>NC_089181.1:3017784-3317784 GCF_947507565.1 Oscarella lobularis
CGTGCTCTAGTCGCGATGACCTTGCATACACGCCTATTAGTCGTGGGACACCTCCACAAATGAGCGCACGAGACGTCGACGCAGCGAGACTACCAAACTTTTTGTTTGCTAAAAGTCCACTTCACAGCTCGTGGAAAACACGGTTTAATAAGAGCAAGAATACCTATCTATTGGAGTTTCCGTGAAATCTCTTCGCCTCTTCCTTTCTTGTCCGCTGGTAACCGCGACTTGCCATGCGCGATTGGCGCGAAACCGTAGCGCCTGGCGCGCCCACTGTTAAGTTGGACATAGGCTCCAGACGCGGTCAAAACTTCTCTGCATACCGGGACTTCAACTATGCAACACCAAGGATACTACCGCGCACTGCCTGCTTCTAACCTGCGCAGATTTAACTTTTCTAACCTCTCCCGTTTATTTGATATTTCGCGACTTCTACTTTCTAATGAAGTTAAGAACGACTATTCTACTTCACAGAAGCAGCGAAGAAACACTTCGTTTCGATATCGTACCTCGTTGGACCCTCTTACGCGGTTCGTTCTGACTGCGATCGATTCTTACCTTGTTTCAAAACGTCTCGGCTAAATTTGGAGGCGTGAAAGTTGGATTAGAGGCCGTTCGTGCATAGCAACGATTTCGTATCGGAGGTCACGAGACTGTCTGCGCGCGTTCAACCGCCGGACCTGCGCTGCTATTCCACCATCGCCAAGAAGCAAAGGAACGGCTTGTAAACCTCTTTGTGGATCACATTTGCGCTCGTTTGCGTCTGTTAGCAAAATTGTTGTGACGTTGGAGCCGTTGGTCTGGTAATCGACAGAAGCGCGCGTCTGTTTTCCCACGAGAGTGGAACGCGAGGCCACGCCCGCAATAAATGAAAAAGCCGCGCTCGTAACGGTCACTCAAACGTGGCTGGAGTGTGGGGCTTTGCTTCCATGCATGTCTTCACAAAGTGGCGCCTTTTTCTACTGCATGACCCCCGGAAATTCACGATTTGTATTTAGAACTCGGCTAAGCATCACTAGCCAACAGTTTCTTTTTACAGATTCCTCATTTCCATTTCCTCATTTCCATCTCACAGACTAACCAAATCCAAGTAAGCTAAAGCGTATACGCAGCATTTGGAAACATTTACCGGATCAGTCAGTGATCGCTCTATCTTCTCGTGAACTGCTCTTTGAACTGGGGGAACGTTCTCTCGAAATTTCAGCAACTGATTTCGGTCTCTTAGAGAAATTAAAGTCTAGAGAAGACAAGTAAAGCTTTTGGAAATAATTGACTTGCTACTGTACTCACATCAACGGCTACACCGTAACTCTTCACTTTGGCAGCCATTTTGAATCGAAGCTCTAGATCATCAATAATTTTTACGTATTTCTCAATCACCTATTGAACAATGAAGTCTCAAAGACAAATCTGCGTGGCCCATATTGCTCACGTCTCTTGTAGCAGAATATCGATAGAGAATATCAACAACAACGTCCATTCCAATGGCAGTTGTCCACTTATTGGTTCTGAACCATCCCTGGGAAACAAGGAAATAGATTAGCTCTTTGGGTGAGGTAGGGTATCATACTTTAGTTGTAAGTAGTTTTTCAACTTCATCCCATTTTTTCCGCTTTGTTCGAGCAGCCAGAGCTGCGTAAAGATACTGTTTCTCTGAAAGCTACAGATGCAGGATAAAATCGGGTGAAAATGTCAACAAGAAAAGAAGGCACTTTAAAATCCGCTTTGAGCTTCACAGGGCTTTTGATCGAATCCTAGAAAAATGATAGTTATTAGAAGATGAATTCGTCTTTACTCAACCCACTTCTCCTGCTTCCCAATGATAAAAAGAACAGTAGAACAGAGTTGTCATGAGAGGCTGGGATGCAAGGAGACTCTTTCTTGGATGGCTGTTGAAGAGATGATAGGTGCCTCTTCTCGCCAATTCGTCGTCTTTTTTCTATACACAAAAACCAATTATAATTATAATGATTAGTGAAGCATTTGTATTTAATTAAAATACATCTATTTCTATTTGTCTCCCCAGGAGTTCCACGTGTTCCTTCGCCATCTCTCCATAGACAAATGCAACTGGCTTGAACTCTGGCTCAGTGAGAGTTCTACACGTCTCGCTGTAGTGACAAGGACAATGCACTGAACCGAATACCTTTGGCAATCTTTCAAATGCCACAATTGGCTCTTGACAGAACCGATTTCTTTGCACTGCTCGTACTTCATCATCTGGCGACAAATCATCTATTTATTCACGTTCTTTCGGTCTGCATTCCTTACCCATTCATCCTCAGGTCGAGCCAATCGGCTATAGAGACAAGATGAGGAGATGCGAGAGCACTGATTCTATTCAATACTTGTATGTTTTCTCCAATTCCTCTAATCCCAAATCGCCTCGTTGCTTCAAATACGCCAAGTAGTGATTCTCGGCATCTGCATGTGTAATCAAAGCACTGAAGAATAGCTCTAGAAAAGATTTCGCCAGTGGTTGTCCCCAAAGAAAATCAATTCTCACTGTAAGCGAGGGTTCTCTTCAAAAAGAGCAAGACCTTGAATTAATTAAGAAAAGTACTCCCATGAGCTAGAAAATGACAGCCACATTTCAACTTCACGTACAGCCACAATGCAATTCCCGTCGCCGTACTCGATCGCCTTTGCAAGCAAATCGAGTTTCTGCTCAAGACTCTTGTAAAACTCAAGACAATATGGCTAAAGCCCAAAGCACTCATCCTAATTTTAATTAATTAATTAATTAATTAATTAATGCTCTCACCTCGCCTAGCAGCATCCTACGCAGTGTGTCCTCAATACTCAGCGCTTTAAAACGACTCCTATCCGCTTCCTATCGTAACATAGCCCAGAACAAATTAAATCTTAAATTTAATTAAATTTTTTGCCTGACAACTCTACGTACGTCAAGTTGTGTCTGAAGACTCTTCACTTGTTTTTCGAGATCGCGGGCACTTTTCGCCGCCGGCTTCTCGACGGGTTTCGTTTCCCGTCGCTTTACCGTCACCCTAGCGCTTTGAGCTTCCGATGCCGATCGTTTCCAGTCGAACATGAACCCGTCGTCGTCGAGGCGGCCGACGACATCCCTGCGATCGAAGTCGATCTCTTCCGATTCGTTTTTGACGCCTACGGGAAATTCTTCCTCGTCGAAAAAGTTTCTACTGCAAGCAATATTGTTCTACTAATTTTGCCATTGTGCTAATGCTAACTACATACCGGGCGTCTTTTTTCTTCTTCTCGTTCTCGCCCCAGTAGTCGTCGTCCATTTTTCGGTCACGTGCTGCCCTTGACATCATGAGCGCGCACGCGCTTTCGTCATTCCGTGCCCCGACTTCTTCTAACCCTAAGTTCGTCGTCCAGTCTCTGGACTACAAGGCTGTTCCTCGCGCGCGTGGCTTTTTTTACCTTCTTTGGCCACGCCACGGACCAGTCGCGCGCTCCCTTATAACCTAAAGGAGGTACGGCTCGGAGCGATCGAAGTTTGGAGCGCAGCTGCGCAGCGCCACTCGGCCCGGACGTTCGAGCGCCGTTCTTGAAAGTTGGGAAACGTCGGCTTCGTGCCGCCGTTAGAGGAATTTCCTCGCTCGCCCGATTTTCGCAGATCGGTTGCTCTTCAGGTTTATTTTTAGCTGCGCTTTGACCATTTTCCCCGATTGCACATTGAATAGAAGGTGGGACCTTTGTTCTCGCGGGCGCTCTCATCGCCCGGGGGATCGGGTCTCCGCCTTGTACAGTCGACGCGTTTTTTTCCACTCCCTTCGCGATTTTGTGTGCAGGTTCCTTTTTGAAGCCCTTTCCTCCCTTTGCAAAAGGAAAGATGCTAGACTGCTCCGGATGAAAATTTCAGGTGCGTGACTGTTTGCTCATGCGCTCAACGGCAGCTATCGCCTGAGTGCACCGGCTGCTGTTAGGAGCATTGCTCCGCCTTTCTTTTCTATTCATTCCCAAATCAAATTGGCAGTGTCTGCTATTGGTTGCAGTCGATGAATGACTGTCAGCCGAGCAGCGCTGCTACATTATTCATAGATTAATAGATTAATTGACAATATTGTAGATGTTTTGCTTTTTTTGTTTTTGATAATAAAATGACACATTGACTCGCCACTCACCACTTCTGACTTTTTTGACGTCCCCTCAAAGGTTCGTTCTGAGCACTTCCGGGAGATAAGATGTCCTGTTTTACTACCTCAGAGACTTCCCCAGCAGATAGGTGTGAATGATGTTAATATAAAATTTTACTTCAGTTTCTTCCTTTAAGTTATCACCTGTAGTTGACGCACGTTTTTCGTACGCTTGTCTGGCGGCTGCACACTTGCTTCTCTCAGTGGACGACTCGAAACTACTAATCTGTCACGGTAAGACTTCTACCGCAACTTCAGAGTTGCTCCTGCACGCCTTATTATCCACAGACGAGAGCACTGCTCTTTTCTTCTGTGAATCTGTGGGATAAAGTTAGAACCGGTGCTAACTACAGTAGTTAGATAAACGCGTCCTGTATACTTTGCGGTTTGACCTCCCCCCGTGTGAACATCGACACGGATAGTTGCGTACGGAAACCACTGTTTCCGCTGTACTGACACGTCGTTAGAGTCACTCTTTGCGCGCTTCTAATGATTTCTTTATAACAGAAGCATTCCAATGGAGGCTTCAAATATATCCTGTGGAGGACACAGCTTCAGCATGTCTCTTACAAATAGAAACCAGCTCACCGTAATTTTCTCCTTTCTTCAATTCAATTCTGTAGCTGGTGATCTCGCAAAAGCCATGCTATGGATCATGTCGACAGCTGCAGTATTTCTCAATGTCGCCGTTGTGACGTGGAGACTGAGAAGTAGCAGACGAGAATCTATGTCACCGGTATCGTTTCTAATTATCAATCTGGCAACCGCTGATTGTATAGTGGCCTTTTCAAAAATTTTCTTTCTTCTCGCCATGATGACGGTACGCAACGTTTGGTGCCAGCCGGCGGGTCATTACACAAAAACCCTTTGCATCAGCTCAATAGTCGCTTCTCATGGAGGAGCCGCTCTTAGTGCTCTTATCTTAGTGACTACAGCTCTTCTAGCCATCAGAGAGTATATTGGGTGTTGCGGACGTCTGCGATCTACATCGCTCTCTGGAATCGTGATTGTCGTTGCTTTTGAATGGGTTCTGAGCGTTGCCTATTCTGGGGTTACTTCCTGGCAGGCATTTGGTTCATTGCTTTTGCGCGAGGCCAATTTCACCGAATCAATCGACTGGTTATCTTGCTGGACATTCAACAGCGTAAATGCTGAGGGTCATCTTCCAGTAAATATCGCCTCATCAACTTCCTTTTCTATTGTCGTCACTGTGCTGACGGTGGCATACATCACTATTGCAGTGGCAATGTTTAGAGGGAAAATACGTGACGCACCTTCGTCGTCGTCATCTTCTCGCAGCCAGCTGGGAATCCAACTTCTCTTTGTTGCGTTTCTTGATGGAGTGTTAGTTCTTTGCTTCATCATTTGGAACGTTTATTTTCTTGTGAACTACAAATCTACAGAAATGGTTGTCAGAGTGTTCAACGCCACGGCGACGGCGTTTGGATTCATTTTACCTCTTTCCGTTTTGATGAATCCGCTGCTTTTCACTCTGCTAAGAAGCTCGTTCGTGAAAAAGAAAATGAAGACGTTGCAGGGGATCTTTTGTCGGTGTGACCAGTGGCGTCCGAACGAAACAACTCGTCTAATTCCGGATACAACGAAACTATTTCCAGAGACTACAGGCTCCACAAGCAACTCACTAACAAGTTCCATTAATACTTGCTGATGAAACAGTACCTCGTAGACCGTAATAACGTTCAATTTCATCTCGTTCAAAAGTTTTGGTGTCATCTATTAGCCAAACAGAATCCCAATATTATGTATTTCAGTGTGATAACAAAATAAACGAATTTTTTGTGTTAATCCGTACAGTTGATGCGTTTTTTTCAACGGCAGCGCCCGAGTGCGCACCGGCTGCTGACTTTCTACTGTATCATTCCCAAATCAAATTGGCAGTGTCTGCAATTGGTTGCAGTCGACGAATGACTGTCGCCCGAGCGGCACTATTCAATTAAAATTAATAGATTATTGACAATATTGTAGATTCTTTTGCTTTTGCTTTGCTGCTGTAATAAATCAAACGTCAACTCGCCACCGCTGACGTTCGTTTGTACGCCTCGAGGTTCCTTCTGAGCACTTTCGAGACCCTTGAGCCAGGCTTTCGCGTAGACCTGCCCCAGTCACGTCTATGGACCACTGCTATTCATTCTGCTGAGGAGCTCAAACCGTCAAATGACTGCGGCCGTCAGCAAAGCAAGATTTAGATACATGTACTTCTCTGCAAACAGGTGTGAATGACGTTGATATAAACTTTACCTCAGTTGCTTCACGACGCACGTGTTTCGTACGCTTGTCTGGCTTGCACACTTGCTTCTATCGCTGGACGACTCGAAGCTAATCTGTAAGACTTCTACCGTAACTTCATAGTTGCTCCTGCACGACTTATTATTCACAGAAGAGAGCACTGCTGCAGCTCACGGCTCTCTTCTGTGAATCTGTGAGATACCGGTGCTAAGTAGTTAGATAAACTTGTCCTGTGTACTGTGAACTTACGTTTGCCTTCCCCCTTATGTGACGTCAGGCCGAAAATAGCGTCGCGTACGGAAACCACTGTTTCCACTGTACTTTTATACGTCGTTAGTCTACTTTTGCACTCTTTTGGCTCTTTCTTTAACAGAAGCATTTAAATGGAGTTTTCGAATATATCCTGTGAAGGACACAGCTTCAGCATGTCTCTTACAAATCGAAACCAGCTCACCGTAATTTTCTCCTTTCTTCAATTCAATTCTGTAGCTGGTGATCTTGCAAAAGCCATGCTATGGATCATGTCGACAGCTGCAGTATTTCTCAATGTCGCCGTTGTGACGTGGAGACTGAGAAGTAGCAGACGAGAATCTATGTCACCGGTATCGTTTCTAATTATCAATCTGGCAACTGCTGATTGTATAGTGGCCTTTTCAAAAATTTTCTATCTTCTCGCCATGATGACGGTACGCAACGTTTGGTGCAAGCCAGCAAATCATTACACAAAAACCCTTTGCATCAGCTCAATAGTTGCCTCTCATGAAGGAGTCGCTCTTAGGGCTCTCATCTTATCAACTATAGCTCTTCTAGCCATCAAAGATTACATCGGGTGCTGCGGACGTCCGCAATCCACATCGCTGTCTGCAATTGTGATCGTAGTGATATTTGAATGGTTCCTGAGCGTTGCCTTCTCTGGGGTTACTTCCTGGCAGGCACTTGGTTCTTTGCTCTTACGCGAGGCCAATTTTAATAAATCCATTGATTGGTTAACATGCTGGACTTTTAACAACGTAGACGTTGTGGGTCATCTTACAGTTGATATCGCTTCAATGAGTTCCTTTTGTGCTGTCATGGCACTGGCCACGGTGGCGTATGTCACTATTGCGGTGGCAATGCTTAAAGGGAAAATAGGCGACGCTCCTTCATCGTCTTCTTCATCTTCTCGCAATCAGTTGGGAGTCCAACTCCTGTTTGTCGCGTTTCTTGATGGAGTGTTAGTTCTGTGCTTCATCATTTGGAACGGTTATCTTCTTGCAAACTACAAATCTGTAGAAACAATCCTCAGAGTGTTCAACACCACGGCGACGGCGTTTGGATTCATTTTACCTCTTTCTGTTCTAGTGAATCCGCTGCTTTTCACTCTACTAAAAAGCTCGTTTGTGAAAAAGAAGATGAAGACGTTGCAGGGGATCTTTTGTCGGTGTGACCAGTGGCGTCCGAACGAAACAACTCGTCTATTTCCGGATACAACGAAACTGTTTCCAGAGACAACAAACTCTACAAACAACTCACTAACAAGTATCAATTATAGTTGCTGATGAACAGTACCTCGTAGACCGTAACGTTTTCATCAACTGTTAGCCAAACAGAATCACAATAATTTTTTATTTCAGTGTGGTAACAAAATAAACGAATTTTGATTATTGTGGTTATCCGTATACCTGTGATTCTTACCTCAAGAGCACGTGTCTGCTTCCGTCACAAGGCTCCTTAGTGTAGTCTCTAGCTGCTGCATGTCCTTTTCGTCTTGAAGCCTTATCGAGCAACTTGAGACACCGTACTCTTCCTTCTTTCCGTCTACACCAAAATTCGGCACCTTTTCGCTTTTCTCGTATCCGTACGCTTCTGGAACGGAGCTCAAAAATCGCTCGACTTTGACGGCAACAGACAGCTCGTCGTCCGCCCCGGAAACGTCTTCAACACGCGGCTCGTACACGAGTTCAACGATCCGTTCCTTGCCTTTCGACTTGAGCGAGATATCGTGTATAGGATACGAACGCGCTCGATCCGACTCACCGCTCAACCATATTCGCTCCTCGCAAACGAAAATGCATACGTCGCCGACTTCCTGACCAACAAATTCTCCCCTCAGCGCCAAAACGACGTCTCCAATTTCAATTTCGTCCGACGGTCGCACGTCCGAACAAAGAAGCGACGATTTCTTCCACCAGCGCTCAGAAATGGCACTTTTCCTCGCCGGAAAATCGCCCAGACCCGTCGCCTGCATGAGTCCTTTTCCCGTCACGGAAATGAGTTCGAAAGCGGCTCCGACCGGCTTCGTGACGGCACCAATGAGGCCTTTTCCAATACCGGACGCCAGGGAACCGGCTGCTTCGACCGGCGACACATCGCCACCGCGGCCCTTCGTTGTCGACTCCAAACTTCGTACGGGTTGATCGACCAAACCGGCGACGGCACCCAAAAGACTCAAGCCGACGCCTCGGAGACCGGAGGCGACGTTTCTCGGCTGTCGTCGCATTCTCTCTTGCACTTCAACGTGCGCCCGATCCAACGACATCAGCTCGAGATTTCTCGATACGCTCGAAGCAACGTTGACGACCGACGAGAGCGTTCCCGTCGACACTTGACGTAAGCAGGCGGCGACACCCCTTCCCAGACCGGTAACGAACGATTTCGGCCCGCGCGTCAGTCCGTCGTACGGCAAAAGGATTAGATCCTTGACGCCCGAGCCAACGTTGCGGAGAAGACTCGCCGGACTTCCCAGCAAGTCGAGAGAGCCTAGAAGCCAGCCGCCTTTGCTGAGAGTCATCGACACGTAGTGCTGAACGATAGTCTCTGTTAGTATCGTCGACTGGGAATAGACGGGACTGATTTTAAGGCCTTCGAACGAGAGATTCGTCTGATCCGACGAAAGGAAGACTTTTACTGATGCCTTGAGGCTGACGTAGGAGGTAAAAGGACACAACTCTATTTCGTGTAACGCCACTGGAACGGAGCAAATGGCTTGAGGCAAAGGTCGAAGAAACGACGGGGCGTTTTCTACCGCAAAGTCGCCGTCGCCATCCCGCGCCGTTTCGCCGTATGAGCGAAGCAGATCGAGAGTTGGATAGAGAAATTTGTCCTCGAGCAGTAAGACGAGAGAGTCGACTTGAAGCTTGAAGGACGTCGGAACGAAGGCGGTACAATTCGCTGCAGTGTCGAATAACACTTCGATTTGAATAAGAGACGCTGGAGTCCGACGACGTTGGCTGGGCTTCTTGGCTTTGATGCTTGCACTGTACGGATATAAAACGACTGGAAAGTCTATCATATCTGTCGCACGATTGTCCAACTGAGCCGAACCCACGTCGATTTTTAATAAGTGAGACGAGCCGTCTACTTCGAAAGGACGAAAACCGAAGCCGATTTTTTCAACTGTCAACAGAATGAGTTCTCGAGCCAAGGACGCCTGCGTGTCTTTGCACAGTCGCAATGCCAAGTGCTTCACTGATCCTAAAATTTCAAGTTTCCGCGCAACCGGTCGTCGATTGACGTCGGAACTCGACGTGAGACGTGCGGCACTACGCTCGACCGCCGTTATTTCTATGCCCCTTTTCGATCTAAATGTCTTCAGTGTCACGTCACCAAAAGAGGGAATATTCACGCCACTCTCCTCCTCGTACACATCACGCGTATCGGAAACGAAAACGGGACGACTCCAAGCAGCAGGCGTCTCCTTTTCAATCCGAAAACACAGGTAGACATCGTGATCTGGCGACGGCTTACACGTATAGGACGTCGTCCATGTCGGAAATTCATAGACAGCCGACGTATTCGGTTGAATAGAAAGGAGCCCTAGTCTTTGAGCGGCAATGTCTTCGACGACGTCGACGTCGGGAAAATCTTTTCGAAACTTCGACGGCAATCCTTGCGCCACGGAAAGAATGATCGACGTCGCGTTAGAGACGACAAGACGCGGAGACGGATCGTCTGTGATAGTGATGTAGTAATGACCTTGATTGTAGTAAAAGGAAGCCGATAGGGAGTGAAATGCCGCGTCTCGCCGACGGGAAGGAACGGAGAAATTCAAGCGACGAATTGCCGGTTGTCTCAGGTAAAATGGAATGCTCCAGAGCGACGCACAGGCAACGAGAACAGAATCGTCCTGCAACGATTCGGCGAATGTCAAAGAGGGCAGACTCTTTAGAGAAGATTTTTGGCTTTTGACGTCACTGACGAGAAGAGGTTGAAATTGGTCGCTCTTAGCCAACAGCAGCGTCGGATGAAAAGAAGAAAGATGATGGGTCTGAAATAGGATAAAATCTTAACTGCGGCTATAAAACTAAAATTTAATATGCTACCTGAAGAGTGCGAGGATTGCCGAGAAAAGAAATCATCGAGAGCGAAACGCTGCTCGCGTTGCAGACGCTGACCGCGTCGGAAATAACCACCATTGTTAGGTCATTGCGAACGGCTCTACTGACGAGAAGGTGGCTCACCTACAATACAACGACGAGACTTATAACAGGAAACGGAACATAGTACCGTTCAAAGTTCTTAGGCACCTGTGGTTTCTGGGTCTCTACCGCGTAGGTGCCTACAACTTTGTAACGGTACTCTGTGTTGAGATCTACCTTACCTGGCAGTCATTGTTTACTTTAATAGGAACGTGATGATAAGACAGTCCCGTCTGCAAGGAATCGGGGTACAATACCACGGTTCTAGCCACTTCAGTCAACAGCAAGCTTTCCAGAACATCAGACCAGAAACATCCGTCTTCTGCACCGTCTCTCGTCCCCATATTTAGCCCAATACGAAACGGTAACTAAAGAACAAAAAAATGCAATGCAAGGTAAAAGACATGCTGCTATGGAGATACTTTGCAAATAGCGCTGACAGTTTGGCCCGGAGAGATAGCTTGAGCGCATTTTAGGCTCTTGTGATGCAAAAGCAGTGAACGCCCGGTGCTGTTTGTAAAGAGGCCGAGAGGCTGAAAAGTCAGCGTCCAACAGCAGGGAGACGTCTGAAAGAGAACTGTCACGTCCACCGACAGCTGATGATCTCCAAAGCGAACAAAGCAGCTGAGCAGTTGCCGCCGCATAGAACCTTTTGTTGCAGTTGATTTCTCTTTCCTGTGAGAGGTAATCGGTCTCGCGCGAGGGAGATACAAATCGACAAGACGATTTACTTTTCAAAAACGTTTAGATAGGGCCAAGTCGAGTTCGGCATCGTCCCATTGCGAATCCATTCAAAGCAGTCTTCGGCAGGCAAGCCGTGACCGGTCACGACCATTGATGCTGTTCGGGTTGAAGGTTTTTCGGCACCACTACAAACAAGCAGGATTCGCGGATATCTAAACTATGGCACCGCTTGTATGCGACTTACTTGATAAGGCAAGAGAGGCTGTATTTTGTTTCTGGTTGAATAAAGGGAACGTCAAAGGGGACGCCCCGTCCTGGCACCGCGTATCGAGACGGAGACTCGCCTGCTTCCAATTGAAGCAGTAGAGGCTCGGGAAACAAATTCCTGACACGACACAACGGAACAAAAGTAATCTAAAATAGACCAGTTTTTTATGTGCGAGTGATTTAATTAAAACTTTACCTGAAATCTCAATGCATTGTTCTCTCTGACGACAAAACAACCTATGCTGTGGTTGCCAGACATGCCGTCATTCAACGGTACGGCAAAAGTTAGAATAGACGAAAAGGATTTCTCTATCTCGCCTATTGAAATGCGCACCGGGGAAGACCAGTTGGAGAGAGGCGTCAGATTGTCGCCGCTGCTCGCAACGTGCCGAACGATCAGCTCTACTTCAGAAGTGGCCGTCATTAATGGAAACGTCTCGGCCGGTTTCCCGGGGAGTAGTGATATGAGTCGTTTAGTATCGTCTGAAATCGCAGACACTTCCAAGTGAAATAGAAGAAAATTTCGCAACGAAATTCCGCCAGTCAACGTAACGACGGTAGATAGACCCTTGAAGTTAACGTCGGCATAAAAGACGCGATCCTCTTCGACTTTTTTCACAAAATGACATTCAAAGCGCGTCGACTTTTCGACGGAAAACGGCTCGCCTTCGGCACAGTCGCCCCCCGCAACAAGCGACACACTCAACAGATGAGGCAACGTCGAATCCCAGGCCAACTCGGTCACGCATCGACGCTCGAGACGAACCGGACGACGATGCGAGTCGCTCTGCTTCACTTCCAAAACGTCGACACTGTCGTTGCATATTAGACAGTTCGCCGGTAGACGGACATCGTCGGTCTCGTCGCGAAACCATTTGCGCAAGGTACGATTCAATTTCGTTGCCGCGTCGATCGAGGAATGAGCGAGCGTTAGGTAGCATCCGTTCGTCGTTAGCGAAACGTCGGTCATTTCGTTTTCGTCGACAAACGTGCGCCAGTTCTGAAAGTCAACGTGCAAGTCCAAAATTTCGGCGACGATTCTCGTTTCGTTCGTCGTGAAATCGACGTAGTGAATTTCGACGTCGCATTTGCTTTGAAGTCGATCGCTGGCGCAGCGGAGTGCGCGAGAACAACTGAAATTCCAGTCCTTTACGCAGAGCGACATCACTTTGAATTGACGCGACTTCGACGACGAAGGTGCAATTTCGTACGGTACGCCTTCAATCGAAAACGTTCGGCTTGTCGACAGAATGTCGGTTACGTTTAGTTTCAGTCTCGGAATGAAGACTTCAGCGCAAATACAAGGTACCGCAGACGGATCGTAATAGGAGTGAATTTCGATACATTTGACGGCATCTTCCGACGAGAGTCCCTTTGGGCTTGCATCGTCGGAAATAGCAGGAAACGTAGGAATGAATTTTAGTCTCCATTCGCTAGCCACGAACGGTTTTGACGACAAATCGATGTCTTGATCTTCCGGTAGAGAAAATTCTCGACTGGGCGCGTATCGCTGATGAAATTCGTCCCAGTAGTAAAGACAACAAACGTAGGGACTATCTTCAGCAATTTCCATGGCTAACTTGAGACGTCTCAACGATCTCGATTCGGAATAAGTCCACGCAACGGAAAGAGGAAAGCGACTTAGACCGTCGCTAGTGACGACAATTTCGCCGGAAAGAGGTCGTTGCTGTGAACCATCGCCGGGTGACGACGATATTAGACGAAACGGAAAACTTCGAAAATCGTCTGCCGATTCCCAACTCAATGCGTTCGATTTCTTCGATTTGACGTCCAAAGTGCCAGCACCGAAACGCGTACGAATTTTTTCAAATTCGTCGCCGGTCAACGCTTTGACGAGCATAACGTCGGCCGTGCCGACATTCAGTTCGACGGGAGTCAGAGCGAGACGCGACGAAATGACTCCCGTTCGACTGCAGCCAATCGAAGCGTTCAAATCCAACGGCAAAAGGAGGTAATTTCGCAAGCCCGACCAATAGGTTTTGACTAACAGGCCGGACACCACTGCTAATCCGGCACTCGTCACGCCGACGTCGTTTGCGTCTTTCGCCGGATGCAAATCGAATTGAGACTCTGTCAGAGCAACGACCACGCGTGCATCGTCCTCAACTTGCGATTCGAGTAGTAGAACGCATTGAGAAGAGGAGAATCGAATGTGACGAAGACCGACTCCGTCTTTTTTATCATCGACGCTCTGCTCAGACGCCGAAGGCGGAGGAGCATCGCTCGTCTCCGCCTCAAAAATGCAATCGAAGTAAGCAAGAATTTCGTTGCACAGCGTCGCGTTTAATTTCACTTTGAGCGGCTTGTCGATTGCGAGGGATAGATCGGCTATTCCTTCGTCGGCGAGCAGCGTGACCGAAGCGACGATAAGTGACGGCGATACGCCCGAAGCGTTCCTTTTCCCCGAACGAGTGCCGATTACGGAAAACGGATAGAGTGCGTCGTCCTTGACGTTTTCCGCAAACGACTTCCGAGCTGCCTTGTCTAAGGAAGCGTTCAGTCGGCAATCGAAACAATTCAAGTCGAATAACGTCGACGAATTCGATCGCTTGACGCGAAGCAGAACCTCCGCTAAACAGAAACGCAGCAGTGGACAAAACGAAGTCGATGATTCTGACTCCGAGTCGCGTCGATAGTAGATGCTCGCCGCTAGCCGACTTGTGCTAACGAGAACGTCCATGGGAACTATTGCTGCCTGAACTTTCTGAGGCGAAGACGATGATGATGACGATGAGCCAATCAGTTGCTGATAGTTTTCGGCCAGGGACGACAAGAGTTTAAGCTAAGATCGACAGTGTGTCTTGTGCGTTTAGACTGAAAATTCACGTACCTGTCCATCGTTTATTGACATATCTAATCCGCTCTTGCATGTTATCTCTACAGAATGACCGAAGTGGACGGAATGACTCTACGAAAAGACAAACGAACTCACGGCAACGACGTGTCGCAATCGATCATTAGGATACCTTTTTCTCGGTTCTGATAATACTTGAGATTGCTGGAGCTACCACGCACTGAAGCTCAACTCTTTCTATCAACGGAATCAAATTAAGTTGACGCGACACGTAGTCTCTAAAGTCAAAATAGAAACGCATTAGAAACAGAGAACGCCGACGGTATACCCAGCTGATAAGTTCCATTGAAGAGCCGGATTTTGGCTGGGTTCTTCTTCGCTGAGCAGCGCGGTCGAATCGGGAACGTCAGCAGAAGAAAACGCCGGGAGAAGGTCACTCCATTTAGCCGTCCAGAGTCCAACGCTCTGAACTGTCAACTGCAACTGACCATCTTCAATCGCGTGCTCCGTCATCAACGAACCGAGGTCTTGATCCTCCGATGCAACGGGTCTGGGAATGGGATTAAGCGGGTGCGGTTTCACCAAAATCCCAGACACTCCGACGAGAAGAACGTCGTCGTCGCTCGAAGCCGCAAATACGGCCTCCAACTCGTCGAGCGTAAAATTCAAATCGGGAAGTTCCCGCGACGATTTGACGTCACTTTCCGGGATCCTACTGTCGTCTCGACGACCGCCAAATAGATGATGTCCGCCCAAAACGTTGCCGATTACGTACACGGGAGTCGCGCATAGAACAATTCGCAATGGAACGACGGTCCCCGAGACTTTCGTCGGAGGAGTCGATCGTCGCGTCGATTTAGAGCGACTTTTTTCGAATCGGTGTTGAAAACTAAGCAAGACGGCATTGCGATAATGAGGTCGATCTTTGATGACCGGCGAGCTGAGAGATTCACGAGACGACGACGACGACGACGACGACGCGGAGAGCAAAACGCCGCCGTTTGAACCCGGCCCCCATACGTGATTCCTACGTAAACGGGATCAGCGTTAACGGACGAGGAACGGAGCGCGATGGCTTACTGCGTCTTCTTAAAGTGTTTTATGCTCATTCCTCCGAGTGAGAATTTTCCGTTGGCCGACGCACTGGAAACGTCGACGGATGCCGCGACGTCTTCCACTTCGAGACGCACGAGACATACCGGTGGTCGTGGCGACGTTGTTTCGCTCAAATTGCGACCGTATATGTTTACTGTTAATTTAGGCAAAGCCAACTGGAACCAGAACTGGAACAAATCGAGCAGAGTCTCTCTTTGATTTTCGTCGTTGACGCCACCGCCAATTTGACTCGCTTGTGGTGAATGGAAGTCGCTCGACCAAAGAACGGGATCGTCTCTCGTGCTCGCTCTAAATCGCTGTTCACTGTCTAAGAATCCGACTTGATTTGCAGCGTTGTCCGTTTTCGGAGGAGAAGAATATAGCGAAGCTGCTAAAGAAAAGCAACAGAAAGCGGAACTGGCAACACGCAGCATCAGTTCAATCTATAGAAAGTATTGCTACACTTGTCAGATCTCTGTATCCCATAAACTGACTCACTTGTTTGCGTGATAGTTCCACTGTTGGCGCTGACGACGTGATGTGACCACATAGGCTGAGTGGCGAATGAGAAAACGTTGGCACCGCTCCTCCGTCGCCGCTTACAGGTGACGACGCCAAAGTGACGTCGAACGAGAACGGCCGAATGAGAAAAAGGCACTGACGCGGTTCAAGCGAATAGACGCTCAGATTTTGACACCGGACGGTCCACGGCAAAGTCGTCAAGTCAGACATCGGATGAGAAACTCTCTGCTGGAATTGATGCGAAGTGACGTGCAATTCCGGCAGGCAAGCAACGAAGGTAGACGGAAACGACGACGATTCGAGTGCCCGTCTATAAAACGATGGTATGTCTTGAATCAGATCATCAGACAGAGACGTTGTTCCAGATAAACAATCCGACGATGGCAAAAACACGGCCAACGGGGCTACTTTCAACTAGAAAAACTCTTCATAGATGCCGTTGGAGAATGAATAAAAACCTTAGTATGTTTACCTTTATGTTTAGTTTCGAAAGTCGGTTCCACAGTGACAGGTAACGCTGAGACCGATTTTTCGCCGCTAAAGCACTGCCCGTCTGTGATTCTCCCATGGAGCTGATACTTTCAACGGTACCGCTATCCACTCTTTTGACGCCTTGTGGAAAAAAGTAAAAGAAAAATCAAGGATATGAAATTTTTGTACTTTTTGGCACGGATAAGTTTGGAAGATGTTCGGGCTCGATTTCACGAAGTAACGTCAAAATCCACGAGTACAGTTGATGATCAACGTTTACAGCCATTCCTTCCATTTCGAAAACAAGAGTCGATGCAGCACTGCTGTCCAATTCGCCTAAAGAAAATTCAATAACGCGACGATTATTAACTCGAAGAACTCCATACCAGTTTCATTAAAAAGCTGTTGAATCTCAAATGAAAGCAAACTCTTTTCATTTACCTTCTTCAATGCGCTTGAGGGTAGAGAATAATCAACGTCTGTGGAGACGTTCTCAGTCGACAATGGGCCAAACAATACCGGAACGTAATGATCTGAAACCAAAACAAATACGATAGTTTTACTTGGGCTGTCTTTATATTGTTCTTCTGCACCCGTGCTCTTTGAGATAACCAGGCCCACAGAGCCGATCTCTGCGCTCTTTGAATGGCACAAAAGACTCGAAGAAACTCTCAAAAGAGCGTCGGACACATTAGCATGTAGGTATCCTGCAAACAATCAAATAACGACAAGGATTGGATATAGCACGTGTATTACTCGTACCAGAGCCCGGTTTAGGTTCAATAACGTCCAATTCTGAAGTTACGCCGGTCATCACCTTGGATACATGGTGCACAGCCAATAGGCATTGGCTGCTTGTTGCCTGCAAGGATAGCGAATTCACAGAAATGGTTCTTTCCATTATAACATTGTGCTTAGCAATCCTGAAGAAAGCGCTGTAGAAGACCGAGATACTGTTTCTTACAAATTCGCCTACCAAGACTTAGGAACGACAGCGGTTTTCGTCATCATGTCCACAGAAGGACAAGAAAGCAACGCGTGTTCCTCTCTCAACGACTGAAGAGCGATTTGAATGCCTTCGACCTATAGCTCCACACTAAAACCATATTCTACGAACCTCTTCGAATTTACCTTATAGTTGGATATAAAGTAACAATGATCGGGCACTTGGGCATCATGCAGCACATCAGGACATCCAATTGTCAGTTGGTCAGGATAAAACGGCTTCCAAGCGACCACATCCAGCTGCTTCACTTTCAAATTAAGCTCGGATCCTCCTTTCGGAACAGCCGAGGCTAAGGTGACGTCGGCTCCAGCGCAAATTAGACGAATTGATTTCATGCATACACCCAACGAAGCCATCAAATCGAAATCATAACCGCCGTCGACGTACTCCTTGCGCAACCGTCTCGCCGCTTCGCGAGTCAACTCTGCGAGAAGAGAAGAAAAAACATATCCAGTCCAAACACGGAAGTACACAGAGAACTAATGGAAAACACATCCTATTGACGCAGTTCTCTGTCATTAGTGCGGTTAGAAGGACACACAAACAAGCGGCGGTCTCTACTTATTCTATTTAGCTTACCCTGAACCGAATCTCGTCGCGGTTCGACGTTTGGGTTCCAATTGGAACCCACTTGCACGAAGTCGACGAAAAAACGTCTCGTCGCTTGCGTGAGCGCCAATCGAAGTCGTCCGAAGCGAAATAGCTGTTCGGTCGCTTCGCGATTAGGATGGAGAAGCCACTCGAGACGGGACGCGTTTCCGTCCGGCGGCTTGGGCGGAGGCGGCGACGTATTGCGGTATTGAAACCAGACGGCTTCGAACGTCGCCGCGCGAGTGGATAGACTATGGGGGGCGTAGGGGGACGGCGGCACCGTGTCGACGCTCGTGCCGACATCCGGATTTAGATAAAAGAGCGACCCACGGAGATGATTCGTCGCGTGCGAGTCGGCACGACCGCACGAAAAGAAAACGTCCTTTAGCAAAGAAGCGACGAGTTATTAGAGAGATAATTAAACGTTGAGGGGGATTTACTTTGCAGTCGGACTCGATGACGTCCAACTTAGCGTAGGCCATCGTTTCGGGTACGAGGCGACTTGCCGCGCCCGCTACGCCCAATGTATAATCGAAAAAGTGGTCGCTCTTATTTGTCACCATGGCGACGTTGAAGAGATCCAGAAGCATGACGGGACGAAATGCGTAGTTGGAATAGAGCATCAATCGACTGGAGGGCAACGTCTCCATCATCTTGTACAGGAACGTCGCGTGATTGACGTAGAGTCCGAAACAGGTGAAGACGGGCGAACGAGAAACGGACGCAGTCTTCTGGGCATCATCTATAAAAAATAATGAAATAAAATCAATATAATATATATATATATATTTTTTTTCGTACCTGCTGTGACCAGTGAAAGAGCCCACGAAGTCCATCCCTGCTTTTCTTCGTCTCCACTCTTCGTCATCATCGTCGTTTTCTCCTTCGCACGAGCGACATTCGGGAGATAGACGGGCATGCCGCTGCCGTCCAAATTAGATCCATAATACAAGGCGATGACGCGTTGGACGAGACGCACGAACATAGGCAATTGGAAATCGCTGAGAGCCAAGTTGAATTGTTCGATTAGCACGTCAAAAGTATTTCCGGATCGAATTTCCGGACAGGACAAATTAGAATCGCTACTATTATTATTATAGAGGAGTCGAGCCTGGAAACAGCATTTGTACAAGAGCGGCTGCTGATAGCAGAGAATCTTTCCGGCGCTATCTCTTTTGTCCAAGCAGGCGGTCAAATTTTGCACGTCACAAACTTGTCTCCGAGTCTCGTCCGAACGAGAAACGTCCACAAAGGCTCTCGTCCAATTGCAATCCGTCGGATAGACCTCGGCCTCTTGGATATTAATCGAGAGCAGCACGTCATCTTCGATGTACTTAAAAACGACGTTCTTGAAGGCGATTTGCACGTTGTTGACAATTTTATTCGTCCAACTCTGAACATATCCTGGAGGTGCAGATGATGTGGGTGTGGTCGTCGTCGTCGTCGTCGTTGTCGACGATGACGACGATCCATCGTCGTCCGACGACCGTTCTTTGAGTTTGAAAACGCATTCGAGCGTTTCGACGGTGATTTTGACCGGTTCCGAGCCGAGTGCCGTCCACGGCACTTTGACGCGCAATTGGCGGATTTTGCCGCTCACGAGACGGAAGGGAAGATCGAACTCGGATTCGACGACGTCGAGTTTGAGCTCGAGATTATTGAGCGAGACGTCGCCTTGCCAGAGCGAGAGCTGGAAATCGGACGGCGCGAGATTTTTGACGTATTTTTCGATGTAGGTGAAGAATAGAGGAGTCAAGTAGCGTTCCAACATCGAAAAGGCACGCTCGCGACAAAGCGAAGGGGACGAAAAAAACACGGTTGAATCTCGAGTTGATATCAAATCTACGAGAAGCCCAACGCTAAAAGTAAAAGAAGTACATCCCCCGCCGCGATGTGTGTATGTACGTTAGTGCATGCGAAAGCCTTTGATTATTAGATTGCAATTGACGCACACGTGCTTCCCCGCGCGGTATTACGTACAATTGCTGACTCGACGCGTCGTCCCCCCGCGAGAAGAGCGCATGCGCTTTGTTATGAGAAACACACCCAGTCGCGTCGACTCTCCACTATAGAGCCGTTGGTGCCATCGTAGGTGTGTCGTCGGTCGTGGAACAGAAACGCACAGCCTCCTTTACCCCGTCGGCGCGCACAACAACCATAGCCCTCGCGCGCGCGCGACGCGAAAAAAGCCTGCCGTCGACCGTTCAATCGACTTCCGATGCGAAAGACGACGCTGTCGCTCGCCTAGAGGAGTCGCCGTCGTTCGTCCGCCCTCACCGCGCCCCCTTTCGCCATTGGAAATCGACGACGAACGATCGAATCGGAATCATGGCGACGACAATGACATCGATGTTCGAAGCCGAGGAGACGACGATGGAGAACAACGCTACGGAAATGGAAACGTCGTTGGAGGACGAAGAAGTCGCCGCCGCTTCGTCGAATAATCGACGATCGGTCGTCTGTACGGTATTGTTCAACTACGAAGCGAAGGAGAAGGACGAGTTGACGTTGACTGCGGGCGAGCAAATCGAGGTGATATCGACCGAAGAGCGCGTGTCGGGCGATCTCGGCTGGTGGACGGGTAAGACGCGCGATCGCGACGAGGAAACGGTCGGCGTTTTTCCGTCGACGCACGTCACGCCCGCCGCCGCCGCCGCTAGCACCGACGACGCGACGACGGCGTCGGCGGCGTCGGCGCGCGACGTCGAATTGACTGTGAATTCAGTCACCGGCAAAGTGACCGAAATCGATTTTGCCGATTTGGAGCTGAAGCAAATGATCGGCGTCGGCGGATTCAGCAAGGTGCATCGCGCCGTCTATCGGGGCGTCGACGTCGCCGTGAAAGCGGCGCGCTACGACGATTTCGACGACGAGGCGAGCGCGCTACGAACGATTCTCCAAGAGGCGAGTCTCTTCAACATACTCTCGCATCGGAACGTCATCCAACTTCTGGGCGTATGCGTGCAAGCGCCCAACTATTGCCTCGTCATGGAATTCGCTCGCGGCGGAACGCTCAGCAATGTCATCGCCAAGTATCAATTGCCGCCGCCCGTTCTCGTCGATTGGGCGCTGCAAATTGCGCGCGGCATGCACTATTTGCACGCCGAAGCCGATCTTCCCATTATTCATCGCGATCTCAAGTCGAATAATGGTAAGTGAAAGGGAGGGAGAGAGAGAGAGAGAGAAGAGAGGGCCTTTACTTTTTTAGTTAGATCTTCACCCAACTATATATATATGATATACTTCTTTCTAGTATTACTCAAAGAGACGATCGACGAAACGGATTTGAGTGGAAATACGTTAAAAATCACCGATCTGGGATTGGCTCGACAGATGTACAAAACGACGCGTATGAGCGCTGCCGGCACTTACGCTTGGATGGCTCCGGAAGTAATAAAAGACTCCATATTTTCACACGGCAGCGACGTTTGGAGGTGTCGTCTTTCTCGCGAGGAAGAGAAAACGGACACATGTTCTATTTCTGTCTCTTTCCTTAGTTACGGTGTCGTCTTGTGGGAGTTGCTCACCGGCGAGGTTCCGTATCGTGGAGTCGACGGCATGGCCGTTGCGTACGGCGTTGCTATGAATCAGCTCACTTTGCCTCTGCCGTCGACGTGTCCGCTCGAATTTGCTGAGCTCATGCAAGGTCTCTCCCCCTCTCTCTCTCTCTGGATTTTTTTGCATGTGATTTTTTTAGCTTGTTGGAATTCGGTTGCTCAGAGTCGGCCCGCGTTCGGTGCCATCGTTCGTTCGTTGGAGACGATTGCCGAGTCGGCGTTCATGTGCACGCCGGACGAGTCGTTTCAGTCGATTCAGAAAAATTGGCAGCTCGAAATAGAGACCATGTTCCAGGAACTGCGTCTGAAGGAAAAGGCGAGAAACGAACGCCCGCGCACCTACTTGACTTGTCACTCGCGACAATGTGATTATAGGAGCTCCGCAGTCGAGAAAAGGACGTCGAACGCGTTCAACAGGAGCAGGGCGAAAAGCAGCAGGCACTCGAAGCGCGAGAGTACGAGCTTCAGAAACGAGAACTCGATCTTTTGGAGCGAGAAATAGCCGTTCTCAATCTGGTATGAAAACCTCGTAAGGCAGACGAGGCGGTCGTCGATTCCTTTTGTTTTTCTTTTCTTTCAGCATCAAACGCCGAATCCTCTTCCGCGCAAGAAAAAGGGCCGAAAAAAGATTAATCCAAAAAACATAGGCCTACCGACTGGTATGCAGGAATTGTTTTCTTTTTCATCGTCGGAATTGTCTTCTTTTTCCTATTCAAGGTTTCGTTCACAAAGTTCACGTGAAGC
The DNA here is from genome assembly GCF_947507565.1 of Oscarella lobularis. Classification (NCBI taxonomy): domain Eukaryota; kingdom Metazoa; phylum Porifera; class Homoscleromorpha; order Homosclerophorida; family Oscarellidae; genus Oscarella; species Oscarella lobularis. The sequence goes on from NC_089181.1 coordinate 3,040,302, forward strand.
GGTCTCCGTCTCCCGAAGAACTCGTTGAGCGTCGTCGAGCGTCAATCGTCAGTCAGCAGGAGAGAACGCCGCCGTCCAACCGACGAGCGTCGGAATCGAAGAAAACAATCAAAATATCGTCGAGCATACGTACGTGCGAGCGTCGGGAAAACGCGCCACGCAGCAGCAAAACTTCCGCGTTTTTTTTTCTTTGTTAGTGAGACCCCTAACGGGAAGTCCCTCGAGCGAGAGAAGAGGCTCGCCGCTCAATATCGGCGGCGGCGGCGATGGGCACGACGTCGTCGTGCGTCATCACAGCGCTTCCGAGTTGATGGCGGCGGGAACGACGACGACGACGAAAAATAATCATAAACTTCTTCGCGCGCAAACTATGCCGACGGAGGATAGCATCGAGGACGTCACTCTAACTCTGGATGATCCGTCAGGTGAGAGAGAAAGGCTTGGCGTCCAATTGCGAATTGATGCGGTTTCTTTAGAGGAAGAACCGGATCCTGGAAGTTCGAGTTTAGAAAAGCTCGTGCTTCCGTTAGACAAACCGCCTCCTCCGTTTCCTCTTGCCGCGAAAAAGGACGTTAAGCGACGATCGTTCAGTTCCGATCGACGTTTCAGCGACGAGACACCGCAATCGACGGCCGCTCTACAGAACGGCGGCGGCGGCGGCGGCGGCAGTGGCGGAACGTCGCGTCTACCGCCACCCGCGTTCAACAGTCGACGTTACAGCGACCAAGTCCTCACAAAAGATTTCCACATTGACTTGGAATTAAATCCAACGAACGAGCGACTACGTCGGACGGGCGTCGTCGTCTCGACGCCCCCATCCGCGCCGTTCCACCAACCAGCCCAGCCGGTCATCGCTCCGTCGCCCGTCGTTGCACTCGCCTCTCATCCCCACGCGCTCTCGGCCAGCCAATTGAGTGGCGGCGGCGACGCGCACAATCGAAGCAACATGACGTCGCCGTTCGCTCCGTTGACGTTTCTCCCGTCGCCGCCCGAAAACGTCGCCCCCCAGACAATGTCGTCTCCGGCGTTCAACGTTCATCTTCACGTGCCGACGGCGTCGCTGTCGCCGTGCCCGAGTCCCGTTAACGAGGGCCGACGGCACCACGACTTATCCGGCATTGCCCGACCTCGTCCGAGAGCGAGATCGTCGGCATTGCCTCGCGGACTCGTCCTATCGCCCTGTCCAAGTCCGACGCCGTTTACACGAATATCGGACTCTCATCTTGAGTATCATAGCAGCGATCCGTTTCTCGGCATGCAGTCGGCCTTCAATGCCGGCTCTCCCGTCTTGTCGCCGCCGCGGACCGCCGCCGGAGAAAATTCGCCCGGTAGTCAACAGCAGTCGAGATCGAGTTCTTTGGCGTCGACTCCGACGGGATCGCGAGTTACCATGCACAACGTCAACCTCCTAGACCATCCGACGGAGATTCACGATCCCCGAGAACCGCTTCAACCTTCTTCTAGTTCTGCCGCTGCTGCCGCTGCCGGAGCGAGCGGGTTAAAGAACGGTTTAGGTTTGGAATTCGAAAGAGAATTCCTAACGTGAACGAAATTGATCTGGGAATCGTAATAGAGAGGAGATTCTTTCAGTAGAACCAACCGGCCAGTCAGCAGCCAGCGAGTCAGTCATAAAATATTTACTTTCAGAAGCTCCAGTGGGCGCTGCGTACCTACATGTGGGAAAGTGATACGGTAACGACATAGATATCGTTAGTAGTAGAGAAAAGATTTACCGTAGGTGTAGTCTTATTTAATTTAAGAATATCGGTTTCTCACCTATTGCCACCCACCTTTTTTTCCGTTGTCCGATGAAGTTGAAAAAAATTAAAGTAGGATTAAACGCAAAAAAACGTGTCGAATTTGGTGTCATCTTTATACTTGGACGGCAAGGCCCGCTTCGGCGACGGGCACAAAGCGGCCGTCGATTTCGAGTAGAAACATCGTTTTGTCTAATATCGTTCGGCAAACGGGATCCGGATGAAAGGGTCTCCAAACGTGAACGACCCGTCCTACGGATCCGACGGGTGGAAACCAGTCTTTCCAGCCGTTTCGACCCCCTTTGGCGCGCCACTCGTCGTTGGGCCAATTCAAACTCAATCGCTGATCGAGGTTCATGTTCGAAAAGACGAACGACGTGTCGATAATCTGCGCGCAATCGCCGATATCGAGACCGGACGATTGACGGCAATTGGCCGCGGCGGCGGCGGCGACCGATGCCTCCTCGTCGACGCTATCAAGAATCTCCAATGCACTACCACCCAAACCGGATCCCTTCGAACTGACGGTTGCCATGGATCCGATAGCGGAACTGCCGCCGACCGTCGACGAGCTCGTCAAACGACGTGCGCTTTGTCGGAGCAGTTGCGGCGGCGTGTGACCGCCGAGACTCTGCACCGATTGGAGCACGTCGCGTCGCGGTCGTCTCGGCGACGGCGACGGCGCAATCGTGACGGGCGCCGACGATACGCCGCTGCTCTGATTTTGACGTCGCTGCGCCCAGCAGTGTTGCATGCGCCGCCAGACACGATGAAAGGCGTCGCGAATGCGACGGGCAGTGAACGGAGCGCCGGTGATTCGCGTCAGTTGAGGATGCGTCGACGAATAGGACGTGACGAGCGGCGACACGTAGATAGGATAACCGATGGGCTGATCGCACGAGCTGTTGATCATGTTGCGAAGAACCTGCTTCGCGTTTTGAATGGAGCCTCGTTCGGGGTTGCGATTGCGGAAAAAGATGAGTTCTTGCTGCTGTCCCGCCCAAAGACCCTTGACGCATTCTTGATTTACCTTTGGGAAGGGGGAAAAATGACGTAGAGGTCGCTGGTGAGAAAAAGTCTTACCTTAACCACGCGAAAGCTCAAAAAGCGCTTATTCAACATTATGATCTTGTATTCTCCCGTTCCTTCATTCACGACATGCCTTGGGGACGAGAGAATTATCTCTATAATTTCCCCGTTGCGCGTTCTAACCTCAGAGAGAGTAGCGACGGTTTGTTGGAGAGAACAGCCTCTCGCCAAGCGGGATCGCCTTCGTGACAAATGACGACCTCTTCGTCGCGACCGCGTATGGCGTCGAACAAAACCGCCGAGTCGTCGTATTCGTCCGGCGATGTGAAATGATCCTAAAGCACGCTGTACGGACCAGCATGTACAGTATCGCTTTCCAATAACGCACCTGATAGAGTTGCAATGACATTCGCACGGCCCGTGCGACGACTTTGTGAAGCAAATCGATGTCGACGAAAACCCACTCGTCCTTGGGCGACGTAATACGAAAATCGCCTTTGAACAAGGCGTGGAGCCCGTAGAGAAACGATTCCAAGCTGAAAAATATATAAAGCAAACGATATTAATTTTTATTTCTACGCACACAACGTGTTGATGCTGGGCGGCGGCCCCCAACGCTCGACGGCCCAAGAGACTCAAAGCGAAGCAGAGGCGAACGATGTTAGAATTTCTAGATCGATCCACCTGAAAAAAAAATCATCGCTTTGATTCCTAACCCTATCGACTTCTTTACGTCTGGACACGCCGTTTTAGCGCAATATTCAATCCAATTATAGTAGATGGAAGTGAAACGAGCCAGCGATACGCCGCCGACTTGGACGTCGAAATCCTCGTCCGTATTCACGTTCAAAGCGGGATCGACGTCCTTGTGATGACGGGAATCGAAGGCGTTGAAAACCTCCTCATTGATAACGGGATCGGAAAGCCAGGCGGAAATCTTGGGCGACGTCACGGCATAATAAAGTATAGACTACGCATTGGACGTGTAGTAGACACGGACTCGACTCAAAACGAAGAGCTACTGTACCTTAACGTAATAAGTGACGAGAATTTTTCGAAGGTCAAACACTTGGAGCATCGACGCGGCGTTGTTGTCCGATATGCTGTAGCCCTTGAGAATGTACTTGGCCGTCGTCACTTCCCAGGCGAGCCAGCGAGTGCCAAATGCCGCGTTCACCGACAGAAGACGGGGAATGTGACCCGGCGAACAGCAACAGCATCCTAGACAAAAATCGCCTAGCAAAGTTTAGCCTAAAAAAATGGCGTCGTCAATTGCCTCCGTCTTCGTCGACTCCTTCCGTGATCGCTTCTACTTCCCTCTGCTGACAGTACGTACCTAAAAAAAGACATTGGAAATTTAGAACGTACCGGAAATATCATTTTCTTGCCTCTAAATTCTAGGCCTCGTATTTGGAACGTTACGAGCCCGTTTCCCACTTCGATGATGTGAACGAGCGCGTTGAGGTTGTCCGAAGCGAGAATGAAACAGTCGCCCGTCTCGTAGCGTCCCCAGCGGCCGAGCATCAAGTCGCCGGCCAGTACGTTTTGAAGAGAATAGGTTAGATGCTCGTAGAAAATAGAGTTCAAATTATTGTCGTCGCCTCCTGAGAAGAAAGCTAGACATTCCGACGTGACTTCGGTTTTCTCACCTGGATCTTTGTCGAGTTGAGACGATAGACGCGTGTTGGAATGATCGACTCTCTTAGTGCTGAAACACAAAAAAATTACAAAGAGAAAAAACCCCAAGAGACTGCAGCTGGTACTTGTAATCTTTCTCCCAAAATTTGACTGGGCGAACGTAGGAGGCGATGAATATAGCGCTGCCTAGAATGGGATTAAGAGGACTCGAAACGAGAGCGGAAACAATCGCCTGAAGAAATAGCATAGCCGAGTCTAGAAAAAAAAACCCAGATTGGCTAAGTTTAAACAAGTCAAGCGTTGCAACTCGTACGAGGAACGCTGAGCGGCTGAGCAAAAGCGTGAAAAGCGGAGCCCCACGGAATCTGCCACGGAACGATGTAAACGAGGGCAAATTTGACTTTCAGGATGAGTTCGTGAAACTGAGAGAGAGAGAGAGAGAGAAAATAGCGAAATTAATTTTCTCGAGTCCGTTGCCTACTTTGACGAGAAATATAGACACAAAGAAATAGTCAAGCGGAAACGATTCGGAGCAGAATTGACTGTGATGAGGTGCCGTGCACGGGTAATCGTATTCGAAGAGAAGAACGGTGAACGAGACGATGACGAATTGTTGGGAACTGCGCGAGTAGCCGCTGCGCATCATCTTGAGACCGCAGATCGTGATGATCGCCGCACCAAAACTAAAACAAAATTCCCAAAACATTACATTGATAATATTACTTATTCTATACCCAGGGCCAAATTTTTGAACGATGGGACCGTATCCGATTGTGAGACCGCTCAAGAAAACCGCCGGGTAAATGAAGTTGCGCTCGAGAAAGAGAGCCAAAGCGTAGAACCACTCAAACCACGTCAATTTTGCCGGATCTATTTATCGCGTGCACCAAATATCTCGAATCTCGTCGTCCAAACTCACCGATAACTTCAAATTTGTCATATTCCGCCGATCGAAGAACCGGATTGCTGATGCAAAGCCACGGCAACTGTTTGCGCAGTTGGGGTAAGAGATAGTGAACAATGAAGCCAAGAGACGCGGCAAGAATGTAGAGGCTCGTTCTCAAGGCGGGCTACGAGCACCAGCGTTTATAGAGAGAAAAATCAAGGAAAAGATTCCGTACTGACCTGCAGAGACGTGAATCCCGTGCTGACGTGAACGCCAAAAGCGACTACGGCAATAAGAAGAGAAGAGAAGAGATCCGACGAAAGACGCTCTTTCTACAAAAACAAACCAAATCACACAAACACACACAACTAGGTGTTCTCCCTTACAACGGCTTTGACAACAGACGTCAACATTGGATCAATAAAGTCGTCTGACTCGGCGGCGGCGGCGGCGGCGGCGTCGTCTCCCTCTATCGCCGGCGACTTTCGCTTTGAGCAAGACGACTTGAGTGCCATCCTATTATCCAAAAAATAAGCAAGATACCTTGAGCGACACGCAACTAACCATAGAGGCTTAGGACTCGTCGCAAGTCGACTCAATTGATACGACAAGGGTAGGAGCAAAGCCATGAAGACGGAAAAAATAAAAGCTTGACCGGGTTTCTCTTTCTAAAACATTTCCCCCCTTCCCATTATAGAATATCGCGTCTATTGAATGAACGGTACCACAGCCGCCCCATAGGCGAATCCGTAGAGCGTTCCTGCAGCGACGAGACTGCTCGTCAAGCCAAAAACGGCGGCACCCAGACCGGACACGGCTAAGCGTGGGGGAAAATTGACTCGCGTACGAAAAAAATTCGAACCTGTTTACCATTTCCACCAAACGTGTGCATGTTCAGTTGTTCGAGAAGATAAATAGTGAAGGTGTTTACAATTGGGAGAAGGCCCAGCATAAAGACGACGGGAAGAAAAAGCAAGAAGACTAGAAAGACGATCGAAGAACTGGACGTTTCTTCTCCTCGACGCTCGCTTACCAGCCAAAGCGTCTTTAACGTAAACGACGACGGGTCGCGAGAACAGGGAAATTCCGTAGAGACGAGTTTGACTCCAATCGTCGGGCCGCGTCGCGAGAACGGCGTCGAGAATGAGAACGAGAGACGAGACGACGCAGAAATAGACGGACCTGCTCATCCAACTCATCTTGTCGTCCTAGAAAAAGAGAGAAAAAAGTGTCGAGGAACTTGTGCTGATCTTTTTCTCTACGTGAGACGGAGAAGACGAGTCGGGTTGAAGGCTCTGTACAAGATAATCAGATATAATATTATAATATCGTCGTATTCCCCACTTTGACTAGGGAATATTGACAAGACGCGATGACGAGGCAGATCCAAAAGATCCAAAAGTCTCTGTACAATTCCTTATAGAGCAACCAATAGCCGAGCACGCTGACGGCCGTGCCAAGAAAAATGGAGAGAATCAAGTGAAACAGTTTGGGATTTCTATAAAAAATCAATAATCGCAATCTACTAGGGGGAGGGATCTTCGTTACCTGTCCATAAGGGAAAGAAGTGCGAGTCGATCGAACGTGATCGGTACGGTGACGTAGGGAAATATTCGAAGCAGATATTTAGGCGATTTGACCGTTTGAATCGGTTCGATTTCCCCCGGCGGCGCGTCGTGCGTGGAAAAAGGACGCGAGAGAAATCGTCGATTGAAAGCGAGAGAAGGCGACAGATCCGAATCCGACGTCGTAAACGACACATTTGACTGACTAAAACGCAAAAAAAAACTTTAGAATGACGATGATGACGACGATGATGACGATGATGAATCGACGCTTACGTTCTCCTGTTTCGCGTCGGATTGGAGAGGCCAAACGACGCCAAATCGAGAATCATTCCACTGCCGGACTCGTCGAACATATACGCTTGGAATTCTGCAAGAGAACACTGCGAGTGCAAGTCGACTACAGTAGAAGTACGTCTTTCTCTCACCGTCTCGGTCCGTGAATACGTGAATCGATCCGGGCGACGTGTCGTCTTGATTCTCCGCAAAATGCACCGCCGATTCGTCTTCGACGTTTTCGCCCGCCAATCGCATGACCAATTCAACGTCGAGTCCCGCGTCGCGGAATCGTTTGACAGCATCGCTGACATCATTCCCACTCGTCGTCGTCGTCGTCATCGCCTCCACTTCATCTATATATTTCGACTCGAAAAACAACGTCGGTCGTACGTCGACAATATCCTCGGCAATGGTATCGTCGTCGCCGTCGTAATCGTCGCCGTCGTCGTTTTTTGCTGGAGTTTGAGACGATTGGACCGTCTCGGTGGACGTTCCCGGCTTTGATTCGACTGCTACCGGCTGTTCTTCTGTTATCATAAAAACAATCAATAGTTAATGAATTAGTCTATTGGTTCTACTCACCGTATACCGTGACATTGACTTGCTCGGTGGTCAGAGTTCCTTTCGTTGAACCATCGTTATCGCGATTCGATGCGCCAGGTGAATCGTTGGAGATCCTAGTGCCCTGGGAAGAATCCTTTCCCTCTCTCGAATGAGAACTATTACTACTACTGGGACTAGAAGACAAATCTCAAACAACTAGAAAAAGAACAAACGTCGCTTCACGAACCTCTCCCGTCCAAAGAACTCAAGCTAAATAAAATGATACAATTAATTAATTAATTAATTGATTAATTAATTATTAAAGAAAAGAGAACCTTGCAAGGTTTCGCCTGGTGTCTTTCAACGCGATCTAGATTACTACACGTCGCTTCCTCACCACCTCTCTTCACATACACAAAAAATAAATATTAGCCCCCTCAAAAAAAAAACTTCTAATAGGAACTATACCGCAGACAAGGACGTGTTATCTTCACCACCGTCGTCGTTGTCTGATGATGGGGGAGGAGGACGAGGAGGATGCGTTTCTTCTCCCTCTTCTGCTCTCCTTTCGATTTCCTTCATTTCGACGTCGTCGTCGTCGTCGTTCGTCGCCCCGCGATCGCGATCGACGCGTCGGGCGCGGAAGAGGAGACCTCGACGCCCGTCGAACATCGCGTGGAGTTCGTAGTTGATCCATTTGAGAAGGAGCAGAAGCGCGGCGATTGTCGTCGCGTAGACGGACCACGCCGTCGCCGACGTGCCGCACGTCTAGAAGACGATGCGTTGCGTCGTTGTGTGTGTGTGTGCTTTTCCTTACCAGGTAGAGCGCGAGCGGGTAGCAGAGGAGAAACAGCCACAGGTAGAGGTGAAAAGCATTTGTGAAGCTGTAAATCCCCACGTTGGTGTCAAAGTACCATCCGCCGCTGAACGCGGCCCACAGGCCCGCTCGGCACACGTCCGCGACGTGAGAAACCATTGGGTTTCGAAGCGCGCCACTGTTTCGCTGACGCTGGGATGACGCGGATCGACTTTGTACGGGAAAGGAGAGGTGACGTGTCGCTCGACTGCGTAACAATGCGCGGAGTGAGGGAGTAGATAAATAGTTGATTATTTATACTCTGTGCACGCTACGTTATTGAAATTCCTGATCAACTACTGAAATCAAGTCGTCGTCAGTAATAAAAATAATTAAATCACAATTAAACAGCGGAGCTATTTGATCGACGTCTGAATTGTCAGTACGACTCAGACCTGCAAAACGCTCCACAGGTAATGCGCGACGAGCATCTCTAGCGACGAGAAGTTCAGCTGACAAAGGTTCTCTTGAAAATTCTGGCACAGCAAATGCATCCTGCCCCATTTCTAATAATTCACGATAGTAAGACTCTAAAAGGGTGATTGTTAGAGACTTCCCTAATGACGTCTGCTGACTACAACTTACTATCAAAAAAGTCGACGTTAGATTCAATTTCCCTTGCCTCCAGTATGTGTCCTCTTCGGTGAATGTTAGCTGCAAATTTTTCGAGGCTCATTCTAGCCCTTGACGTATTGATTATGTGAAGTAAGACGGACTTGAGCCTAGCTTCCCCGCTGTCCGTTTCCCTTTCCTTATGCGCAATAGCTTCTGCTGGAAGACCTTCCTCTTGTGCCAATCGCCTCCAGATGTCTTTCAAAAGAGGAAAGTTCTTCCATTGAATCTTCCCAATGCATTCCTTTAATAGAGTGCCCCTCACAAACTGCGGGACAGCCCAAGATGATTGGTCAACAGAGGAAGGTGGCGGCTAAAAGAAATTCAATTAAAAAATTGCTCTTGCCTGCCCTGTATATGCTACCGTAAGAACAGGATAACAGACAATCAGTGGAAGTTTGCACAATGGTTCATTCAGTACGTGCTGACTGTGTTTCTCGACGTGAGGAACGTCTTTCCAAAAATTGAACTGGAAGCAAACGGATTTGTGCGAGCGCTTGAGTTTGAAACCAAACCGGACGGCTCTCGAAGCAAAGGGCGTTTCGGAATCTAACACGTCTTTCACCTGTCTAATGCTCAACTCCTACATAAAAAAATAGAGACTATGACGACGTCACATGACAATCCAACGACTGGTCTACCTCCACGGAGCGTTTGATGCAGAGAGCGTCGTCATTTTCGACAGAACAACTGACAACGACGCGGCAATTGGTGACTGTGACTGAGTGAAGTCTACCGGCAAACTGGAAGTGCTGACCGCCAATAGAACTGCAAAGTCTCGAGATGTGTTCTTGTATCTGCATTAGAAAACAATAAGGTCAAGATTCCGAACTCCCTTTATCTTATTACCTCGGACTCGGAAAAACATGGACGTATGAAAATGAGAAAACAATCAAGTCGATCTTCATCAAACTTGACGAAATAGGGAAAAACCAGCATCGATTCCTGGAAATTTTCGCCGATAAACTCGACGCAATAATCGCACAGCGACGTGACGTCGACGTGGGCCGTCACCGTGGACTCGTCCACTCGCACGGGAACGTCGTCTTCCGATCGCCACCGCGCCGATTCGTCGGGCCCGCACGGATTGTGCCACAGCCGGAAGCGACAGTCGGAAGCGGAGGCGGACGACGGAAGACCGAAAAGGGGGATTTTTAACCGAAAACGACCCTTTTCTCCGTGACGTTGGCGGGAGCGAACGATAGGAGAAGCGAGAAGCGATCGACTGCGCTTTTTGATACCGCTCTCGCGTTCGAATTCGGCGTAGTTTTTCGCGTCGGCTACGAGTTCGAGATTTTCGACGCAATCCGCTTCCGAGTCGTCGTTTCTCGCGACGACGATGAGCCCCTCCCCTTCGATTGGCCGCGCTTCATCGTCTCCGCCGTTGTCGTCGCTATCGTCGTCGAGCTTTTTTGCGTCGGAGAGAAGAAGAGAATGGCCGATCTCTCGTGGCTGTCGCCGTTTTTTCACGAAGTGACAAATGAGAGTTCCGAAGACGCTAAGCACCACGACGCATCCAATAACAATACACACAATAATACCCGTACTGAGAGAGGACGAAGCCCCTAAATGATCGTTGCCGAACGCAGGTGTCGGCACGAAGAGATCCATGAGTACACAGCTTACTACACACAGCTTATCCCTACGTCACAGACCACGTGATTCCGCGAACACCAGGGCGCGCCTACACCAGAGATACACCACCCACCACGACTAAGAATAGGAAAAAAAATGTTCAGTACTGTCCTGACGGTTGATTCAGTCTATAAAAAGCGTTAATTATGAGCGTCTGCACACCTCCAAAGGCGTTGATCACGCCATAAACAGTGCAGGCAAATAATATGTACCAGCAAAACCAGGATGAAATCGAAAAAGCCAGAGCTGCGACGACAATCAGCGACGTCCAAAATATAAGAGACAGCAGCAATTTTCGCTTGACTCTATATTCGTTGTCGTGAGAAAGAGCTTCTCCGCGAAATTTGCCGTCTTGGTAAAATCGCTTCAATTTTTCTTCCTTTTCTGCCCACAACGACTTGCACCAATCTTGCAACTCGTCGCTTTCGCGCGGCAGACTATCGATCGGATAACACTTCACGTCAAAATGAACTTGACGCGGATAATTCCCAGCCAAAAGACTCAAGAATTCGCTCGGCATGTTATCCGGATAGCCAACAGTGATATCGATCACCGACGTTATATTGTCGCGAAGACGAAGCGTCGCTTCGGCGAATCCCTTCGTTCGAGGATGAAGAACGTAATCGAATGCCTGCAAATTATTTTTCTTGGCGAATGCCAGACTGCTCTGCTTCGACAACCGGCAATAATCCGTGCCTTCGGGGAAGATGAGCAGTTGAAATTGCTTGTTCGTCTTAATGTAATAATCTAAAAGACGATAAAAATGGAACTTGTCTTTCTCCCAGTTTCGAAGGAGAAAGAGAAAGAGACTCTGTTGCATGGCCCAACCTAAGTTAATTAATTAATCAATAAATCTGATTAATTAATTACCTGCACCCGGAATGTGTCGAAGCATATTTTTTAGAGAAATTTTCGTGCGCGAAAGTCGTCCTTCGCGAACGAGATAACTCCACAATACCAACCAATCCATTTGGGTGCGATGATTCATGATGATGATGCAGTTGTCGTTTTTTGGAAATCGTTCGCCCGTCACGCGAACTCGCATGCCGTAGATCAATTCTAATAAGGCAGTAGGCGTGGCTGCGAGACCGCCCCCTTTATGTTTTTCTTACCTAGAAAGGCCTAAAATGGAAGCTTTTCCGTACGAATCGATTTCTATGCTAATTTTCTTTCGTACCGGTGCAACGGTCATCCACATTCCCGTCCACAAATCGAGGTAGCGATCGTGAAGAGTCGTGCTCACGAGTAGAAGGAGCAAAGCGGGCATCACGAAGACAAGAAGACCCAAAAATGAACTAAAGAAAAGAAGGGGAAGAAAGAGGAGAGCGTGAAAAGGGCGAAAACGGAATTCTCGCGACATCTTTCAGTTCTAGCAATCCCGTATAAGGGAATGGTATCAATCGATCAATCAATCAATCAATCAAACTTAATTGCATTCGTCAGTCTATCGTGAGCAGCGAGAACGACTCTCTCCACGCCCCCAAGAACAGTCATCAATCCATAGGTGCTAAAAGAAATCAGAACAAACCAACGATACGTCGACGACACGACGAAGAGAAAGGTTGCGCCTATGGTGACCAGTAGCCAGAACACGAGCCACTTTAGTAGTCTCCTCTTCAAGCCAGTATCGTCTAGCAGAACGTTACCCGAAAACTTACCTTTTTGATAAAAGTCGCCGAGCCTCTTCTCCTTCTCCGCCCACAGACACTTGCACCAATCCTGCAATGCATCGCTCTCTTCAGGCAAGCTCTCAATCGAATGACACTTGACGTCAAAGTGAACTTGACGGGGATAATTTCCCTTGACTAAGCTACGCAACCCTTCGGGCGTATTGACTGGGTAACCGACGGTGATATCGAGAACCGATTTGACGGTGCCGTTGCGACGCAGAATACCGACTGCTTCGGCGAATCCTCTTGTTCGCGGATGAAGAACGTATTCGTAGACTTGGAGGTCGTTTTTCTTGGCGAAGGCGTCGCTGCGATTTTTCGTGTTCTCGCAGTAGTCGGTGCCTTCGGGAAAGATGAGCAGTTGAATGGGTCGTTTCGTGTCGATGAAGTAGTTCAGATAACGATGAAAGTGCAACTTGTCGTTTTCCCAATTTCGACGAAGAAAGAGAAAGAGCGCCTGCTGCATGGCCCAACCTAAAAAACAAAATAAATATTCGATTCATTCGTCGTCTCTCTCTTTTTTCTTGCCTGCTCCTGGGAAATATCTGAGTGAGTTTTTGAGAGAAATTTTGTTTGCACCGATGTTGCCGCGACGAGCTAGAAAGCTCCACTGCAAAATCCAGTCCATTTGAGTGCGATGGTTCATCAATATGACGCAATTGTCTTCCTTCGGAAATCGATCTCCCGTCACCGTTACTTTCGTACCGTAGAGCAATTCTGCGCACACGAACGGAAATGGCATGTAGAACACCACGCCCCCATAACAAGAGTACACATACCTAAGAATCCCTAAGAGAGAAAAGAAAAAGCGCTGCTATAATGCACAGAAATTTAGAAGATTTACGTACTGCGACAGACTGGAACCACGTTCCGATCCAGAAATCGACGTAGCGATCGTGAAGAGTCGTGCTTAGCGCCAGCAAGGGCAAGACGGGCATGTAAAAGAGGGGAGCACCAAAGAACGAGCAGAGGACGAGAAAAAGAAGAAATGCCGCTGAAAAGAAAGGATGATTTTCGAAATCTTGCCGCATGGTTCAACCTTCCTAGCGCACTATGGGAGACGTTGGTTGACATCAACGCATTTTTTTGCCATGGGCGACGAAAGTTTGTTTTCGGGAAATCTTTCGAAGCGAGTAAGTCGTTCTGAGTTTGGATTTTGATATTCTATCGCACGATAGGAAGTGAAACGGGGCAGACGAGCTGGATTGGCGACGGGAGACTTACTCGAGCACGAATCATCCACGGTTTCGAAATTCAAATCAATCGCGAATGTCCTCTGAACAAAAACTCCATAGGAAACGCCGCCGTTCGTGAGAAAAACGGGCGGATGGGCTGAAGAAACGAAGCCGGGAAAAAAATCGTAAAAAATTCGACGAATTTTTTTTTCGAATAGCGAACGTTCTTTTTTCGTAGTCGCAAAAATCAGGATCAGCTAGAAGTGCTGACTTCGACGGACACAGACGGAATCGACGACCAAGACGACCCGGATGATGACGCACCCGTCATTCCCGACTTGGATGACGTCATTGAGGACGATTTGACGGCACAGGTGGCCGCACCGCCGAAGTGAGAAAGAAAAAAACATATTAATTAATTAATTAATTGACGTATTTAATATTTGTGTTCTTCTAGCATGCAATTCAATCGGCTTGACACGTTTAGAAAATTGGACTCTGATTTGCACAGACATGCGGGACTTTCCAATTTGTTTGTGCGGAAAAAGAGAAATTAGACGTATTACGTAGCGCGTTCTTTCTTAGGGTGGTAACATTGATTTGAAATTGTTGACCAAGTGTTTACATACAGAAAGTGACGTCATGGAGGTTCACATACATATTATTATTATTATTATTATTATTAATTTATTATTTTAGGATGACGTTGCGTGGGAGTGGGATCAACTTTTTGCTGAAGCTTCGTCTGAACTTCAACAAGAGTGGAAGAAAAACAGAGTTACTGACACCAGCAATTCTGAAGATTAACTTAATTATAAATAATAAATAATAATAAAATTTTAATCCGGAAACTTTCCGTCGTTCGGTAGCACTTGTCTCACGTTTACATTAATCCTAGTATTTTGCAAATAATTTGAGAGCAGATCAACGTCACCTCGGATAGGGTTCCAATCTTTTGGTGCGCAATCAGGAACGTAAGACAACGACTCTCGAATACCTTCCTCGCAATTGAGACAAAAACACTTTGCACCGTCGTTTCCACGTTTGCAGTTACATAGCGGAGCCGCGAATACCATGGGAACGGCGTGATATGCCAGACGACTTTCGCCGGACATGATCATAATGTCTCCGCTTTGAACGCGCATAGCCGCCGGCGTCTCGTCAAGAGTCGAACGGCCGAGTAAGAACACGGCACTCTGGCCAAAACTAGGGAGAGGGAGTTTTATAGTTAGTAACGGTATTGTCTATCCTTTCTCAGCAGCAAGGTTTAAAAAGGGGCCCAGTGTAAATAAAAAAACTATAAGTGATCACCCACCCTTACAGGATTTACTGTACCTATATGAAATCAATGGAGCGGTGAGATCATATTCCGAATGGTCAGTGTGACCTCCAATGCTTGAGTCCATGTTATAAAAATTAACGATGCCAGCTTCTGGCTGATATCTGAGAGACAAACAGGTGGAGTGATTTATCTGGTCTTGGTCATTTTATTCGTTACCTTGGAAATCTAAATAATTCTGCTATGAATTTAGACAGAGCCGAAAGATCGTCAGGAAACTTTGAGACCCTCTCCTTGTGGTATATCTTTAGAGAGAGAGAGAGAGAGAGAAATTTCTACGCGTAGATTTATCAAAAAACCTTCAGCTACCTTTCTGTCCCAGTCGTAATGGTATCCCAGCGTCACCCAGCGAAGCTTTCTAAGCCAATCAACCTCAGCTCTTTCATGTCTGTATATCCCCAAGTTTCATTTCTTACAAAGATGTTCGTTACTTGTACCTTGCCAATGAAATGTGTTTCTCCCAAAGACACCCTCTGTCTGACGGATTCAGGCTGATATCAAGATTGGAAGCGTTCGGAGCTAGAGGATAATCTCGGATGCATCTTGTTGTCCAATAGAGATGACTGCCTCTAATGAAAGGATCCACGATATAGATAAACCCTTGAAATAAATAATCAAAATGAATTGTCTTTTGCCATAGAACGGCTAACCTGGAAAAGTTTCAATTGAATAAATTGACCAGGTAGACATTGGCTTCAAGCCAAATCGAGAGCCACCCCATCGATCGTCTGATGTATCAAATTTCTCTTGTACAATTTTCCAAGCATCCTACGCATCGACACAGTCAATATCTCGTCCGCCGCGTCTTTTCTCGATCTACAGGCGACGGGTAGTCTTCTCCGAAGTGAATTATCGTTTTGGAGCTGATTTCGACGCTCTTCTTCTTCTTGAATCTTTTGAATTCGGCTTTGAAGCGATTCGTCTCCATAATCGATATCAATGAACGAGCGCACACGCTGCGCAGAACTTTCGGACTGAGAGTTGTTCAAAATGACAGCGTACGGTCTCTTCGTGGCCAGGCTGCCTTGGACAGTTTGCAGAGGTGAACGCGCTCGAGAATTTGCAGGGTGAGGCCTCTTTGGGGGAGCTCCGCGCTTTTCGTAGAACGCCTAGCATTGTACTTCAAAAAATACGGAGAAATCGTGTCAAGCCGAGTAGCCTTCGTAAGAAAAAACCCCCAAAATGATCGAACGATCCTCCATGTGACGTACAGGATTGGAATACAGGCCTATCCAAAGGATACGGCTTCGTTCATTTCAAAGAAAAGGAATCCCTCGACGCTGCGCTCAAAGGCATCCACGAACTCCAAGGAGTAAAGGTAAGTATACTTCGGAACTGAGGTGGGGTGAGTTCCACTGTATTTTAGATAGAAGTAAAGCCATTCATAGGAAAGCCGACTGTAGACGCAACGAAAACAAACGAATGAAGAGGATAATAGCGGTGCACCATTGGCAGCGCAAAAAATTCCACTCATTACTCGGGGAAAGAATTTTAGTACTTCGGTTTCTTGCTTGAGCTTCCGTGATGATGATGCCTATCCCTATGTATGAGAAATATAAGAAAATCTTATCCTTTCCCCTCCCTATTGCATCGATTGTACCTGTCTCTGTCTCGGTCCCTCGTATCTCTGTCGTGGTGATGATGCGATCTCTTCGAACGATCGGCCTTCTTTGCATCCGTCAAAAACTTATCCAAACCGAACGGATCGTCGTCCACGTCCTTTTCGAATTGAACCGGTCCTGATCTCTTCTGCGCTTCATCGGCCCCTTCAAAGCCCTTATCAGCTTGGAATCTAAACGTAATGCTCCGTAGTAGGGACACTACTATCTTCGTCGTTATTCTTACCGGCTCGTTTTGATCAATTGCTCAATATCGTCGCCGTATATGTCCTTGTCCAAGTTCTTGCTTGGCCTATAGACGGCTGACGCCGACGTTTCGCTCTGTCTCCAAGGTTTGTCATAGACGTTATAGATATCGTCTTCCATAGTGAAACCCGAGTCAATTCCCTACGCAAATCGCTTCTATTTCACGTGGAGATACAGTAGTAGGCAATAGTACTTTGCTCTGATTGAAGAGTCTTTGATCGTACATCGCTTCCTGGCTCTGCGCCTGCGCCGGCATTCCAAGGGCGATTTTCTCACTGATATCGCGATCTTTCTTTTTTGCCAATTCATTTCTAGAAAATACTAACTATGACCAACTCTCCCTGTGACTTCTTCTCTCCTCACCTTCGTTCCGCTCCAGCTTTAGCAATTCGTCTCTCCCTTTCTCGTTCCTTGTGACGATCGTAGCGAAGCTGTTCGCGCTCGCGCGCCTCCGTGTCATAGTCGTCTGTAAGAAAAAAACAATAACAATAGCGCAAAATATATATTTGCGACTTTTGCAACTCGTTTTATACCACCAGAGACGGACGTTCGGATTCCCTGGCGTTCTTCGCGCGCCTTCTGGGCGAGATCGCGCAAACCCTTCTCCTTTTGCTCCTTCTCCTTCTGAGCGACTTTCTTCGATATCTGCGCTCTCATTTCGACCGCTTCACGAGCCTATATACCAAGACAGCGTAGAAGAAAAAAATCGATACGAGAACAAGTACACCGACTTTTCTATCCGCAATGTAAAGAGCTTCGGCTAATTTTGCAAAATTGTCATTGATGTGATGATCTTGTAAGCCTCGTCCATCCGCAGCCAGACGTTTATCAAGAGGAATGGTGTAACCCTACGAAAATACACCGCCTCAATTAGAGTATTTCATACCACTAGAGTCTATTTTGCGTGCCCTGGCGTTTTTCCAGTTGGAGATGCAAGGCGGAATCTTCCACTCTTGCTGCTCTTTGACTGTGACCTTTAATAAATAAATAAAAGAATAAGTGAAGAGCAAAAATGCGTACACTACAAACGTGCTTTTCGAGTTGGAGAATGCATAACTGGAGCAGGCGGCGACGGAGGACCTCTCGGAATCTTTTTATTCACTCTACATAAGAGAAGGACTTTTCGTTTCTTATCTCTCCCTCTCAAAGCGATTCTTTGTACTTGAATTTTGGCGGCTCCAGTGGATCCGATTTCACTTCAACCATGCGAATAATGCGTTGCTTTGCACCGGCATTGTATGCCTCTCCCTGCTGAGCCGGAGTATAGCTACAGACAAATAGAATTATCCTTAGACAAACTACTATGAAATTTCTTACCGAATGTATTTAGCTTCACTCGCTTGCTCTGGGACGTGCGTTGGCATGGCAGCCGAAATCTTGCCTGACACGAGTTTTTCCAAAGCGTTCTTCGTCTTTTCGGTCGTCTACCACCACAACAAAAAATAAATAAAAATATTAATAAATAGTAGATGTGGATTACCTTTTGTATTTCTTCGTCATCAGGTCGCGATAAGTCGACGCCGTCCTCTCCTTGTCTCAAATGCATGGGCAGCAAGTCCCGAAAATGGGCGTGAACGACCTGTAAATCAGAAATTAATACACGATTAAATAAAAAATTGAGACGATTTTGTTTTGTTTTGCCTTGTCTTTTCGTTGGCCTTGCTTGGCCAATACGTCGTATTTAATTTTTCCCTCGCTGTCAAGTTGAATCGGAATCGCATTCGAGTCGTTCTACAAACAACAAACCTGCTTTCAAAACTACGCGACTAATAAATTCTCGTTCACATACGTTTCGTGTTTGGCCCATTCCGAGCGGATATCTAAAGAATTTAACTCTCACAATGTTCCATGATCGAACTGGGAGACATACTGTGCCACGTGGATTTCCGGAAAAGCGCCTCCATCGCCGAAATCCTTTCGAAAAAGAGAGTTCGTGACGTTCTCGTGACGTCATCGCCTTACATGAGGTGTTCGGGGCACCCAGCCCTTTCTGTGACCGTATGGCGGCGCTTTCGATCGTATAGTCGCTACCTAACGTCGCCGCGTAACACGGGGATTGAGAGCGATACGCGTTTCGAAGATCTTGCCTGTGTTTGTCTGGTGTCTTGGCCAAACGAGCCGAACGAATCGGCCGGAGCTTGAACTGGTGCTGGTAAGAAACTAGGCACCACATGTTAGCAGCTGAGAGACGCCACGGACGAAGCGAGCCTACCTTGATAAAGCCATCGCAGATCCCCTTGGGCTAGTAGAGTGCGTTAGTAATTTATGGGACAGCCCACGAGGGAGGAAGTGTTCGAAAATAAAAAGGCAAATGACATATATTCAATAGAGAAAGAGTACCATGCCACAACAGTCAATCAGTCCGACAATAAATCACAGTCAAGGTTCATCAACAACATCTGCTTTTGCACATCGATCTAAACACCTCGTAATCACAGCTGTCCATCCCGTTTGGTGACTAAAAAATAGAATTAAAAATAAATACGATAAACCAAATCCCCAGCGTCCAACTGACCTAGCTCCGCAACCACGACCCGTATCGCCGTGGAAATACTCGTAGAAAAGAACTAATTCATCCCAATGAGGATCGCTGCGATATTTCTCGCTGTCGCCGTGACAAGGACGAGATCCGTCGGGACCGGGCAAAAAGAGTCGACTCATGCGATGACACAATTCGAGTGCCACTTCGCGAAGATTCATCTTGACACCGGACCCCTTGGGACACTCGACTTGAAGGGAATCCCCGTAGAAATAATGGTATCGCTCCAAGCTCTCAATCAGAAGATAATTCACTAAAAAAACAATAATTAGATCACTACCCCCTTTCCGTCTTCTTGCGAGAAAATACCGCATAGCCATATAGGTCCTCTCCAGTTGCTATTCCCTCCAAAGAGATGAGTATTCGACTCGCCGGGGGTGTAAGAGACTCCCAACGATTCGCCGCCGCAGTGGTATTCAAACGGCTTATCTTGGTGCACTTTCGAGAGAGAACGAATTCCGTAGGGCGAGAGAAATTCGTCCTCGTCGACGAGGTAGTCGAGAACGCGTTCCAATTGAGAGCGAGTGGGAATGGCAAGCAAATGATAGAATTCTTCTCCTTCGAGAGCTCCTTTCGTAATCTTTAATTAATGGAAAGAATTTATTGTTTATTGGACGTGGTATCGGTGTCTCTCTTACGTGGGTTGCAAATCCTTTTTTGTACTCGAGAAACCACTTGAGTCTTTTCTTGAAATCGGGCAATTTCTGCAGCTTTTTGTCGTCGAGAACGAGACAGGCGTAGAGGGGAATGAGACCGACCATCGAGCGAATTTTCATGGCGTCGTGACCGCCGTCGGGACGACGAAGATGATCGTAGTAGAAGCCGTCCTCTTCGTTCCACAAACCGTGACCGTCGGCCAATTGATTCATCGCGTCGACGATCATGACAAAATGCTCGAAGAATTTCGATGCCATGTCCTCGTAGACGGGATCTTCGAGAGCTAATTCGAGAGCGATGTCAAGCATGGTAATGCAATAGAAGCACATCCAAGCCGTCCCATCAGCCTTGGAGAAGAATAAATATTCGTTCTATAAACTAAATAAGTAGAGAGACGACTCTCACTTGTTCTAGACTGAATCCAGGAGACAGGGGTTTTGATCTATCAAACAAACCGATGTTGTCCAATCCGAGAAAGCCGCCCGCAAAAATATTCTTCCCATCAGGATCCTTTCTGTTCACCCACCTAAAGAGAAAACGGCTTTCAATTATGAATTAATCGATTAACTTGTCGTATATATATTGACCAATTGAAGTTGAGGATGAGTTTTTGAAAGCATCTGGCGAGGAACTTTTGATCGCGTTCGCCTCTCTTTCCCGTCATCTTGTAGACGCGCCAGACGGCCCAAGCGTGAACGGGCGGATTGACGTCGCCGAAAGCGAACTCGTAGGCGGGAATTTGCCCGTTCGGATGCATGTACCATTCGCGAAGAAAGAGAATGAGCTGGTCTTTAGCGAATTGGGGATCGATGCGAGCAAAGGGAATCATGTGAAAAGCGAGATCCCACGAAGCATACTAAAACACATATAAGGGGAGATTCTCTCAAAATCATAATTATCTTACCCATGGGTACTCCCACTTGTCCGGCATGGAAACAACGTCCCTATTGAAAAGATGCATCCAATCCGCATTCCTACCTTGAAGTCGTCCTTCAGGCGGCGCCACTTGATCCTTATCCCCGTACAGCCAATCCTCGACGACGTAATGATAAAACTGCTTCGACCAGAGCAGACCCGCGTAGGCCTGTCGCGCAACGAGCTGACTTTTCTCATCCAGATTCGCCGGTATGGCGGCACTATAGAATTCATCCGCTTCCATTTTTCTCGCAGAGATTATCGCTTCCGCATTCTCGACCGATATTTCAGCGGTCTTATCCGGTCCCAGCTCTTTCTCATTGACCAGTCTCATATAGACCGAATCTTCCTCGTGAGCGCCGAGATCGAAGACAAAGTGCGGCGCGACTTTCGTGCCGCGTTTCTTCGGATTGACGGCCTTCTCGTCGCCGTTGATGACGAAACGATGAAAGGCATCTTTCGTATACGACGTATATTGCTCGACATTCCACAAGCGCATGGAATTCGTCTCGTTTTCGGTGAACAGCATTCGAGCCGTTTTCCCGCGCGAATCCGGGCACACGTAGAAACGAAACTTGTCGAGCGTGTCGTGCCGACACTCGACTTCGCGATCGCTCACCGCCTTGATGGACGCCTTGAGCGTGCATCCCTCGTGCGTGCAACCCCATATCCACGTATTTCGAAACCAAAGCGTAGGAAGCAGATGAAGTTGCGTCGCCTTCGCACTCCGATTCGCAACGGTAATCTTAATTATGACGTCATCGGGGCTATTTTTAGCGTACGTCGCGAAGACATCGCAATAGTTGTCGTCGTCGAAAGCGCCGGCGTCTTCGAGCTCGAATTCGGGCTTATCGATTCCGGCGGCGGACGCTTCGCGTTCGAGACGCGCGTAGGGAAACTCGTCGAGCGGATACTTGTAGAGGGCTTTCATGTACGAGTGCGTGGGCGTCGAATCGAGATAATAGTAGCACTCCTTCACGTCTTCGCCGTGATTTCCTTGGGGGCCCGTCAAGCCGAATAGGCGTTCTTTTAGAATGGGATCGCTGCCGTTCCAGAGCGCTAGTGCGAAGCAGAGACGGCATTGGCGATCGGTGATGCCGAGGAGGCCGTCTTCGCCCCAGCGATAGGCACGAGATCGGGCGTGATCGTGTGGAAAATAGCTCCAGCTGTACGAAGGGAATTTTCTTTTCTTCTTTTTTATTGTCTTTTGCTTACCAGCTTCCGTCGCTCGAATAATCTTCACGCACGGTCCCCCATTGTCTTTCGGAGAGATAGGGGCCCCAGCGTTTCCAGTTTTTCTTGCGATCGCGATCTTCGATGAGGCGTTCGGTTTCTGCTGCTTTGCGCGCGTAGATCACTTCGGTTTTGGCTCGTAGTAGTGGAGCGTGCCTCGGCCGAAGACTAGCCATTCTGCGTCGAGTGAAAAATAGCGCAGAATTTCGCTGGGCGGAAAGAGGGCGTATCGGCGTATCCGGCGTATCTTAGTTACGTCATCTAACGCGCGGTATTCTGTAAAAGAAAAATGAGGTTTTTTGGTGCCGAATTGCTTGCATAATTTTTTCTAAATACACGCAAATTCACGACACAATACGCAGCACTGTTTCCCTACTTCAAAGTGAACACTAGTGCAGTGGTCACGTGTATGGGTGTGATTGGACTATTGTGCGCAAGCGCGAAATCAAATATCGTGGTCGCCGTTTACAGCCATGGACGTTCGTTCGCGAGGAGCCCAAACGCCAAGAACGCCGATGACGACTCGCTCGCGCGCTGCGGCGACGCCGAAAAAGGCGACGCTTCCGACGGAACCCGTTGGGGTAAGGAGCCTCCCTAAAAAAAGGGCATAACGCAATGTCACCGTAGGTTTACTGCCGATTGAAACCGCTATTGGATGGCGAAGAAGAGATTTGCGCTCGAAAAGTGTTGAATCATCAACTTCTGCTCGATCCACCGGAGGTTCTTCGGAGAAAGAGAGAGTTTCTAATAACAGCGCGACTCTTTCCTTTTCTCTCTAGTCGTCTCAATCGTATAAATCGGGTCACAGATATCAAACGAAGTGCACGTTTCGTAAAGTATTTGATACCGATGCTGATCAAAAAGACGTTTTCGCCGATCTGTGCGTTCCTCTGATCGACGACGTACTCAAAGGAAAAAACGGTCAGATATTTAATTTTAGACGCAGAGCGCACGTGGCATTAATTAATTAATTAAATAAATTCTCTACAGGCCTTCTTTTTGCGTACGGAATAACTGGATCGGGAAAAACGCACACGATGATCGGAGATTCGGGAAATGGAGGAATGTTGCCGAGAAGTTTAGATACCATTTTTAATTCCATCGGTCATCTTCAAGCAGAGCGATGTGTAAGTGTACTACTGTTAGAATTTCACCCCCTACATACAATCCATAAAAAAAGGTCTTCAAACCTGATAAACAAAATGGGATGAACATTCAGAATGAATTTCAAGCCAAAATGGAGCAGCAAAGAAACAAAGCTGCGGCATCTCAAAAATCTGGGTGCGTAACGTCTTTCCCTTATGACTACATAATTAAACAAGGATTTTTACAGGGGACAAGACTGCCCAGATTTCATGCGCATTCCAGATTCAACAAAAATTAGCGGAGTAATAATAAATAACGCCAGCCAATATAAATATTATATAATCTATGACGTGTAATTGTAGTTGGATGAAGACAATGCCTACGCAGTCTTTGTATCATTTGTGGAGATCTACAACAACTACATCTATGACCTATTGGAGGAACCAGATGCAGACGAAGTTCATCAAAAGTACTATAGGCAATACAAGAGAGAAAAAAGAATCAATGCAATTCCTTTTTATTTATCAGACCGCCTCAATCGAAGAACTTGAGAGAAGATCATCGTCACAACATGTACGTGAGTGGCGCGAACGAATACGAAGTGAAGAGCACGGAAGAGGCGTACGAGTTGCTATGGCGAGGCCAACAGCGACGACGCGTCGCTCAGACTCAACTCAATCACGAGTCGAGTCGAAGTCACAGCGTCTTTACGATTCGCGTCGTTCAAGCGCCCGTCGACGCGACGGGAGCGGAAATATTGAACGAGAAGAGTGCCGTCTCAATTAGTCAGCTGTCGCTCGTCGATTTGGCTGGATCGGAGAGAGCGAGTCGCACTCAAGCGTTTGGAGGAAAACTTAAAGAAGCCGGTCGGTAGTAATATGGAATTATGTGTATTATTATTATTATTTATCTGTGTCAGGCAATATCAATGCTGCTCTGATGGTTCTTCGCAAATGCATGGAAACGCTTCGGGACAATCAAATGAACGGAACGAGTCGCATTGTTCCGTACAGAGATTCGAAATTGACGCACATTTTTAAGAACTATTTCGATGGCGAAGGAAAGGTAAAGATATTTATTTGTGATGTCACGTTTTTGGGGTGCAATTGTTTTTTTCATTTAGGTCAGGATGATTGTATGTATCAGTCCAACGGCGGATGAATATGACGAGAGTCTGGTCAGTTGGGATCATCATCATTTTCTTTTTTTATTATTCTTTAACGAGTTTTCTAGCACGTGATGCGTTTTGCAGAATTGACGCAGGAAGTGGAGGTGGCGAAACCGACCGTCATGAGGTCATTGGAAAATGGCTTAGAGCCAGGCAGACGAAATGGTAATGACCTATACGAAACCTATAGGTATACCGTTTTCTTTATCCGTTCTCCTCTAGCTCACAAACTCTACAAGGAGGCAATGGAGCGATTGGAAGAAATGGAAAGAAAAGGTTCTATTTTATCTATTATTGACACTTGGCTCTTTGCATTGGAATTCCTTTGCAGCAGCTGAAGCTCCAGTGGAAGCGGCTCCTCCGCCTCCTCATCGACCATTTGAACCGTTGCTACCTCATGAGCCAATCACATTCACTTTCCCACATATTGCGGCTCCGGAAGTAAGAATTAGATATACTTGTATACGGGGGAACGTAATAGTGTTGTATTAAGCTTAATTCGCGTTGTAGAGGGATCATTATGTTGTTAGATTCGGTTATTAACGCAGTTGCATGTTGACAGGAACTGTTTCTTTATGATTACTTTCCTGGACCGAGATCTCATAAGGTCTTCTCATCAAATATGCATGCTGCATGCCGGGAGATTGATTGAATAATCAGTCCAGCAACAGCTGATATATATTTGCACAGATATTTCATTTTATCTGATTCTGGATTATTGTTTTAGCTGGTTTCAAGCAACGATTCGACGGTGCTTCCGTCCTTTGTTGAAGCTCTCAAAGAGAAACAGGCAATGAGACGACGATTTCTGGAAGAACTCGAATTAAAAAGTAAGAATTTAAATCTTCAAGTCCGGCTAATGATACAGTACAGGGGGTCATAGACTCCTAACATAAAATAATTGACCCACAGCTATACGCAGAGTAGTGGGAACATGTACGTAAGGGGCTTTGAGTTGATTCTAGTTGCCCGTTGTTATAGAACGTCAATTTCGAGATTATTTGGGTCAGATTGATGGCAATTATGGAGGCCAGAGGCAGGTAGGTATCCAGCCCTCTCGTCTAGCTTTAGGCCAGATAACTCAAAATGCGCGTTAGGCACTGGAAAACGCTCACGACGCGTTGAGAGCAAAAGAAGGAGAAATTCAGAAAATTGAGAAAAGAGCGAGAGTGGGAGAACAGAAAGTAAGAGTAGAAATATTTGTTACAGTCATCAACCATAGTCTCTGTTTCTTTCAGGCTGTCAAAGAGGCCGTTGCTTTGGAGAGAGAACGCAATCAACAAGAATCGGTCTCGTTCTCTCTCTCTTTCTCTCTTTCCTGTGAAGTTATTTGACGTTTTCTCGCGCGTAGGAGAGAAGAATGAATCAGGTGAAACAGACGTTGGAGGCGAGAATTCATTTGCAAGAGGACAAATTGAGAAAAATGAAGCAAATCGTAAAGCAACGTCGCCAAGAACCTCCGCCTCCTCCTCCTCCTCCGTCTGCATCCGCTGCTACTCCAGACCCAACTCGACAGGTAGAGCCACCAGGCAGTCAGTCAGTATACGTAGATAGGAGTGACGCGCTTTTCTGCACTACTTAGGCTCCTGCTGTGAAAGCGCGCCATCGCAAACGATCGTTTTCAGCTGACTTGTGGCTTGAACATAAGCCTCACTCGCATCTTAGCACTGGTATGTCGTCAATCAGTCTTATGCGCAATTCAATGTTGAAGTTCTCTTGTTTTTTTTTATAGATCAAGTTCTTCAGCCGCGGATAAAGAAAAAGAAGACGGTGAATTCTCCGAAGATCAAGGATTTGAAGGAAGGCGGCTGTTCCAAGTATGTTCTCGCTCATCAGGAGCAAGATTCCATGGGAGAAGTCGAAACGCATCTATTCAAGGTGAGCGTACATGCAAAGAGGTCTCTGATTGAATTTATAATATTTTTATGCTAAGGGTGAAGTGTGGAAAACGCGTGGCGGTGGAGCTGCAGTCCAATTCACCGATATTGAAAAATTGAAATCGGAGAATCCAATCACGGCAACTGATCATCATCATCGGTATTGCAGTTAGTCCTTACCTCTTTAATTCTATTTTGATTTGCTGCAGCAAAAGAAGCGAAACGCGTGGCCGAGATTTGTCAGACGACGAAGATGACGAAGATGACGAGGAGGACGAGGACGAGAGTGTTGATAGTCCTGATCCTGACGTCACAGACGTACAGACGAGGTGCGCATTCGGAATTGAAGGAAAGCCGGGATGTGCTCCAGCCTACACCCACACGTCACCGAAGAAAAAGAAATGAGAGAAGAGACTTTGATTGCTCTTTTGGACGAACTCATTATAGAGTAATACTAGATATAGTTTTACTAGCCACTGGCAAATAAATAGTATTGCAAATTGATTGGCGCGAGCTGTAGGCGTGTGTAGTCTAGCGTGCACTAAAGGAATTCGACGAGTTCAAGAGACGATCATGGAAAAGAGCGATCCGCCGCCCCAAGCGGGCACTGATCCTCCCGCCGCCGTTCCAATGAAATTTTTCTCCAGCTGGGAAATCGAGCGAACGGCGTCGAATTGCGTTGCAAGGTGATCTCGCGCGCCCCTCGTCGAAAACACTGAGACAAAAAAAAACGCCCCGTGTTTCAGATGGTGTCACCTGCGCTTGGCAATGCTTCGACTGGCCAATCCGCCCGTTTTCGACCTCCAAGGAATTCTCCTCGCTGTTTCAATGAAGGCAAGCCGGAGAGAGAAACGCGAGGGGGTTTCTTCTTTACGATTCTCGTCCTCGTTGCCCAGAATCTTCGCGGTCGAACACTGAGATCGACCGAACTCGCGCTATCGTCTTCGTCGTCGTCGTCAACTCGAGGCGGAAGCGGCACCAATCTTCCACTGGACCTCACTTTTTCACTTCAGGTTTCGCAGCGCCGTGTCTTCCGGTCTGAAGCACGCCCTCCGACTCGGGGGTTTTTTTCTCTCTCAGTATCCGCACTACTTGAAACGAAAGGGAAACTGCTTGGAAATCATGCTCCAGCGACGAAATCGATACAAGAGCAAGAGCATGCCCGGTTTCAAGACTCTCGCACGAGGACACGTCTTCATGGATCAGGTTCAGGAGAGAAAACATGCACAGGATCACCGTGTATTATGGTTGCAATTTTCCCCAGGTGTTGCAGCACACTCTCGTCGGACCTGTTCCCTTGTCGACGAAATCCAAGACGGGAAAAGTCATTATCGCTCACGTGGACATTGAATTTATTGAAAGGTTGGAGTGTGATTGGTTGCTGGTGACGTCACGCACGCGTTTCTTCTCCAGTTGGCCTGTAAGCGGGAGCCGAGACCCCGTGGCGTCCGCGTCCGCAGCTGGAGGCGCTTCATCAATAGCCACAGGTTATTAATCAATTAATCAATAAATCAATTTATCAACCGTTTTGTTTCAGGAGTGAGTCAGGTTCCTCTCGACGAAGATTTATCCGGAGAGGAAGGAGACCCGGACGAAGTCGATGACGATTTCTCCGAGGATGCCATGGTGTTATCGGATCCGGCGAGCGATAGCGACGAGCAGACAATTGAGCCGGTGCGACTGAGACGAGGAGATAGAATGAAGAAACTGATGCTGTCCGTTACCAAGGTCCTAAAAAAAACCCACCTGAAATAATATATCTAAGTTTTTCATCAAAGAAACGGCACTGGAGAAAACTCTTTGCCTTTCTAAAAAAAGTCAAAATTGACGACGACGTAAGTTCGTGTTCACTTCATTGGCATGCACGATACCGTACTCTCTTTCCTAGGAGGGGGCGGAACGAGATTCGGATGAAGCTCAGGCGGTCGAAGAGCTGACGCAGGATTCGGACGAAGACAGCGACGTTCCCGTGTCCGTCGACAGGCTGTCGAATTCGCTGGCGCACCGACCGACTCTTCGGCCGTTTTTCGATCACCAACCGTCCATTCCGAGCCTAAAGAATTTCTCGGAGACAGACGAAAAGGTGAGGCAGTTTCATACTGCGATTCTAAATTGGAAGAAATCCATCCCTAGGGTGAGGAGACGAGTGGGCAGCAAGACAAGGTGAGTAATTCAATCAGACGTTTTTATTTTTTATTGTGTCTAATCTAAGGAGAGTCCTATTCGGGGACTTGGAGCCAATGAGCAAGTCGAGCTGAGCGGCGATGAATTGAGATTGCCAAGCGAACACGCAAAATCGTGGGTAAGTTGACACCTCGTTTTATTTTCGAACTGAGATTTTTTATAAATTAATTAAGGAGTCTTCGATTTTGTCTCTTTTTTCGTCGGAGACTTTTTCGGCCGCCTTGCTCATCATTGATCTTTCGTGCTCGCAAGGGAAGGTGGGCAAGGATTTTTTTAACTGAAGGCGTTTGACTTCAATTTTAACAGAGGCTCTACTATTGCGTCAAAGGAACGCTCAATTTGCCAATTATTACAACAACTAAAGTGGGCGAAATAAAGGAAATCATTTCCTCGATTCTCGTACGAATTCAAAGCAAGTGAGTGTGGTGGTGCTATATGGATATATAATATATTGGTTCCACGTTCGTTTCTAGAGCGCATCGAAGTCACCTGCCTCAGTCGCTCAGACTAGGCATAGCCGGAGATGAAAATTGTTTTCACGACGTCTTACAAGCGTTCGTCAAGACGGCAACGGAAAGAAGTGTCAATTGGCTAGAGCTAGTTCACTTCCTTCCCATTCATCTAGGTAAATGTTGAACCGCCGCCTTGTTATAATTAATAGGTTAAAGGCTCTGTGTACACTCTAGCATCCTCTTTTCTCACCAATTACGTGGCCAGTCACGATTCGACGTATCGATCGCTCTTCATGGATCAAACTTGGACGGACTTTCTCGAATCATTTCCCAGTTCATCTCTAGAAAGTAAATCATTAAATTAGGCTTGTATACTTGACTAAAACTGTTTGATTCAGGCAATAGTGCTGAACTTTCTAAAAAAATAACAAAATTCTTCCAAGCCGCTTCCCATTTGTATCCCATGTCTGTGGCCAATGCGCGATTGCAACGCAAAGGGTAACTAAGGCTACAGGCTTTGATGCATATTGGACCAGCTGACATTTATGGATCTATAGCATAGACGGGGGAGATTCAACTAAAGTTGACGTGCCATTTATCTGTGTACGATCATCATACCTGAAATGATGATATTCATATGTTTTCTTGTAGGATCTTCAACTTGGTTCTGCTGCTGGGCCAGCGTCAGATACGGCGCCAGTACTAGGGCGACTTCCTGGTTCTAAATGACGTCGCATTTGCTTCATATAATTTACGCCGCTTTTTTTTGCAGAGGTTGATGCCGATGACTCATTGGATATTTTCACTGCCAGTCAAAGTCAGTCGACGGCGACGGCTTCGGCGAGTGACGGACTGATTTCAGTCAGTCCCACTCACGCCATCGATTACTTTGATTTGCAAATCGACTATTGGCCGGTCAATGCACTATCAGCAAAAAAAGATTCTCCAGCATCAAAGGCAATAGAGAGACGAAATACCGCATTCGGTCTCATTCCTTGTGTCTAGGTAACGATGAAGGGCCAATATAGATCTCTGCTCGTCTCTAAAATTCTCGATGACGTCCATCCGAATGTTCTTAGTCTAGTCGTCGCTGCCAGGGAGAAAAACAAGAAAGGTGCGTGCATCATCCTGCAAGGCAAAGAGAAGAAAAACATTATTTTTTCACAGGAATTCGACTAGGAAAGAAATCGCGAGTAGACACGTGTAGTCAAGTCGCACAGGTCGTTTGTAGCAGTTCAAAGGCCACGTCTCTGTACAAAGGTAAGTCGGCTGGGCTGGGCTTTTGGTGAAGGGCCAACGCTCAAATTTAGTTCTTATTGATGGAACCGAGTGGTATGACGTCAAATTTTTTTCCGTGTCTCCCAAAGCCCTCCAATTCCCGTTGGGCGTCTGTTCGCCCGTTTTTCCTAATCGCGCGACTCTCATTGGTAATGAAACTCAGTGCTAGGAGCATTCACACACGTACGCTATGATATACTTTATATTTTCAAAATTTTTCTGTAGTAGTAATAAGAACTAGCTACCCTTCCCCAACATGAGGAAAGAAATTCCAACATGAATAAAAAATTGCGGTCATCTGATAAGGATAGCTGGGTTCCCTCTTCACACCGATATCTCGCTGAAATGACGATACCGTTGCGAAAGCGTCACTTCACTGGGCGACGTAGGATGAGAAGCATATCCTCGTCGTTCCACTCTAAGGTGAGAAAGCGTTATTGATTATCGAGGGGGGGGGGGGGGGGGGGGCACGCTCACATTGACTCGAGTCCTCGAAGGGTCTTCATCATATCATTATAATGAGAATGAGAAAAAACCTAAAAAGATAAGTTTAATGATTATTAATTCTATTCTAGTCAATTGACACCTGGTGGCCGTATCTCGCTCGATTGTAGAACCGAGCGAGTTTTTGCCAAGCGGACAATTGATTAGGAGGCGTCATTCGATTCGTCTTCAAGGAATCAACGTGTTTGTCCATGGAAAGTGACGGTGGTCGATACCAAGGTTGCATGACTCGATAGCACAAGCAATCTACAACCAAGTGCAACTAAGAACGTCTGTAAAACCGGTTCCTCTATTTCGTACTAAATTTCGTCGTTTCATCTACAGCCCTTTTGCGCCAAATATCGGGATCTTTTTAATTGGAAATATTTTTTCGACGCGATTTCTACGAGCATTCCATACCGTCGGGATCGGATGGATCAATGAATGGCTCCGACTTGATCTCGTTGACTTGATCGAGTTTCTCTACTATGCGCTTCTTCATTTTCTAAATTTTTTTCCCCCCTTTGGAATCTCGTAGGTACAACGAAACGCGACGACGCAGCGCCGCGGCTGCACCTTCGTCGATCCGTCTCCGAGGGAGACGTGAGCGCCGCTTCGATTTTTCTTATTCAATCTCGATCGAATGCGCAAGCCGCACGTCAAAAAGACGCCGAGACCCTGCGAAAGACGACTCGAGACGCCAATCGCTCGTTTATTCTCGAATCTTACTAAAAGAGCGGCGGCAATGATCCCAATCAACACGAAATTGTCCGCCATACTTGCTATGTCAATGTCCCGTATGAAGTAGGGTAAACGGTTTTTCGGCGAACGGCGAAAAGTCGTTTACCCTACTACATACGGGAAAATAAGCACAGCCTGAAGGATCCCCAAAAATGCTGCAGATTTGCCAGCGACAAACAACGCCAAAAAAGCGGGTTTTTCTTACGAATATTTTTATTTTTAAATAACATTTGCGTTTTAGATCATTAATTCAACCAACGATACGTCCATGAAAATCGCTAATGCAACCTTTCGTAGCAAAAAAACACAACATCCTACACTGTACTGTAGCAATCACCCCGCCCCACTCTCTTCTCAACCTTATTTCTTGGCTCGCTCACCGCCTTGGGATGCATCAGGTTGCATCGGACCGTCCGATTTCGGAACTTCCGATTTCGGGATCGGAACGTCTGATTTTGACGCAACCGATTTCGGGACTTCCATTTGCGGCGGTGGTCCGGTCTCCTGGGATGCATCAGGTTGCATCTGATCGTCCGATTTCTGAATTTCCGATTTCGGGATCGAAACGTCTGATTTCGACGCAACCGATTTCGGGACTTCCATTTGCGGCGGTGGTCCGGTCTCCTGTATTCCCGGTGGCTTGCCCTTCCACTGGGGGGGGGGGGGGGGGGAAGAAACACAGACGAGAAAGTCGGAGGCAAGTACAGGAAACAAAAATAAAGAGGGCTTTAGAAATACAAACCGGCTCTTCCTCTTTATTAGTTTTAATTCTTTTGCTCTGATTGTCCTCGTTGTCCGCCGGAGCAGGAGCAGCATCAGCAGCAGCGTCAGAAGCTGGAAAACGACGCCCTGTCTATCTAAACCGCTATTCAACGCAACACCGTAGCTGTGTACCACATGGCATGGGGTCTTCGGAAATGCACGGAATCGCATCCCTATTGGTAGGCTGCGAGTTGTCAGACGCTTTTTTGCCGGCGACCTAACAAGGCGATTATAGGAGAGAGTCTACTCTTGATATGCTTACTGCCTTGTGACTGTCCGGTGGATAGGAGCGCTTTCGCGTCTTAAGATACCCGGGTGGTAAGTGGTCGCTTAGCTGTTTCCTACACAAGTGGTTGGGGGAAAAACGTTTTCTTTTTGATCGTTTATACTTTCTGACGTAGCTGGCTTCTACTTTCATGCCTTCTTTGAGAATCGAAGACGTGAGGGCTGTGCGGTGAACTAGGAAGGTAAGACAGGGGCGGGCGGAAGTGGAGGGAAGAAGGGATTAGAAACGAAACTCGTGCGCAGTCCCAAGCCCACTCTATTTAACCCAGTCCCCTTACCCGTATTGACGAACGATTGGATTTCGTAAGTCAAATCAATCTTGATGTTTTCTATACCAAAAAACCCGATATCGTTTTAGATAGAACAAAGGTTCTTCGCATATACCGAGTCTTTCGAATTCTATGCCAATGAACCATTGGGTGACACTGCAAGCGAATCAGAATAAATTGCTAGTGCAAGGAGCGTAAAGCAAAAGGAACTCACTTTGGACTGTCAGTTCCTGGAAATTGTTTAGGATTCACGTGAGCTAGACTGATGCTGTCGTTCTGTTCCAGGCTCGTGATCAGAATGCGAATCTTCGCCTCAACCAATCCGACCCTAGAAGAGTAAGACCAAAGAATAATAAGCGAAATTTCAGTATGTACCACTCAAGATGATGATCCTTCGAGTCAGCGGAAGCGCGAATGAGAATATAATGCCTACACAGAAAAATAAGACTTCTACAGGAAAGGTGGTTTGGCTTACTTGTATTGATTGAAAAAACTAACGGGTTCAAACAATTCAGACCAATCGCAAACGAAGGCCTGGTTCATTTTCTCAATACAATTAAATCCTGCGAGCGAAGAAATGACATGGGCCCAACAATCAATTGACCATTTCGCACCCCTTTCGAATTCCTTCTTCATAATCTCTAACGTCGACTTACAGACGTTAAACGTCGAATTCTGCTGCGGATATGCCGGCGTGATAATCGGCATGAGATGATAACGATCGCTCGGATTCACCTAGAAACAATTCCCGGGTCAAGAGGCGCTTTTTCTTCTCTTTTCTCATACGAACCCTCGGATCCCACACGGGTAGAGCGAAGGGATTCTCCTGCGCCGGCTGTTTGAGTAGGACAGGGCGTGGCCACTCCCACTTTTTAAATACAAAGAAGAATTTATGTAGGAGAGTGGATGCGACTGCATAGGGATAGAGCTGACAGACGCGCGCCACCAACATAGCCCATGATACCCCGCCCAAAAAACCGAGGGCGTTTGAATAGATGCCGCGGCCTGGAGACGGATCCATGACGGATTCATAAAATCAAAGATTATTTATTTACGTTTTGCCCAATGTTTGACTGCCCTTAGAGTCATCCGGAAATTTTCCCTATTAGGAACTTGTTTAAGAATTTCGTCGGTGACGCGAGATCCTGAAGAATTTCGAATTAGAAGGAAGTGGACTCGTAGAAGATTGGTTTTTTTTGCCGTTTAGCGAGCGGACGCATCGTTTGTCGAGATTCTTCAAGACGGCGTCGTCTAGAAGATTAATGTCTTTGGGAATCTCTTGAAGAGCGAGACGAGCAAAGAGCAAGTCAATCTATTGATAATTAGACGGGTGATGAATAAAGGAACGATTATCTATAGAAAAATAACCTCTATTCCATCAAAAACCATTTTTATTACAGGAACGAAAGCCTCTTCGACGGCCTAGATAGAAAAAGAAATGACGTCAGAATTGGTGAGAACTTACAAACGAACCCTAAGATCTTTCACGTCCTTGTGCTCCCTAAGTTTCTCCTGAAACGACGAGAAAAAGTCCGAACGGTCCACGTGACGCGGAGCAACGCACAGCGTATCGATATCGGCTCCTTTTAGTGCAAAGGCAAGTCTCCAAAAAAAATCATTATATATACTTATGTATTTTTTTACCCTTTGTATGAACTCCCAGTCTATATGAACCAAACGTGTACACCCTTCCCGTCATCTTTTTCACCATACTCTCGGGCAAATTCTATAGAGTACGGGTCACGTGATGATGTAGTGATTTTTTTCCTTATAGGTCGCGGACCTTTTGTCGACTCAATTCGACTATCCATTCTCGAACGACTTCGTTCAATTTCGCCAAAACGAACGTTCTAACGAGACGCTCCCTCCCCGTTCCCGTCTCTATTTCGTCTATTCGGTCTCACCTATGTCCTAGCTCTTCGTCGCTTTCGAATATTCCGAAGCCCTTCAAGAATTCCTCTAGTTTCGTCGTCGTTTCGATGTCCTGCCGAAGAAACGGATCGAAAAAATCGACGAACGAACGTTCGAGACGCCGTACCTTTTCTCTGGGTTTCGCTGTACTGAGAGCCGACGTCAAACCGAGCGTTTTCGTGGCGGGAGAAGACTCAGTAGCACTATCGAACGCGTGCGTGCTCGCAAAGGGGGTCCCGCTCGTTTTGCAACTCACCTCGTCATTTTCTTGTGTGCCCGCGGGTGCGCTCAGCATTATATTCCCGACGCGCGCAAGCGAAATCGACGAGAATTCATAACTGTGTCACGTTTTGAGCAGCGCACGCGCGCAACGAAGGGAAAGCGCGTCGCAAAGGATTGTGGGATGTGTCTGGTGACGTTTTCTGAGAGAGCGCGGGGCGGAGGAGGTGTATCCGGGCGCGAAAGAGGCGTGGTTCCGTCGCAAAAACAAGTGGAAGTCGGAAAAGCGGCACGCGAAGCCTTTATTAGTCGCTCCATTTGCTGCAGATTTAAATCATGCTGTCGATATTTGATCGGCCTCGGCTCGTCGCCGAAGGTGAGACGACCGTTCGCGTGGGGGCTTCTCCCTTCACGATGAGCCGGCGTGGCCGCTCGGATGCGTATTAGCTCGCTTTGGTCTTAGGTGCCAAGCCAACGGACGGCGTGCCGGACATGACCGTCATCAGCGACATCGACGTCAACGGCATCAACGTGAACCTTCGAGTTCGCTACAAACACGATCGAATTTACGTATCCTTTTCCTTTTTCTACGAAGCTATAATAATTAGGAGGGCACGAGCACGTGCAAGCGGGTCCCTGCGCGCTCTTCTACGGCCACTCTAGTCGCCGTTCGTCCAATGAACGCGTTCCATTTTTGTCTTTTGTGGGGCTTCGCCCCTCGCGTATGGGTGGGCCGCTTTCACGCGAGCATAAACTGATAGCAATTCTATTTTTATTTCGCCTTAACTTTAGCAACTATAGACGTACACCGGAACGATTCTCGTCGCCGTCAATCCGTACAAAGAACTCGGCATTTACGAGCAGGTTCGCTCCACCTCAGGCCACGCCCTGCTTGTTTTGATCACCACGCCCACGTGTAGAGACAAATCGATCAGTACAGCGGCAAGAAAATGAGCAACGTTCCGCCTCACGTCTTCGCCACGGCCGAATCAGCCTATTCGTACTTGCAGAACACGTCGAAAAATCAATCGTGCGTTATTAGCGGAGAAAGCGGCGCCGGAAAGGTCCCGACTACTCCTACGAGTTCCTCGCGCGAACGAATCGATTATTTGTAGACGGAAACGACGAAATTCATACTGCAATACCTCTGCACCGTGACGAGCAGCGAAACCCGCTGGGTTCAGCAGCAAATCGTCGAAGCAAACACGGTTTTGGAGGCATTCGGTAATTCCAGTCATATTACCGGCACGCGACGAATTCGTTTCTCTCTCTAGGCAACGCGAAAACGATTCGCAACGACAATTCGAGTCGATTCGGCAAATTCATTCAAGTGTGCTTCGACAAACAATTCACAATCAACGGCTGCATCATACAGGACTACCTCCTCGAAATGTCCCGAATCACGTTCCAAGCCGCCGACGAACGCAACTACCACGTGTTCTATCAACTCGTCGCCGGCGCTCTCAACGATCCCGATCTCAAGCGCGAATTCGAAGTGGAAAAGCCGCAGACGTTCAATTACATCAATCAGAGCGGTTGCTATGCGTTGGACGGCGTCAGCGACGTCGCCATGTTCGAAAATTTGCGTCGCGCCTTCATCGTTCTCAACATTGCCGACGACATGTCGACGGGCCTTTTCAAGACGGTCGCCGCCGTTTTGTGGATCGGGAATCTTCAATTCGAGGGAATCGACGACGGGGAGGCGTGTCGTTTGACGTCGAAGGATTACGATATTGTCGATCGGATTGCACGACTTCTTGGACTCGGTTCGGACGCTATGGCGAAAGTGGCGACTCATAGGCAGATTCTCGTTCGAGGAACGGTGACCGATATTCCTTTGAAACTTCACGAGGTTTTGGAAAATTCATCGATTAGAAAGAGAAAGATAGAAATAATTATTCTTTTTTCTCAGGCTCGGGAAAATCGACATGCCATGGCCAAAGCGTTGTATTCGCGCACGTTTGCGTGGCTCGTGAGCCAAATAAATTCCTGCACGAATCCGGGTGCTGAAAAGGGTCGATTTATTGGCGTGTTGGACATATTTGGATTCGAAAATTTCGCTGTACGTACATACATACATAGATATAACATTTTGGTTGAAGAAGTCGAAATTTCTTTTTGCGTTTAGGTGAACAGCTTCGAGCAGCTTTGCATCAATTACACAAACGAAAAATTGCACAAGTTCTTCAATCACTACGTCTTCGCCCTCGAACAACAAGTGGTCAGTAAAGAGTAAAAAATCAATAAAGATTATTACTATAATTTTCCTTAGTACTCCGAAGAAGGAATCAATTTCTCGCACATCAGTTTCACCGACAATACGGTGTGCCTTCAGCTGATCGAAAAACCTCCCAAATGCATTCTCAAGTTGCTCGACGACGAATGCCGATTTCCAAAGGTAACAAAAAGAAATAAGAAAGAAATCCGCGTTTTATATCATCGTCTTTGTCTCAGGGAACCGATGAGTCTTACATCGAGAAGCAGAACGCCGCGCTGAAAAAACATCCCAATTATCGTTTGAATCCGGACAAACGTCGCTGGCTCATCGAATTCGGCATAGAGCACTACGCCGGAGTCGTTATGTATACCGTCGATAATTTTCTGGATAAGAACAAAGACGTTCAACAAGATCAGCTCTTCAATTTCATGAGAAAGTCTAGGAATCCGTTTGTGCAGGACGTCACTCGTTTCCAGGTCAGTGATCAAAGAACTCTAACTGACGTTTTTTTTCTCATTCATATCGACGTATCAGGACGTGCTGTCGCGCAGCTTGGACATGGCGAAGCAACAGTCGGGAGCAATTGGGAGAGAACGATCTCAATCAGCAGGAAGCAAATCGACCAAAGTAGCAAAATGAGCACCTCATCCACACTCTTATAACTAGTCTCTCTTTTTAGGGAAAGCTTACTGTCGGCGATACTTTCAAGCAGCAACTCGTTGCCTTGGTCGAAGTCTTGGACTCGACCAATCCGTGGTACGTTCGCTGTTTGAAACCGAATTCCGAAAAGAAAGCTGATCTGTACAACGACGAGCTCATCATCACTCAGCTACGCTATTCGGGAATGTTGGACATCATTCGAATTCGAAAAGAGGTAGGCAAAGAAGAAGGAAGACGAAAAGAGTTTTTTTAATTCTTTGCGTCGTAGGGTTTTCCTGTTCACGTTCCGGCGAGAACGTTTCTCGACAAATATCGGTGTTTGGCTTCGAAAGATCCGACTCCTCTACCGAAAGACGAAAAACAGGCGGCCGCTCGAATTCTGCGCTCGATGAAGCTTCCCGAGACGGAGTGGCAAATCGGCAAAACGAAAGTCTTTCTACGCCAAACCGTCTTCGATCCGCTCGAAGAGAGAAGAAAGGCTCTCTTACACGATACCATTATTCTGATACAAAAATACTGGAGGCGATACGTGTATAGGAAAAGTGCGCAGAAAGAAAGAAAGCAAGACGTCTTTATACACTATTTATTGAATGTTTTAGGATTTTTGATGATGAAATCGGCGACAATCAAAATCCAAGCGTTTATTCGTTGCCAAATTCATCGGCTACGATTCATTCGAAAGCGCCGAGCCGCGATTCGAATTCAAGTACTTTTGATTTGTGACGTCATTATACGGGGAACGATAATTTCGTTTTTTTCCTTTTAAAGGCTCATTGGAGAGGTTTCATTGCGCGCGAATTCGTCGCCGAGTTGCGACGAAAGAAGAAGCGCGAAGAAGAGGAACGACGACGACGTCTCGCCGAAATGGAGGACAAGCGTCGACGCGAAGCAATGGAGGAGGCGGCACGCCAGGAAAAGATTCTTCAAGACAGAGCCGTCGAAGACTCATTTGTGTACAATAAGAATAAATATATATATATTTATTTATTGGCTTGTTTAGTGCCGCTCAACGGGAATTATACTCTTTGGCTCGAATGGCCGAATTGAAGTCGGCGAAAGCGATGCCGTCGTCGAAAGCGGACGATCTCGACGCCATGTTCGCTTTTCTGAACGAAAAACCGTCGGCGGCGCAGGGCGTCGAGGAGATGAGCTTCGTGAATCAGATTCAAGCCGAGCTCGACACGATGTTTCAAGAGTCGCAACCGAAGCCGGACGGTAGTCGAACGATGCGACGAAAGCGACGCGTTCAGAAGAAACTTCTCGGCTTGGCCGAGGACGAGGACGCGAAGAAGGACGAGACGATCAACGTGCAGGACTACAGCATGTTGACGTACGCGGAGAAATGGTACAACGATCATCCGAAGGATTCCGGCGGTTTGGGAACGCTCACCTTGAGACGAAAGGGAAAGTCGCTTAGAGGGGTAAGAGAAA
Source organism: Oscarella lobularis (assembly GCF_947507565.1). Lineage (NCBI taxonomy): Eukaryota > Metazoa > Porifera > Homoscleromorpha > Homosclerophorida > Oscarellidae > Oscarella > Oscarella lobularis. Next base: position 3,079,519 of record NC_089181.1, read on the forward strand.
AAAACAAACGTACGTGGTGTGGGAGAAAGATGGGAGATTGTTTTTTTGTAGGAAGCTGTACCGAAGGATGAAATGATCCGATATTCGAAATCGTCTACTTTGGCCACGTCTCTCATTCACATGCACGACCCGGAAAACGTCAACGTAGCGTGCAGCATTTTCAAAGTGCCTATACAAAAAAAAACGATCCTGCTGCAAAAACGAAAATTTTCTCTCTAGGATTTGTGCAAATTTATGAAAGGCGATTTGAAGCCGGATCAGGTGAATTTGACGATTCAGAGCGTCATTGCGTACGGCTTGGAACGACCGGAATTGCGCGACGAAGTCTTCTGTCAGCTCATGAAACAGCTCACCGATACGCCCAAGCTGGAGTACACGATGCGCCTGTGGCACATGCTCTGTCTATGTGTCGTCGCTTTTCCGCCCGGAAAATCGCTCAATAAAGTAGAATAAGAAAGCGAAGGGATTTTTATTTTTGAGCTATCGTTGCGTAGTACTTGCAAGCGTTCATTCGACGTCATTTCGAAGATGCCGACGTTGGAAGATACGCCGTCTGGTGTCTCAATACGTTGAGATTGACGAAAGCGACGCCGAGACAAATGCCGCCGTCATCTATGGAAATAACGGTATGTAAAAAACAAACGCGCGAGAGATTCTCACTTTGTCGCCTTTTCCCCCAGTGCGTCAAAAATTTGAACAATCTAATCTGTCGCTTCTATTTCTTGGACGGAAAAGCGAAAGCGATCGGCGTTGATCCGTCGGCGACGGTGAGCGACGTGCTGCGCGTTCTCGCCGACAAGATTGAGTTGAAGAACGTCGACGGATGGGCGCTCTATGAAGTAAGTAACACAATCGCGGTGCGCGATTTGATCCTATACTGACTCACACTGTGTCGCAGGTCAATCCAGAATATGAGCACTACATTCGAGGCTACGAATACATAGCCGATATTCTGGCTGGATGGGAAAGGTGTGCGTGCACACGTCGACGTCTCGATTTATATATCTTTTGTATTTTCAGAGATAAACGCTCTTCTATCCAAATGACCAAATACATGACTGTGTCGAAGAAGGGTCACAGTCAGGCGATGGGAGCGGGTGACAGCAAGTTCGTCTTTCGAAAACGAATATTTCGCAATCCGAAGGAAATTCCTCAAGATCCCGTCGAGTATCATCTCATCTACGCTCAAGCCGTCCACAGCGTCATCAGGGTAAGAATCGTTGGAATTTGAATTATGGAATTCTCATCGTCTTTTTCTCAGGTCGATGAATTTCCGGTGGACGAACGCGTCGCTCTTCAGCTCGCCGGTTTGCAAGCGCAGGTGATGTGGGGCGACTACGACGAGCAGAACGAACAACGGTAAGAACAGTCTCATTGGCGCCGGCCAACTTTATTGTACCAACGATTCAGATACACGAATATTCACGAGTTTCTGCCGGAGCGAATCCTCCGAATGAGAAGTCCGGAGCAGTGGGTGAGAGCCATCGCCACGGCTCACAAAGTAAACCGTCCCCGATCAACGAAAATAAAAACACTAGTGTCGTATTCTTTTCAGGAATACGGAACGGGCAAGACTCCTATTCAAGCGAAAGTCTGGTATCTCACGTCAGTGAAGAATTTCCTCCTTTACGGCTCGACCCTCTTCTTCGTCGTCTACAAAGGCTACTGGTCGTATTCTAATAAGCTCTACATTGCCGTCGACAAGGACGGCTTCAAATTCGTCAACTCCAAAACGAAGGCCGTCATGGCCGAGTTTCCCTACAGCCGACTCGAAAATTTGGCCGTCGATATCATCGACATGGCGATTACGTTCAACATGAAAACCCAGTCGCCCGAAGAGCAGAAGTACTTTACGTTCGAAACGCCGCAGAAAGACGATCTCGCCGCCTTGATTGCGAGCTATTCGCCGCATCACAGTAACATCATTCGAGTAGGCGAAGCGAAACTGAGACGAGTAAGACAGAGAAGCTCTTGGAACGAATCCTAATTTTTCTTTTGTAACAAGGCTCGAGTTACGGAAGAGGAACGACTAAAGGCTTGGGAAGAAGTGCGAATGGCGAGGAAATTGCTCGCCGATCGAAATCTCCTGCGACGGCCTTCGGATAGTTCGGGCGGATTTTTGACGACGACACTCAGACGGTGAGATAAGGAAACGACTAAGGCGACTTTGGATATCATTATCTTCGTTTTCAGCTACAACAAAGCGAAATTGGAGCGATTGCAGAAACAGAAAGAAGTGAAAGATTTCGAGAAAGTGTTCAAGCAGAATTTCTGGTCGTACTCGAAGAGCCGACTCTCGCAGCCGCTCTCCATGGTCGTCGGCGACGAAATGGAAGACGTCGCCTGCAAGATGTTCGCCTCATTGCAACTCTACGCGGGAATTACGAATTCGGGTGGATTCGAAGTCGAAGACGATCAGGAGCACTCGAATTTGGTGCAAATCGTCATATCGAAGTGTCTCGAAAAGGAGGCGCTTTGCAACGAATTCTTTCTGCAGCTCATCAAGCAGACGACCGATCAACCCGGTCAGTCTCTTATCTAATGATGTATTTTTATTTATTTATTTTTGTTTTTGTTTTTAGATCCAAATAGTCGACTCAACGTTCAGAACTGGCGTTTCATGGCTCTCACGTGCGGAGTCGTCGTTCCTCGAAGCAAGGTACACGTATATCCAATATTTGCCGCGCGAAATGAATTTAATTTTTTTTCGTCAGGATCTTCTCGCTTATTTGATGGCTCACTTGAAACGATGCAGCTTGGAGCCGTCGAGCGAGGAGGGAAAGTTTGCCCAGTATTGCGTATCGGCCGTCCAGCGAACGCAGCGCAACAAGAATCGAAAATATCCTCCGTCGCGTCAGGAAAATTTGTGCGTCATTCGAAGGTAAAGCGACGCAAGACGTTCTTCCCTTTATGTATGTCTCTTTGTTTTTTTTTCTCTCAGACGCCTGATTCATGCTCGTTTCTATTTCATGGACGGGCAATTTCGCGCTCTCGAGTTCGATCCGTCTGCTACCACTGAAGAGGTACGTACACTGCGCAATGCGTGGATAAAACCGAGTACGGGGAAAATCTCTCTACTACTCTAGGTTGTTGAGATGGTGAAAGATCGCATTGGATTGCGTAGAGACGCCAGTGGATTTTCCCTGTTTGAAGTCTTTGGCCAGCTCGGTCAGTGTCTTAGCGTTTCTTCGTCTTTGCGTTCTATGTTTTTGTTTTAGAGCGGAATATGCTCCCTCAAGAGAAAGTAGCTGATGCCATATTCAAATGGGAGAAGTATGCAAAAAGCACAAATTCGTCCAAGAATCTCAAGCTAACATTCAAGGTATAACTAGAAAATTGAATTTTATATTTATACTTATTTTTACGTTGCCTAGAAACGTCTTTTCCTCAAACCGTACACCAATCCCAACGATCCGGTTGAATTTAACCTGGTTTTCTATCAAGCCATCGATGACGTCGTAAACGATCGATTCCCCGTTACATTTGACGAAGCTGTACGGAGAAAAACCAAGTTATGTCTTTGTCGCGATTTATCAGTACCTCTAGGTTTACTTGGCCGCGCTTCGAGCTCACGTCGAACTCGGAGAATACGTGGACGATCAGGCGTTTGATTATTCGTCCATCACCGATCAGTACCTGCCAAGGCACATGCAAGAGAAGGTCGAAGTTTCTAAAATTGCCCAAAAGCACAAGGAAATGATGGGACGATCGAAGAGCGACTGCAATCAAGCCTTCATGGATTTCATTCGTCAGTGGCCTTTCTATGGTTCTACGATTTTCGAAGTTTTGGTAAGCACTCTCAAGTGTTCTGACTTTTTTCATTATTTGAAGTACGTTCTTTCATCGTAGCAATCTTACACTTCTACTCTTCCCAAGAACCTTTGGCTGGCAGTCGATCAAAACGGCATTCACATTCTGAAAAGAAGAGATAAGGTAATTTAGATGTACATTGGAAGCCACCTGAGTTATCTGTTCTCTCATAGGAGCCGCTTGTGTCGTACAGCTATAGAAACATTGTTAACTACAGGTCTGTATGGGCAGAAAAACTTAGTCAAGAGATTGAGCTTTTTTTTTCTTTCGCAGTCCTTCTCTAAAAAATCTGATGATAGTAACGGAGAGTTTGACAAGGGGAACGAAGTTTGTCTTCAACACAAGCCAGGTTACAGACTGTCTGCATAGATAGTAGTAATGCTTTGATTTCGGTCTCTTTTCAGGCTTCTCAAATAGCTCACCTAATTCGCGACTATACTCACATAATAGTAGAGCAACAACGTCGAGCCAGTCAACAGAAGCCACATGATTAGGCAGGCATCTTGGTGATTTTTTGAATGCGTGTTAATACTTGACTCTTTTCAATTTGTATTCCTTTCACGTGGGTAATTCAAAATTTGTTACTTTTTATCTTACGGGAGTACGGGAGTTCGTCCGACCAGAGATGCTTTCTTCTTTGTCTAAATTCTTCGCAGCTCGATCGCGCTTAGCTAGTCTAAGCTCAATCCGACGATGCTTATGCCAAAGGGCGACAGCCGAAGTCGGGGCCCCGCTTAGGGGCCGTCGCCTGCGCGCGGGCATTGCATCGGGTTCGGCGTGTTTAGCCATCGCGAGCGGCTATCTACTATGGAAACAAACCCAAAGCATCACGCACGCAGCAGCAAACGAGGTGAAACCCGAGCAGAAAGAAGACGAAGAGCAGGACGTCGTCAAAAAAGAGCGAAAGCACGTCAGTTTTCGCGATCGTCGCTACATCGCGTACGAAGATCGCATTCGAGCGTACAGCACGCCGGACAAAGTGTTTCGCTATTTCGCGACACTAAAAATCGTCTACGACGACGGTCATTCGGTAATTTACATGAAACCAAGCGATTTCGTGCGATCGCTCACGCCCGGCGCCCTGCAACCCGAAGACTTGGGCTTGGATCAATTCAAGAGAATCGACGTTCAGGTCTGCAATATTTATGACGTCACGAAATTTCGTAAAAATCTTTGTCTTCTCAGTCGTTGGAAAGTCATTTGAAGCAGTGTGAAAAGGACGAGAATGAAAGTAACATTTTTTCCGAGGTTGGCGGACTTGTTTCTTTTTCCGATTATCTTTTCCTTCTCACCGTTTTGTCAAGTGAGACTCTCTTCTCTCACACGTTTACTTTTCTTGTACAAAATGTTTGTTTTAGCTCCTAAACGGCATTTTGAAATTGCCTTTCGTATGTTCGATTTGGACGGCGACGGCAACGTAGATCAACAAGAATTCGACAAAGTATCACTATCAAAGTCCGACACGACGTCAATTTTTATTAATTATTATTTGTGAATGAGGTGTGTGACGTTTTGACGAAAAAGACGGCCGTCGGAATGAGACATCGAGATAACACTACGGTGGGAAACGTCGCCAAACCGGTCGGCAGTGCTCTTGCAAAGTATTTCTTCGGCCCCAATGGCAAACGCAAGTTGACGGCCGAAGCATTCTCCGTCTTTCACGATAGACTCCAAGAAGAAGTATTGAAGATTGAAGTAAGAAAGAGAGAGAGACAAAGAGAGACTTAGTACTATTGGCTCTGACTTTTAGTTTGGCCAATACGAGAATGACGAGGGTCTCATATCCGAATTGGCCTTCTGCAAATTGCTTCTGACCTATACGGATTTCAGCGATAGCAAAAAGAGAGCGTTCAAAAAGCGAATCAAGGCGGTGTTTGGCAAAGGCGGACAGGTACCTTCAAATGACGCAAAAAAATTTGACTTGACGTTTATTTTCGTCAGGGCTTGACGTTCTCTCAATATCAAACGTTCTCTCATTTTCTCGATCATATGAATGAAGTCGAAATTGCTCTGAGTATGCACAGCGCTGCGGGCACAGGAATAACTAGAGGTACGGTAATACCGTATTAGCACTTCCTCAGTGTAGCGCCGGAATCCCATACATGTATTTCGTTAGATGACTTGCGTAACGTTGCAAGGTCTGTTAGCGGTGTTGTGCTGGACGATCATCTCATTGACGTCGTGTTTGCAATGTTCGATGTCGATCGTAAGTCATACGTAGGCCGTGGGGTGTATCGATTCAATTGAGCGTGAACAAAGGTGACGATACGTTGACGAGGAGAGAATTTATTAGCGTTTTGAAGGACAGACGACAGAGAGGTCTCAATAAGGTAAGCAAAGTGCACGCACCCCACGCGAGATCTCCTTTCTAAACGACGAACGATTGCAGTCGAAAGACACGGGCGTTGCGCGTCTCGTTTCAGCCGCCTGGAGCTGTGCCAAACAGACAGTAACATTTAGTAGTTGAAAAAGAAGCGAAAAAAGGTTCATTGTATAAAAAATAGAAGCGAATGTAGAAGCGGGGCGCGCTAGGCTTTGTGCCAACCGCCGATTTCGTTCTTATTTTCTTGGGACATGAACGCGGATGTGTGTTTATTGTGGTGCGTCAGCTCCCACAGGTTCATCCACGGGCCCGTGATTGTTGAATCGAAGGGATCATCTCGAACTTCGGATTTCATCTGAAGAGCGAGAACAAGTCAGGTATATCCTCCCCTCCCTCTTCTCCCGCGTGCTTTTACTTTTCCCATTTCGACCATTCTGTCGTGCTGAATTTGTGTTCGATCTTCGCTGGCAAATTTGGTCCAGTCCACCTTGTAATTCGGTTCAGATGCCTTTCTCATTGTTATCGTGTCCTTCATGCCCCAAAATCCGTTTGGTTTATTTGGATCTTGCCAGCGAAGATCCAAGCTCCATCTTATTTTCTTCGAGTAGTTTTCCAGACTGAGAAAAGCGACGTTTATTACTTAATCATTATGAAGGTAATAAAAACGAATCATTTTTACCTTTTGTGTGGAATGACGTTGTTCAGCCACAGAACTCCCCCAAGAGGAACCTCACACGTGACGACGTCTTTCTCATAATTGACACCTGGTGGAAATAATGGTTGCTGTATTGGAGGTAAGCCTACTTCGTACCGAGACTCTTTTCCATTTCTTTTACGTCCAAATCGACGTACCAAGTTCCCCCCGCGCAGCACGTGTGAGTTGCCGTTTTTCCGAGACGATGACCGCCGCGAATAACCTTAACAAACGAATTACGATAATTGATGTATGAGCACTCTTCTCTGACCTGCATGCACCCGTTTTCTCGATTGGCATCGAGGAGAGGAATCCACGCAGTTAGCTGCATCGTGTTCCAGCTCGATGGTTCCAAATAACCGGTGTCTACAGTAAAATAAGGAAACGCTAATAACTCTATTTTTTTCTAATACCCTGGTGCCATGGAACGGTTGCCTGTTCATTGTACGGAGTCTACGAAGTGACAATGCTAGCATAGTTCTCTATTCGACTCTCTTCTCTTTTTGCCTTTGGTCTTAGATTCCAGACGGGATGTCCAGCAATGTTGGGACCGATGATTTGTTCGGCGACGTTCAGCAGCCTATCGTTGGCCCAGAGACGGCGAAACGCTTCAGGAAGTTGACCCAATTTGTGCAAAAGAACGGCAGCGCCGGGAAATTGTTTATCGAGAAGAACAAGCCTCTCGTAAAGTCCAGCCTCTCTGCATCGATCTAAGAAGTCCACACGATAATGAACGTGAACAATGTGTTATTTATTTATTTATTAGCCTGATATTTTCTTTCCGTGGTAGAGCTTTTCTGCAAGGGCATCAACGCATTCGTCGACGGCATCCATCGCGGGTTGTAATTCACTTTTGTCAAAGAACGTCGGCGTAATTACGAATCCCTGCACACACAAAAAGAAGCCCCGCCTCTTTACTACACGTCCTCGTTTCCGTTTCAGTTGTTTTCTTTCAGCGATTCGGACGTACGTTTTCATAGAAGTCGTCGAGTTGAGCTTGGGAGAGTTGGCCGGGTTTTGGGGCTGCCGGACGTAGCTCCAGAGGAAGGGGAGTCGTGAAGACGTTTGACGCTTTGGCAGAGGTCGATAGTGCACGATTAAATTGCTCGCTGACACCGAGACATCGCTGAAAGAGTCGACGCATCGTTTTAGCAGGAGTGCGAATTGAGATCGGCTATACGGGAAACACCATCTTGTGACTCAACCTGTGGGAGCTGTCGCTGACTCGCACGCAGAAGGTAATTTTTAGCGATTTTATTGTGTCGTCTAAGTATTTACACGTGCATACGCGAATAAAAGCAAAAGCCCTATCTGCGAGTCGGTCTTCGTCCCTGCGCTTCTTCTTCTTCGTTTCCTTCGAGCCAAAACACCTAAAAAAAGAAAAAGAAGTTAGTATTCTGTCGATTAATCCCGTATACGTACCTTTTTGTTGCGTCCGTATTCGCGTTACCCAGGCTACACCGCGGGGAGGTTCGGACGCGTCGTAGCCCAGGGAAGTCTTCGCAAAGCGATGACCCCCTTCCAAAAAGTGTCGGGCGAGTTGCGGGTCCTCGGCCACTCCGATCAGTACCGCCTGGACGAGAGTCGGCCCCTAAAACCGAGTCCCCCGGCTCGTTGGTACCAAAGCCTTCGGTATGTCTTCCTGAGAAGAACCGGGCCTTGCGGAAGTGGAGAACGGCCGACCTTGTAGAGTCGACAGGGAAGGCAGTGCAATGCCCAAGCCGAAGTCTCCTGGGCCAGGTCATCCTCCGTCTAATCGTGCCAATGGTGAGATAAGTGCCGGCAACCAGACCGCTTGCGACAACCCCCTCCAAGTCGTGCCCGCTCGAGCCTAGCGCGGGCCGTACTTGTTTGGCAACAATAAGACATCGGCGACCTTTCCGCCCAGTGCGTAAACCGAGGCCGAAGCCCCCCATCGCCCTGCCTACGGGCTCCGGCACGGATTATCCGTGGGCCACGCTGAAACAACAACCCAGAACTTGCCTTTTGTCTTCCCCCTGCCGGTCCGATCAAGAAAGAGACGCAGCGAACCGCGTCGCATCCACCCTCAGCCGCAACTGAAGGAAGATCGGTGTGCGCTTCGCTTTTGAACAGCGTAGCTCCGCCCAGCGCGCTGATTGGTCCGTCGCGGTCACGTGGGACTCACCTAGCGCTCTGATTGGTCCGAAACATAGAGGCGTGAAAAGCAAACAAGTTTGGACTTGTAGCTCTGTCGGCCGTCGAGTCAGCAGTTTATTTTTGGCGTCATCTGATGCAAGACTGCACGTGCGTGACGCAGGACAGCGCACGCGACTTCAAGATGGCGGAGAACGAAGGCAAGAACCTCGAAAGTACCGTGACAGGACAACGACGACGACGAAGACGACGTGGGTAAGCCGCAAGGCTTCCTTACGGGTGGAAGAACATAACTTAGCGCGCTATATTCGATTTAGAAGTCTGGGAAATGATCGGCTGGCTGCTCTCGGCGCTTTTCGGCGCTGTCACCGTCCTCTTAATCGAAATGTACGTTTTCGGTTCAAATCGAGATCGCCGAAGGAACCACTGTGCGGGAAATGCCCTCACGAGCCTCTAGCTGGATTTTCTCATCTCCGCACATCGAAGGGTAAAGTCCGACCTGCCTGCATCCGTTTTCTCGGTTAGCATATCGAGGAGAGAAATCCGCGTTGTTTTTCAGCGCGATTAAGCGGTGCTGCAGTGTTGTATTGCTTCAATAGAACGAACCTGTTCTAATTTTTTATGACTAATGACTTTAGAAAAATAAAAATAGACTAATATATATCTTTTCCCCCATCATTAAATCGTGGCAGCTAAAACGGAAGTGTTATGTCAATTCTACTACCCCTGGTGCCAAAATGAGCATATTTCTCTCTTCTCTTTTCGTCTTTGGTCTCTTAGATCCCAGACAGGATTTCTGGTTGACTAATTGCTCACTGACACTGAGAGTCGAAGCATTGTTTCTGCCACTATTTTATTATCCGTGGTTTCTGCAGGGCTGCCTGTTATACGGGAAACACGAAAAGCGTCCGCTTGTGGATGAGGTGACGTCAGCTCGTGACTTGAGCCACTATTGATTCCCGAAAGTGTAGACCAACGAGTCGACGATTGTAAGGAGTATATGTATATGTGCAGGACAGTTACCTAGAACCCCTGCTCAACCTTTTTTTAGTGTTCTTATCCGAAGAAACGCCAAAATGGCCCACTATGTCGTCTTTTTCGCCCTCCTTCTGGTCACATCTGCATTGGAAGCCTTCAAAGAAGGCTCGGGAATGGCAGAAACGCCAGCTCAAGGTAATCATGACTCTCCCTCTTCAGGAGACGACGCAGTGATGAATATTATTCAGAAGGTGCTATTCATCGACGTTACCATGCCGATTGCGAAGAGGCAATCAACAGACAGATCAACACAGAACTCAAAGCCTCGTACATGTACAAGGCCATGGTAAGGAGGAAATAAGAGCTACAGCTGTCTTGAATGGGCGAATTTTTTCTCTGCTTTCTTTGCATAGGCTTACCACTTTGACAGACGAGACATCAGTCTTTCTTCATTCCGCGACTTTTTTATGGGATTGAGCAAAGAGGGGCAAGAACGTGCCGAAAAGTTGATGCACTATCAGAACAAACGCGGTGGAAAACTCGTCTATTATCCCATCGACGCGCCAAAACGTTCTCGATTCAAGAGCGGTTTGGACGCCATGGAAACGGCGCTCGTCTTCGAGAAGAAGGTCTACGCAACTCTGCTCGACATGCACACGATTGCCGGAAAGCGTTCAGATCCGCACTTGCAGCATTTTTTAGATAAGGACTTCTTGAAAGAGCGAGTGGAAAGCATCAGGCAGATTGGTGCCTATGCGACGTTATTGGAGAACGTTGAGAGCGAACGCCTTGGAGAATTTCAATTCGACGTTCACGGCTTTGCGCGTGCAAGGCCGCGAGATTTCTAAGCAGACATTTGCATGTGTTTGAGTCGGTGTTTCTTGTGAGAGCGTGAGCTGGCGTGACGCGCGCGTGCCGTCCAATCACAATCTCCACTCTAATTCGTTTACGTCGCGTTCGATCCGCCCACAACATAAGAACGCGCAGTCGCGCAAATCCAGTCAGACCTGTTTTAGTGCTCTCCTCGCAAGAAGCAAGGGACGCTATTCGTCTGAAATAAAAATGAAGTCGTTTTTCGTGTGTGTCTTTTTCGCCGCATTTGCGGTCCTGCTGGCAGCGGATGCCGGAGTCGAAGCAGAGGGGGGCTCTCAGAGCGACCAAGGCAAGTCACAAGACGCGGCCTGACGTCATCGTGCCTCTTGAGTACACGCTTGAGTAAACGTGCCTCTTCACCTACACAGGAGACGCGAAAAGCCGTATTCGTCAGAGATACCATTCGGAATGCGAAGGCGCAGTCAACGACCAGATCAACATGGAACTCCACGCTTCGTACGTCTACAAAGTCATGGTAAGTAGAGAGAGAGAGAGAGAGAGACGTCCGACTCTCGCCTGATCGTGACTCGACTCTTCCATGACGTCTCATCGTCACTTCTAGGCTTACCACTTCGACCGCGATGACGTCGCTCTCTCGTCGTTCCGCGACTTTTTCATGAAGTCGTCCCAAGAGGAGCAGGAACACGCCGAGAAATTGATGCAATACCAGAACAAGCGCGGTGGCCGTTTGGTCTACTATCCCATCGAAGTGCCGAAGCGTTCTCTTTTCGAAAACGGATTGGATGCGATGAAGGAGGCCCTCGCTCTCGAACGCAAAGTCAATACGGCCTTGTTGAACTTGCACGCGACCGCTGACAAGCACAGAGATCCTCACTTGCAGGATTTCTTGGAGAGCCACTATTTGGACGAGCAGGTGGAGAGTATCAGGCAGATTTCCGCCTATATCACGCTGCTCGAGAAAGTGGGAGATCAGCTGGGCGAATTCCAGTTCGACGTTCACGGATTCGATCGCGGACAGCCGAGATCCATCTAGGAAGTGCTGGATTTGGCCGTGAGAGACTTCTGGGCTGCAGGCGTTGTTTTGTCCATATTGTAATGATGTAGTGCTGTCTGTTCATGTCCTGTCTGGACTGTTGTTGTGCTGTTAGTAGTCTGTGTCTGCGTTTTCTTTCTTGCAGCCGATTTGTTGCAGTAATAAAAAAACCACTTCTTTTGCTGTGGGAGACTTTCGTCTTAATTAGTTATTTCTTTCTCCGGGCATTTTGTCGAACTTCGTTCGCTTCTCGTTTCGAGCTTCTGGGCCTTCGCTACCGAATTGGACTTGGACGAAAGCCGAGGAGGCCTCCTAACAATGTGAACCGCAGTAAGCGAGTCTCCTGCCCGCTCATTGGCCGGGAGAATAATCGATGCCCCCCCCGTCCTAATTCTATTTTCGGTTCCAGGTTGCCCAGAGCTCAGTCGCGCTTCTGCGAAGACGCAGCGATGAGGAGGAATCAGTCGCAACAAGGTAGCAGTTCGCGTGAGCCCCATTTCGTACCGTCGATACGAGGGTCTACGCTAAAAAGGGGCTGATTCTCTGACTCTAACTAACTAAACGAGTTGCGTCATGGCGTGTTACTTCCGTGCAGTGTACGACTTTTTCTCGGCGGCTGGAAACGGAAAGATGACGAAAGTGCAAAACTACGTTCGAAAGAATCCTCATAGCTGGATTGTGGCCGCTGACGAGGTACGCTCTGCGTGCTTCTTTACGGTGGAGTAGATGGGCGAGCTGCTGTTATCAGGACGGCTACAGGGCCATACATTATGCCTCGAAAAGCGGCCACGGTGGAACCGTCTCTTACCTCCACGCCCTTGGCGCTGACTTGGAGACAGAAACAAAGGTAGATTGGACGTATGCGTTTTTCTGTTTGAAAGAAAGACATTTTCTTTTTTTTTAGTTGGGTTACACTCCCTTTCTCGTATCAGTGAAGAATCGACACGTGAATTTGGTCGACTATTTGGTCAAATCAGGATGCAACGTTCACGCCGTGGCAAAGGTGCGTTCATCTTGACTCGTCTCTTGTGGCTTAGTACTAGCACTCATTGCATAGGATGGTCACGGCGCTTTGGACCTAGCATGTTGGAACAACGACTTGAAAACGGTCGAAACACTGATTCAAGCCGGTGTTAACATCAACGAACACCATCAGGTCAGACGCAAAGAATTTTTTTTGACTTTTCTTATAGTCTAGTTATTATTAGAAAGGATTTACTGCTTTGCACTTCGCTGCTCAGCTAGGCTACGAGCCCATTGCAGTTTGTCTTATAGAAAGTGGCGCCAACATCGACGCTCTTGACGCGGTACGCTTGCCTCTTTTTTCCTCCAGTAAATTCAATTGAGAATCTATTTTTAGTCGGGCTTCACGCCTTTCATGAGAGCCGTTCTGTGGAATCACCAAGCCGTTGCCGAAGTCTTGGTGAAGAGCGGATGTGACGTTCACGTTCGAGCCACTGTAACGCTGACGTTCTTACGTGCGTCCCTATTGGGATCTTTTTTTTTCAGAGTGGCAACGACGCTTTGGCTCTTGCCAGTGAAAAAGGCTGGCACGAGTTGGTGCGCTTGTGCTTGAACAAACACGTCGACGTCAATGGAAGCAACCGAGTGTGTAAAGCCAGGATTAGTTTCTTAGTACTAGATTGGGTTCTAATTGACTCAGGACGGATTCATTGCACTTCATCACGCTGTCATGAGCAATGAAATTATCGTTATTGAACTGCTTCTTTCACATGGAGCGAATATAGAGGCTACGGATGCTGTGAGCAACATTAAATTAACCTTCCTAAATATGACGTCAGAGGTTTAGATTGGCTACACGCCTTTTCTGAGAGCAGTTGAAAGCAATCGTGCGTGTCTTGTGGATGTCCTCTGCCACGCTGGCTGTAATATAGAAGCTGAAACCATAGTAAAAATTTAGCCATCACTTTTCTCTTAGCACACGCGTTGAATATTTTCTTTGTTTTGTAGCTGGGAGAAGGAGCTTTAGAATTGGCAATTGTGAACGGGAACGTCGATCTGTGTTGCCTGCTGGTGAGGAAAGGTCTGAGTCCTTTACAAAGAACTCAAGTAAGGACTGCACATACGTACGCTATCTGCACGCGATTAATCATAACGCGTAGTTTGGAGAGACAATGATTGAGCTGGCTGAAAAAGAAAATAAACGAAAAATTGCTGCGTATTTAAAAATGAAAGTACAGCAGCAGGTTAGTTGCTGATATATGACATGGCTCACACACACACACACACAAACACAAGTCTCTCGAGCAGCCCGCAACATCCGTCTCCGAGCGAAATTTGCATTTGACGGAAGAATTACAGGAGTGCAGACAACAACTGGACGAAGCAAGAAGACTCATTGCATATCACGAGGAAGCAACGAGAAGCCTCAGAGAAGCAGAAAGAGATTTGAAGAGCTACGAGGACGTGTTGCAAATTCCTATTGAGGACGTTCAATTAACCGACTTCTGTCTTGGTGAGGGATCCTATGGAAGTGAGAAATTACATAAATACACGAGTATACTAATTGAAGGTCTGGTCGATTCATTATATTTAGAGGTGAAAGTCGGTTTTTGGCGGGGATGTAAAGTTGCTGTCAAAATGTGTCACGAACTCTTGAATACGGCCTACTATCTCGATCTGTTCAAGCAGGAAATGGCAGTCAATTGTCGCATTCGTCATCCCAATATTGTCGCTCTTTGCGGCGTCACGACCGTGGACGGGCTTCCTCTTCGAATTATCACGCAACTTCTCGAAGGATGCCTTCGCGACGTCATAAATGCGTCGTTCGCTCGACCGCTGTCGCTAAGAGAACGAGTCGATTTAGCAATCGGATTCACGTCCGCTATTTCCTATCTGCACAGTCTGACGCCTCGACCGGTTCTTCACGGCGACATTCGATCGACGAATATTCTTGTGACCGCTCTTATGGAAGCAAAGCTGTGCGATCTCGGAGCGGCGCGTTTCTTGGGAGATTCTCGCGCCAAGTCGGCTGGACCTCTCAGCCCCGCGTACTTGGCGCCGGAAAGGGACGAAAGCGGCAGGCAGTCAAATACTCCCATGGCGGACGTCTTCAGTTTGGGGGTGACGCTCGTCGAGCTGATGACGTCGCAGCAACCTTGTCAAAAAATGCACGAATCTCATGCTGCTCGTATTCTTTGTCGTCCTGTTCAGGCCATCTGCTTGGCGGCAACTGATGTTGCACCGGAGAAAAGACCTTTGGCGCTCCAATGTCTGTCTGTGCTGGAAGGTGTTTGCAAGTCAGACGAATATAAGGCTTGTCCTCCCAAACGAATGATGAAGGGAAAGTTTCACAATAACGACAATGTAGTTGAATTGGTAGAATGTCCTTGGGTCTAAACGTTTTATGCCTACTACTGTTCTATGTCTAATTGAGCGCTTACGAACTGTTTGCTAAACTTTAGCACGCCCTTTTAGTATAGTACATGTGCTTTCCTGTCACTACATCTATTGTAATACGGGCACTTCAAATCCCGTATTCGATTGGCTATGGAGTCGTCCGACGAACGTATGGAGCGAATGCGGAGCCGCGTCGAGATGACACGCTACGCAGTTGATAGCGTAAGTTTGTCTTTGCACATGAATCCGTCTCTCTTGCCAAAAGAAGCAACCTAGCCGTCTTCGAAAACTTTTCCGCGAACTTACTCGAACTACGACGACTCGTGGAGCCTGGAAAAGTTTCGAGAGGTCTCTATTTGGGTATTTGCTTTCGAAAGGCAATCTCTGGTGCTCTAGAAATTTCGAATTGATATCGTCAGTCTCACAGACACAGACATAGAATTCGACATGATCGGAATCGACGCCTCCGTGGCGAATGCATTCAGAAGAATTTTATTAGCTGAGGTGCATCAGGCATTAGAAAGTAAAAAAGTATGCAATACATTCTCTCTAAGATACCAACGATGGCAATAGAAAAAGTCTTCCTTCTCAATAACACGTCAATTGTTCAAGATGAGGCGAGATAGATCTTCTACTGTATATAAAAAAACTCTTAGTTAGTTTGATCTTGTGTTATAGGTATTGGCTCATAGGCTCGGACTAATTCCTATCCTAGCTGATCCTCGAGAGTTTGAATTTCGAACGAATATAGACGGTCTGAATAGGGTCTCTTCTTCTTCTCTGTCTATTATCACCTTGTTTCTGCTTCAAAGACGAAACGACGTACAGTGGCACGGAATCGGACACAATTGAATTTCATCTCAAAGTGAAATGCTTGCGCAATCCCAGAGCTCCAAAGGGATCAACTCATCCCAATGATCTCTACCTTCATTCGAATGGTACGATAAGAGAAAACCGCCTCTTCTCTCATCTACAAGGGATCTCTGAACAGTTATGTCATCGGACTTGAAGTGGGTTCCCTTGGGTAACCAGCTCGAAAAGGTTTCCTAATGAACTTAGTACAGGCTATAGATGTACGTGCAGATCAAGTCATACGGTTTCTCCTCCTAGTTCGGTCCTAATGGAATCAGACCCGTACATAATGACATTCTCATTGCTAAACTTAGACCCGGGCAGGTACCCTTCCCTTTTTGGCTCACTTGCTTGTAACGATTGCATCTGTGTTTGCTAAGGAAATTGATTTGAGAGTTCACTGCGTGAAGGGAATCGGTCAGGATCACGCTAAATTCTCGCCTGTTGGTACGCAATGGCTTCTTAACTTTAATTTTCATATTTTGATGATTTATTCATTTCTTATGCAAGGGACTGCGTCCTATCGTCTTCTTCCTGAAATTGTCATTACGAGACCGATTACGGGAGAGTCGGCGGATCGTTTTGCTCGCTGCTTCCCGGATGGTGTTATTGCCGTCGATAACGTTGGAGGTAATCGCTCAACACACCTGTAGTAGTCTTGATTGACATATTATTATTATTATTATTATTATAGGAGTCAAAACGGCGCGAGTTGCAAATCCGAGATTGGACACGTGCAGTAGAGAAGTCTTACGATACGAGGCACGTTGTGATTTTACATGTATGTGCATTTCTATTTTTGTTGTTCTTGTCGTAGGATTTGGCAGAGTGCGTGAAATTGTTGCGAGTGAGAGACCACTTTATATGTAAGTGAAGTACAGCATTTCTGTTTCCGCGATCCTTTCACTTCTGTTTCCTCTTCCCTAGTTTCGGTCGAAAGTACAGGCGTTTTGCCTCCAGACGTTCTCGTTGCCGAGGCGATGAAACTTCTCGTGGCCAAATGCCGACATTTTTTGACCGAATGCGAAAGCCGCTCGGCCGATTTATGAAAGTGCGCTCGATAAATTATCCTTTCACCTCTTCACCTTGGTGTTGACGAAAAGTGCGCTCTGGTGGTCTCTGCATGGGAGTGACACAGCACTACAACAACTCCTAAACAACACGTGCACATATGGGCGGGGGCGTTCCCGCGCCCTTGCTCGAAAATTACTGCGAGCTACATGAAAAATTGAGTCGATCCTTTCCGCGTCGCCGGATGGGCGTAGGCGGGGCCGTCCTTTTTGGTATAAGCCGTTCGGCCAGGTGGTTCCAAATGAGTGGAAGACGTAATCGCCCTGACATCGCTAATTGGTCCCCTCGCCTCTAATCGAATGACGAACGCGGATGCGCTCAGAAACGGATCTACGATCGCCCCAATCGAGTTCACATCCCGTTCGACGTCGAAAAAGAGTCTTAGAAACGACGTCGAAGTCGTTCGCGAACGATAGCATGAATCGCGTCTTTCGTTTCACGTTGACCGGTGAGAAAGCGGCCCCCCTTTGTCTCGTCATTCGATTTATTAGCGTGTAAACACTTCGGGGCATCTGCGCGTCTCATTTGAGTCTGTGCACGTCGACGAGACGGGTCGCACGAAGAAAATGCTCTTTCCTATTCTAGTCGCACTACAAGTCGTCGTCGTCGCGCGCGCTGTCGAAATCGTCGAGCATCCGACGGGCGCGTGGATCGAACGGGGCCAATCGGCGTCGTTTCGCTGCGTCGCGATCGGCGGCCCCAGTCTCTGGATGTCGTGGAACGACGGCGGAAAGGGAGAGATTCTCTACGCGGCCAGCGTCGCCGAGAAGTTCAACGCCAGTCGGAAGCTAGTCGAGTCGTCTTGGAGCGACGCGAAAGGAAGACGAGGAAAACTAAGCGTCCTAACGATCGTAAACGCGACAGAACGCGATCGATCGTCGTACACGTGCGTCGCTGCTGAATCGAATTTCGTACGGAGCAATCCCGCTCGTATCTACTTCGACGGTTAGTATACTGTACGACGTAGAATCGCCCACCCCTCTACGCAAGGGTCCTCGATTTTCTCATGAAAGCGTGGGCGGGGCGTGTAGTTAATTATTCCCGCTCTCTATGCATCCCCCAGCGTTCTGTCAACACTCAACAGGTGAAGCGCGTGGAATCGATCTGTTTTATAGATGAAATTCCGCCGTTTGATCGCGGCCCGCAGAACGAGACCGTCGTAAAGGGATCGACCGTTCGTTTACGCTGCGATCCGCCGCGCGTCGTGCCGGCGCCGCTCGTGTACTGGGAACGCGACGGTACGATTCTCGTGCCCGACGATAACCTCAAGCAGACCGGCGGCGAGCTGGTCATAAAGACGAAGCGTTCGCACTCGGGGTTATACACGTGTGTCGCCACGTGGCAATCGAAGTCAAAGACGACGAGAAGCCGATCCGGAAAGCTGACTGTAATTCCGAAAGGTGACCGAAACCTTCGGCACAATGACTGTAATGATTATCCGTACGATCCTTCCTTGTTCTAGCTGTGGGAAAGGTTGTCATAAAACCGGAGCGAATCGTTCCGTCTCTCTCGAGTCGAGTTACGTTGGCATGCCGATTTGCCCACAACAACAACGGGCAAATCGTTCGAAGCAGCATGTGGGCGCGAGACGGCACGCCGATCCAGTTTCAAAAGAAGCGATTCAGCAGCGAAAACAACGGGCAGACGTTGGTCATACGAAGATTCAAGCTCGAAGATGTGGGAGAGTATCAATGCACGTTGTTCACCGACGCCGGCAGGTCTCCGACGGGAATCGCTCGCATCGAGTCTCCTTGTAAGAAAAACACGACGTTTTTTTGTTTATTTTTGATTTTTGTTTAGGGATTTCGCCGCTTCCTCGCGCCTATGAGACCGTGAAAGCGCTGATTCGAAAATCGGTGATTCTCAAGTGTGAGCCAAAGGGGGAACCTACTCCGACGATTGAATGGACATTGAATGGAAAGAAAATTGACGAAGGAATGCCGATAAGGATCAAAGAGGGAATGGTGAAATTTACAGTTCAAGCTAGGACGGCTGGAGTATACGTTTGCCACGCGAGGAACGATGCTGGGGAAACGAATAGAACAACATTAGTAGAACGTAGGAATAAAAACAAATAAATACGCTAAATGCCCCCCTTTTAGGGGGTTTTCTGACTCTGTATTGTATTATTTAGTCGTTCCCATGGTGAAGACGATACCCAAGCACGTCGTCCAACTTCTTCACTCGCCGGTGCGAATTCAGTGCACAACGGAAGAGTTTCCCGAATACGCGACGTTCGAGTGGCGTCACGACGGAAAGACGTATCGCAACGACACCGGTTCGCCAAGGCGAAACGTCTACGTGGAGAAGAACGGGCTGCTCGTCATTCAGCAGGTGACAGCGGCGGAGAACGGGAGTTGGACGTGCGAAGCGAAAGTTCGCAATGTTTCCATGGGCAAAGCGCAGGCATCAATCCACGTCGAAGGTAGAAAAAAAAGAATAAAGAATAGAGCTTTGTGTAGCAATCATTTTTCGCACAGTTTCTATTATGTTTCTGCGAGGCGGCCGACCTCCGGCGGAGATCCGGCTCAAAACTGGAGAGACGGTCAACCTGCCTTGCAATGTGTCAACCAGCTATTGGCCTATAGTGGGAACGTGGTACCACAACGGTCGTCTTGTGCGTCGCTTCACACTGGGGGACCAGCAAACCAGAAGGAATAATCGGCTCCAGATTGAAAACGCGCAGGTGTCGGCGTCTGGAGCCTACGTCTGCGTGGCAAGAAACGCAATGGGAAAGACGATCAACGCCTCCACTCAGATCATTGTTTATGGTAACGCGAACATTTCTTCTCATTGCGGTCTTTGGCGATATTTTTATATTGGAATTTTTCTCTTTGTGGTGCTGCAGAGCGACCTCACGTTCGCGTTCGCCCTATGGCAGTGGAAGTCTACCAGCGAGAAGACGTCTATTTGCATTGCAACGGGACGGGTAAGGGCGTTCGCGTTCGCTGGAGAATCGACTCGCTCGACGGCCTCCCGTCGAGTTCCGCCGACCGATTTGTCGTCTATCCCAACGGAACGTTGAGAATCCGAAACGCGAAGACGTTCGACGAACATCGGTACTGGTGCAGAGCCGAGAGCTGGGGCGGACACGAAGAGGAGAGCGTTGACGTCAAAGTCCTCAGAAACGACGCGACGG
The DNA here is from genome assembly GCF_947507565.1 of Oscarella lobularis. NCBI lineage: Eukaryota > Metazoa > Porifera > Homoscleromorpha > Homosclerophorida > Oscarellidae > Oscarella > Oscarella lobularis. Next base: position 3,099,728 of record NC_089181.1, read on the forward strand.
TGGAACCGGAAAAGGGTAAGCTTGACAAGTAAATGGACTCCCTATTCGGTCGGTTTCCCGCGCGCGCGAGCAAGGTGTTAGCTGTCTGTTCCCTCCTGAAATGTGTGTACCATACGGGTTGCCCATCTGGTGGGGCGAGAAAAGCGTAAAAGCGTCTCTTTGGCCTCGCTTCGCTAGAATAACTATTCCTGCTGTGAAGATGTTCTCGACCGCCTTTAGCTTTCTGTGGGGGTCGTAACCGGTCCCTTGGTATAATGGAGTAGTTGCAGTCCCAGTGTGTGGTGTGTATTTTCGATGCCGCTTGTTAGTGTTAGCTCCTCTTGGGGCTTCTTGCGGTTGACCAACAGGATGTGTTCATTACATCGAGTGTGTTTTCATAGGAGGCACTTGTAGGTTTAGTCATGCATTTTTACTTAGCTGCCTGGCCGGGTTCACTGCGCAACAAGCATGTCACTAAAATATCCCACTGTCTATTCTTCTAAACCGAACTCGGTCAAGCGCGACTGTACCTCCTATGAAAATTGACTAAACATAGACGCAGGTGCGCAAAAGACTTGCATAGGGATATAGACGTGCGCATACTGGAACGTGAACCAAAACAGAACCCATTTCCCGTGCGCAGTTGCAGGCGGTTAGCACCAATTTCCAACTAAAAATATGCAGCAAGATGAATGCCAGCTGTCAGTGCATGTATTATATAATAATCGTTCTTTTTTTTTGTGCGACACGTAGGAGAATTTCCGTGGGTGCCCGTAGTCGCCGTCTGCTCGGCGGTCTACGTCGTTCTGACGATTGGTCTGGTTGTTTGGTGCAAGCGAAGGCATGCCGCCGGTGGAGAGCAGGCCAAAGAGGAAAGCGGGAAAACGACTGCACGAGAGGAAGATTGTTCCGTTCCCAAACGGGAGAAGGAAAGGCAGCTGGAGTCTCTTTCATTTGACGTGACGGAAATTCAGGTCAGCTGCTAATTGTTTCTAGGCGTGAACGTCTTTGATAAGCATTCTTTTTGGGTGTTCCCTTAGATGGGTGCCAAACTTGGCAGGGGTCGTTTTTGCACTGTTTATCTAGCTCACCTGAGAAGGAAGGAGAGCAGCGATGATGAAGACAAGCCGGTTATAGTAAAGGAATTCGATAGGGACTCCTACTTCTTTCGGATTATAATGCCAAACGTGAACTTGTGGATGCGCTTCGAGCACGAGAACGTCGCGCGCTTGTGTGGCGTTTGCCCCACCGGAGCCTACTATCTCGTGGCGACTGCATATATGGATCAGGTATGCAGTTTGTGCATAAACGCTATGCTTGGCATTATAACCTAATTTCCTTCAGGGCGACTTGAAGGCTTTCCTTGCATGCAAGAGCGACGTGTCCCGATCTAATCAAGTTTGGCTGATGAAGCAGGTCGCGGAAGGCATGCACTATCTAGCATCGCAACACAATTTCGTTCACAAGGACTTGGCAGCTCGCAACTGCCTTATCGATTCTTCTAACCGAGTCCAAGTGTCTGACTTGGGCCTGTGCGAAGAGGGATACTCGGAGGACTATGAGTGTGATAACGGATCGTTCAGACCCCTTCGGTGGATGTCTCCTGAGGCTGTGCGCCTGGAGACGTTTAGCAGTCTTAGCGACGTCTGGTCGTTTGGGGTTCTTGCGTGGGAGATACTTAATCCTGGGACTCAACCGTATAGTGAGCTTAGCGATGAAGAAGTTCGCAGTGAAATTGAACAAGGCAATCAACTGGTTTTGCCGGATGATTGTGAATTTGAATTGTGTGAAGTTATCAAGCAATGCTGGGAGCGGGAGACGGCTATGCGACCAGATTTCAGATCACTCGTATCTTCTTTGACAGAGATACACGGTAAAGTCAATTGAACAAGGTTAGAGAGTACCTGTAGCTAGCCGTAGCATTATTATTTTACATTGACATGTCGTATTTTATATATATACTTATTGATTACTTAATCAAATAAAGAAATAAAAGAACGGTATGATAGGCAGGGCATGTACCAGTGCATCATGAAAGACTGGCGTGGGAAAGCACTCAAACGCTCGCAAGTTGCTTCTTAAAATTAACAGGTGTGAGGACCTCAAATGTATTACTTTTTCATGATGCCCGTATGTCCTGGTTGAAAAGGGCGTCTCTTGGCGCGCTTTCTCACGTCTAGTTAATAAAATAATATTAAGAGCAAAACGCTGGCAGCGAACAAAAGAACGTTTGCGCTGAGGCCCGTATATCCGGCTTGGGTAATCGACATTTCAAGGAAAAACAAGCAAATGTCGATTACCCAAGCCGGATATACGGGCTACTAACTTCATCATTTACCCTGCCCGGATGGACGGGCTACTTCATCTGCTTCCTAAATTCCAGCAGAGGAGCAGTGCACGCATTTCTGTCGTCCTTTATTGTGCCAAATGTACCGTACTCTCAATATACGAGAAAATTTGCCCCTTTCCTGATCTCTCAAGGCAACCAATTATTATAAAAGCTCGTTTTTTTTTCTTCAAGTTGGTACATCTTTTTGATTCATCTGTTGCCACTGGCCTTCTTTTGTATCAAGGAACGGAAATTGGACAGAATCTTTGCCTCCCTCTTCGACCTCTCGGCGTGATTGTACTGAGCCAAAGCTCGTCTAAAGTTAGAAGCGTTTTCAGAGGAAGCTGTGGTGTCCAGCTGCTGAGCTCACTTGTCGTCGGCGCTATAAATTTGGTTTTCCTTTCGAATACGAACCGCTTCCATTCGACGATGTCTATAAACGTTATTAGCTAAATCGGGTCAGACAGAAAATTTTGTTTTTCTTCACCGGCTGCCGCTCATCACGTAACCGACGTCTTCGTATGATTTGATTTCATTGGACGTCAGCCCAATTTCGCCACGACGAGGAATACGCTTTCCTTCAGCGACGTATTTCGCCATCGCCTCGCCTTCTCCCGGCAACAACGCCTGACCAAATCTAGAAAAAAAATGAATAGTTTATCTTTATCCAAAGTACTACTCGCCCCTGGATTCCAGTGTCTTGCAAACTCAGCTCTGTTTCTGGCTGAGGACCGGGAACGTCACCATCAAGAACTTAAAATCATAATAATTAATTACTTATACAGCCTCTAGGAGGCAAGACTATAATTCACCTGCTTTTTCCACCCACTGAGCACCCTCGTCGCCTTAGTGAAAAATCGTGTAAATACGAATTTTTAAAGGTATGATTGCACTCCCTACTATCGGATTCTGAATCGCTTTCTTTTGCCCTCTTCTTCTTCTTCGTTTTCCTGTTTCCACAACGTACGTAAGGATTGATTCTGATTTATTTTTGGTGCAACTTGCCTCGTTTTGTGTTTCTTCGACTTCTTCCTTTTCCTTCTGCTTCTGGAGTCTGAAGAGGGGAAATTCAGCGAAAATTTAAATTTTCTGTTTCCAGACCTTCATCACTCTCATCATCTGAAAAGAATCCGAAATAGAACTCAAGAGATTACGTTCGCCTAATGATCTCACCTCGATCACGCACGAATCTTGACGAATATCGTTCGTCGGACCTAAACAACGATCGAAGCGCAGTTCCCAAACGTTTACGCCTTACTCTGGGCTTGGCGGAGGCGATGGAGACGACGCCCAGATCCGACATCCCTTCGCAGCTAACGCGTCTCTATTTCTGCGTCTAAAAGAAGTCGAATGAGGATGATTTGGCTTGGTTACGAGTGGCGTTTTCCTAACCTGTCGCTAAAGTAGCCATTATCGTCTTCCAGAGCGTTTCCTCTGAAACGAAACGCTATGTGATCCTGTTTCCTTCTAACTGGATGCCTTACCGATGTCCTGAAGGGCGCGCAGAGTCGTTTTCTGGACTTCGACGACCAGACATTTCGACAGTTACCGTGCGCTAAGGACATCTGAACAAAATGTATTAATTTATTTTTTTTATTTTACACTGATTTACTAAAGAGGACGAGGCCCCAACAACTCTTCGATGTCAATTTGATTTAAGACTTCCTTTTCCAGCAAAGCTTCTGACAGCTGAAAAGAGAATTTCGACTCAATCGTCTACATAGGTATTTGAGACAAACCGCTTTCAATTTTTCTTCGTGCTGAGTAAGGATCTCTTCTGTTTTTTGATACACTTTTTCAACCAGTTGACGAGCTTCCTACATACAGAAGGCTGATGAGATAGAATTATCTAAATAGGCAACCTTACTTCATCAATGACTTTAGACAGCTTTTGACTAAACGGCTTTTGACCCACATCCCTGCTTCTCTTCATCGGAAACGACACGTGCCCAACTTTAGAATTCATACCAAATACTTGAATCTAACAAAAAAAAGTTTGATGAAGCAAACCCCTAAAACTAAAAACGAAATTCAAACTGACCTGGACATAAGCCAATTCGGTGACTTTCTTCAGATCGTCGTGAGCTCCGGTCGTAATCTTTCGAAACGTCAGGGCTTCGGCGGCCCGCCCTCCCAAGAGCACGCACATCCTGTCAAAAAGCTGTCGAAGCGAAGCGCGAGATCAGAGAGCCAAGAAAAGACGATCGCAGTTAATTAAACCTGTTCCGGAGAATAAAGCTTCTGATCAGACGGAAGATGCTGAGTATATCCCAAGGGACCTTTCGTACGAGGAATGATCGATATCTAAAAAAAGCGAGTCAGCTTTTAATTAAGCATGCACGTCTTCTCTACGCGCTCGCCTTCAAAACGGGATCGGCATGACGAAGGAACCATCCGACGACGGCGTGACCGGCTTCGTGATAAGCGACGACCTTTCTCTCGGCAGCCAACATCATATTATTCTTTTTCTCCATGCCTAGTATAGAAGAGCGTTATTTAATTAATTAATAATTTTAAATCGCCGTGTATGTGTACCTGCAATGACTCTCTCCACGGCATATTCAAAGTCGATGCTATCGATGTTTCGGTGATCATGTCTTGCTGCGTGAAGAGCCGCCTCATTGCAGATATTCGCGATATCTGCCCCTATTGAGTCCTTCGTCTCTGTGACTCAATTATTTAACTGAGATTGACCCACCGCTGTGGCCTGGTGTTAGAGCAGCGAGCCGCTTGGTGTACTCGTCCCACGATTGAGCAAGTTTGTACTTTTTTAAATAGACGGCGAAAATGGCTTCGCGTTCGAGAAGAGTCGGAAGGTCGATGTGAATGCGTCGATCAAATCGACCCGGACGCAATAACGCCTAATAAAAAATTGCCTCGATTTAAATAAGTTTTATAGTGAATACCGATTACCTGATCCAATACATCTGGCCTATTGGTCGACGCCATCATGACGACGCCTTCAAGGGTATTGATACCTGAGAATAAGAAAAGACTATAAAAACCGGTTCATTAGCTATTTGCGAGATCGCGTTACCGTCCATTTCTACAAGTAGCTGATTTAGGGTGTTCTCCTGCTCATTATGACCGCCCATACTCGCACTGAATAAAACGCGTATCGTTGCTTAGGAACTCCTCGAAGAAAACGCGTCTCTACTTGGATCTCCTTGCTTGTCCAACGGCGTCAATCTCATCTATATAAACTATACACGGTACCGTTTTTCTAGCCTGCGAAAAGAGATCTCGAACGCGAGAAGCTCCCACACCTAGTAGAGCAAATCTCATCATAATCAATTGATTTATTTCTTTGGTGATGTACCGGCAAACACTTCGACGAAATCGGGTCCGGCCATCGAGAGAAAGGGAACGGACGCTTCGCTGGCGACCGCTTTGGCGAGCATCGTTTTTCCCGTGCCCGGGGGCCCCGTTAGGAGAGCGCCTTTGGGAATTTTCGCGCCGAGATTGGTGAACGTTTGCGGATGTGTGAGATAGTCGACGAATTCCTTGACCTCCCTTTTTGCTTCGCTCATTCCGGCTATTTCAGAGAATTTGACGCCGTTCGTCGAGTCTAGAATGACGACGGGTCTCGCCTTTCCAAACTGCATCTGTAAGAAGAAATTAATCAATGTCCCAGAACCACAACGTACACTAATTAATTAATTAATTAAAAATTTACCAATGAGCCAACGCCTCCTTGGGATGTTCCTCCCATCCTCCGAAGCAGAACATAGGCAATGCCACCAAATATGGCAAACGATATCACAGCACTAATAAACATAGACCTAATAAAAAGTAAAAGAACACAGCCCAAAAATTCCCCTGTGACGGTGTACAAGGTATCGGAGTCGGACTGATATGTGACTGGTATGCAGCCAGATGGATCGATGCCGAGTTCTTCTTGAGCCTGCATCAGTTTCTTCTCGAGACTATCAGCGCTAGAAATGCTGAATGAGTATTGAGGAGGAGGTCCAACCTAAAGTCTACAATGAAGTTTCTATTCGTCTCTATTTTTTGAGTACTTGCCTCTTTTCCATAGATAACGGCTCCTTTGTGCAGATAAACAAAGCATCGATCTCTCGACGAATTTACAACCAATTCTCTGACCTACATTGGTGATGTACAGTAGAAGAATTTTTTTTGAAATTTTTTCTTGTGTGCACCTCTCCTTTGAGCAGCATTTCTTTGAGAAAAACTGACCACGTAACGTCTGGCGTCGGATCTTTGGAATTGGCCGCCAAATAGAGTGCCGCGAGAACGATGAGCGGAATGAGCTGTTGCCACGATCCCGGTTGGTCGTGCGGACGCTCTGGCGACCCGAACGGCTGCTTTTGATTCGAATTCGTCGATTTCCAGCGCAAAAGACCTAGCGACAGATGATATTCTATCGAAAAAAATGAGTTTCCGCACGAACTTTGCCTGAAGCGCGGCGCCAAGCTACGAAGAGACTGACTGACGACGCGTTTTTGATAAAAACGCTCCAGTCTCCACAGTCGTCGAATCGCTCGACGCGATAAAACCCCGAGAAACATCGTTTCGTCAGTCACATCCGGGTCTCCCTTCACAAAATCAATAAATACATAATAAAATTTAATAATGTGACTCTTCTCTCTCTATGTGAATAATGCGGCAATGCTGATTAAAAGAATTAAACATCCGTAAATAAATCCAACCAGTAGAACCCACGGATGACTTAGAACGGTTGTATAGGGAGTGCAACAGGCATCGTCATCATTAGTCGCAAATAACCTGGCTAGCGTTCTCTCCAAGCGCTTTTTCGACAAACGATGCAAAACAATTGGTAGCAGAACGTTAAGTGGAATATACGCGAGACTCATGTACTGAGCCACTGTGACGACGTTGGTGACGTAGAGAGCGCCAATGGCTGGAACAATTGACAAGATAAATCGATGAACGGCTCGTCCAACGGCCGTCAATTGAACGTTTAACTGACCTTCGATGACGTTAGCAACTACGAGAACCCCTTCCAAGTTGCCAAAAAGGCAGTCAATAGAGGGGAAAATGACGATGATGTAGGCAATGATTCGAACAATAATAAAGTGATCGTCACCAGTAAAGATGGCCTAAAGAAAAATAATAATAAAGACTATGTAAGATTTATAAAGTTTCATCTTGTACCCAATTGAGCGAACACATCTCATTGACGCGATTGCGATAGAACAGCACCACCACCGTGCCCAGAACACCAGACAACATTCCCGTCGAGACAACAGAAGCAACGAACATCCAACCAAGTTGCCTTTTATTCCGAAGCGGTTGACTCAACGCCGGCACTCCGAGACTGAGCGTCTGATTAAAGAAGAGCACGGGAACGATATTGATCCAGCCAACAAAAGTCGAATGCAGCCAAGGATCTCGCTCGCTAAGACGACCCTCAGACGACAATAAAACCCCGTCTCCATACGATATACCCACGAGGGAATAAAGAATCAAGAGAGCAATGACGGTAAATCGTCCGAATCCCAAGACCCATTGGACTCTCCTCATCTCGCCTAGTTCGAAAGCGGAGAGCGGACCGACGACGGCGCAATAGACGACGATGCAGACGGCGTACGCGTTCCAGCACGATCCTTGGGGATGGAGAACGCGTTGGAATTCGTTCTCGTCGCATTGAGCGAGAACGTTCGTGTCGAAGGGCAGGACGCTCGCCAAGGCGCCCGCTGATACGATGACGCTTTGCCAAGCGCTGAGAGTCAAGGCGATTATTGCCAGTAGGGCTACGCTCACGCCTGGCCATTTGCCGACGTGGATCGACGTTAGGTCCGATATTTCGAAGCGACGATTCGTGTCGATGAGACACGGAATGGGATCGATGGTCTGGTTTGTTGTCTTTGCTGCGGAACTGGCTGCCTCTTCGAGTCGTAGTAGAGCCTAAAGGGAGAGAGCGGTGGCTAAAGGTAGGAATCTTGCGTCGTTCTGCGTTTACCTCTGTTCTTGCGAGCGTTTCGATGAGCCAGTAGCATGGTAGGATTGCGAAGAAGGTGATTACTGCGAGTGTAAGGAGTCCGGTGAGAATGCCGCCGTCCCAGAGAACGTAGGGTGTCGTCAGATAGCTGGCTCCGGCCACAATCCACGTTAGGGAAGAGAAGTAGCCGCCGAATACGTCGTACGTCTTCACCTCGCTGCTGCCAACTTCCATCTCACCTCAACATACGGGACCCGGACGGAAAAAATTTCCATATGTACAAAACGTGAAAAAATAAACGGCAAATGATAAGATAGTTTAGTATCAAGCATGCTCATTTTAAACTAAAATTTAGCTCCACGGCTCACTTACTAGCTCCGCTTTCCCTCCCCCGCGTATCTTACCTTTGACCATTCTCTTTGCTGGACACCTTTTGTATTCCTCGTCAAATTTCTCAATCTTCTCCAATCTGGCCAAACAGTCCGCTGCTGAAGGCCTCTTTAAACGATTGAGATCGACCATTGCTAGGCCAAGACGCCTTATGATAAGATGACGCACAGTTGTTCCCTGCGCCATTCTCTTTTTTGGTGATGGTTGCTCTCCAGTCATCAATTCGATGAACGTCACACCGAGGCTATAGATGTCAGTCATTTTTGTGTTGTGCTGACCCGGTTCGGACCTTTCTGGAGCAATGTACTCAGGACTCATTGGCCCAGCCGACAGAAGGGAGGCTTCAAAACGAGTCGCTGCCAAATCACAGATTTTCGCTTTCATTACTGACGTGACGACGACATTGGTCGATCGAATGTCCCCGTGAAGAATGTCGAGCTCGTGAAGATAATATATTCCAGACGAACAGCCGATTGCGACGTCAACTTGTTCTCTCAGAGATAGACGTCCGTCAGCGGCGACAATGATATCAAAGAGAGATGCTTCGAGAAGCTCTGATATCATTCTCAGTGGAAGGGCGTTTTCAGTGATGACGCCGAGCAAAGAGACGACGTTAGGATGATGAACTTTACTGCAGATTGAGATTTCTTGTTCCAATCGACGAAGATAAAGGTCGACGCGAACAAACTCGTATAACGTTTTGACGGCCACGTTGCAGCCGCGCCAACGACCCACGCGAACGTCTTACATTGAAAATAAACAATTAGTCAAATCGTAGATTATTTTACTTACCTCCGAACGATCCGCCGCCGAGTTTGACGTCACTCATTTCAAGGTCGGCTGAACTAATTTTAAAAACGTCTTCGTGTTTGCTCAAATTTCTTTGCGCTTCATTGGCAACGAGTCTTGCCTCGTCGCGTTGCTGCTCCAGTTCCTCACAACGTCCAAGAGCCAGTCCTAATAAGGGATCATAGCCTATGAATCATACTACCCTTCTAGCTCTTACTGAGATCATTTTCCGCTTGCTCACGGCTGGCCTTTTGAACTTGCTCCATTTTTTTTTCATGTTCCGAAAGAATTCTATCTTTCTCTTTTCGCAGATCACGAATGAGCTAATGTGACGCAGCATAGAATCGATTCCTTTATTATTATTAGTTTAAAATTAATCCCACAGACTTGTTGAAAGTTCTTCTCTGTTGCTTGAGCAGAAGCTCTCTCGTCTTCTAGGCGACGCTGAAGCTTACAACTGAGCTAAAGCAATAAACAAAATAATTCACTATCTAACACTAGAACAGCTACTTACCGCACAAGCAGCATTTTTCTCTTTTTCCTCCTCAATAAGTCGACTTCGCAGCTCACCAACAAGCTGATAAATTCTTAACATTACTTTAGATTAAGTATCTTTATACTGACCTGTTGAGACACGTCTTGAGTCTTCTCTTCCAAGACAAAAGGGCGCAAGATGGGTGAGAACGATAGGACCCCATCATCACTGAAATTCTCACGTCATTGACTCTTACCTCCTTCGCTTCGATTCTGCCTTTTGCGGTACTCTTGATCTAGCTTGTCAGCGAGAGACTTGTTTCCCGGACCCGCCTTTTTCAAGGCGTCGATAAAAAGCCGAAGAGAGCCAGGCTCACGATACTTGTGGAGAAGAACCATCTTTTTATCGGAGTCGGTTTTCTCATTTCCGATCGCCTGGAGGTCGTTGAAACCGATTAGTCTCTTTTCTATCAATTGGGCTTCTAAGTCCGAATTAATCGTCAAACGACTAATGGTCACGCTAAACATGGGAGTGACGATGGTCTCCCATTCGTTCAGCGTGCTTTCGTCAGCGCCTGAAGCCATACGACTCTGTTCCGTCGCCTTTTAGCGCACGCTAAAGAAGGATGATAAAAAATTAAATTAGGATGAGTAGAAAAACAAGTGCGCGCGTTGACAAAATATCAGTAAAACACGCGAACAAAAAATATCAGAAACTGAGAAACTACAAAAATAAAACAGAGAGGTCTTCTCTCATAGTTGACTGTAGGTATACACCATCAATAAATAAATTAATAATGCGTGGAGGGCTCTTACGACGGAATGAATTGCAACTTGTGATAATGCTGTAGCCAAGGTCCAAACGCTAAGCTTACTTGACTTTCTCCGTGAAACTTCCCTCGAACCATTCTTTTCCGAGGGCACTGATCATACACATCAGACTGCCGGACTTGTTCCAATAGTGCTAAGCACTCGTGAGCCGTAGGTCTGAAGGTCGGATCTACGTTAATCATTCGAAGAAAGATCTCTTTCACAAGTGGATGACGGACGTCGGAAGCCTGCTGAAATCGACAAGAGGCAACAGGTTGCTGCCCGGTCATCAATTCAATAAGAGTAACCCCCATACTGTATACGTCGGCCATTTTTGTATTGCGCTGAATACCGCGACGCCTTTCAGGACTTCGTTCAGGAGCCAAATACTCCGGACTCAACGGTCCGGCGGAAAGAGACACTTCGGCAAAATGAGCGGCGCCCAGATCGCAGATCTTCGCCTCCATAAGCGACGTAACGACGACATTGGACGAGCGAATGTCTCCGTGAAGAACGCCGTCTGGTCCCAGTTGATGAAGATAGCTGACACCGGCCGAGATTCCCAACGCCAGATCGATCTGTTCTCTCAAAGAGAGAGCGCATTGCGAACGAAGTGCCGCTTTGATTACGTCAGAAAGCGATCCTTCCAGAAGCTCCGTGATGATTTGAAGCGGAGTGCCGTTTTCCGTCGTTACGCCGCACATGAAGACGATGTTGGGATGACGGGCTCGACTGCAGATGGAAATCTCTTGCTCGAACAGGCGAATGTAGTAGTCGGTCTCCAGACACGAGAAAAATTTCTTGACTGCGACGGGAGACCCGCGCCAGTAGCCCACCCTCACTTCTAGAAAGAAAAATCGTCGTTCCGTGTATTTCTGAGTCTATTTGAGTCTTACCTCCGTAAGCGCCTTCGCCGAGTTTAATTTCCGTCATTCTGACGTCGGTTGAAGGGATTTGCAGAAGACATTCGTTCTCTTTGGCCTTTTCTAGTTGCCTCGCTATCTCCTCTTTCTCTTGGGTAACAGCTCTTAGTTCTGCTGCTGTGCGTTCATGACGGTCAGCTAGTTTTGCTGCAACAGGACATATATGAATAAAAGTAGGCAATTTCTCTCTGAGTCATACCGTGCTCCGTTGTCAAATCTTCGATGTCTCTGCTTGCATTGTGAGCTTGGATTTCTTTCTCTTCGGAAAGTACTCGCATTTTAGTTTCAGTTTCTTCAAAACGCTCGCTCAGTTGTGCTACGAAATAAATATTTTTTTCAGAAGTTCTGCGAGAAAGATCTCTAACCGTTCTTCTCTCTCATCGTTTCCATCTCGTCTCTTGCGTCTTGAGCTGCTCTGTTCAGTTCTGCTATCCGTTCCACGTAAAGCCCAGTGATTTCACCTGCAATGCACATTAGATTAATTAATTAAGATTAACATTAGTACCGAGCTTCAATCTGTGCTTCCGAGCTTGATCATCAATTTCTTTGTCTTTTTCTTCAGCCAAGATTTTTAATTCGGCTACGTACGAAGTTGGGCCATTTTCTACTGACAATTAAGGTTGCATCTAGTTTTACCATGCAACGCCTTTAACTCTTCATATTCCATTTCCGATCTTTTAGCCCGTTTTTCTTTTACTTCAACTGTAGTCCTGAGCTCACCTGCAAGATTTTGCTGACAAATTATTAACCACCATCGTAAAATTTACCTATCAGTGCTTTCGACTCTTCAATTTCTAGCTGAGCAGCTTCAGCGGGGCGACTATCGTGTTCCTGCAGAGCCTTCTTCAGTCGGTCAGTCTCCTTTTCTTTTTTTGACAGCAACTCGTCTAGTTCCTGTGCATACCAAAATAAAAGAAACGCAAACAATTGAATTATAAAAATTCCTCGGGCGATATCCATTCAGCGGGATTCCGAAGTGAAATGATCTGAAAAAATAAACCAGTACAATATCTCTTTTTCATATTTCCCCTACTTGACCCAACCTTCTGCAAAAATCGTAGAGCTTCTCGATTCCCATCAGTCGTCATCTTTCGCAAAAAACGCAGAGTTTCCTAAATTATTATAATATATTAGTTTTACGGTACTCTCAGCCATCTATCTCATACTAGTGTAAGGTCTTTGACACTCGGTCCCGCGTCGACAAAGCGCTCAAACAAATCAAATCGTCCTCCCGTAACTGCCAGATCCAGAGCACATTCTCCACTTTTCGTTTTTGCAAATATGTTGCACCCCTTATTCAATAGCAAATAAATAACGTTGTCACATCCAAATTCAATAGCAGTGAGAAGAGGAGTACAGCCCCACTAGAAAATATTTTGGTACAGTAAATGAAATGCAGGTGCATTGCTCTCAATGTAACCTGATCTAGAGTTTCACAATCAGCACCAAACGAAATCAACAAGTCGACTAGCTCGGCACAATCGATCTGAGCTCCCAAGTGAAACAGCGTGCTAATATCCTAAAACCAAGTAGGTACAATAGTCGTGGAGTATCCAACGTAAACAAAATTTCTATTACCTGATCTTTGAATTTCGAAAGAAGCCATTTTGCGGTGTCGAGATGTTCAGCAATGCAAGCTACTATCACAGGATTATATCCTTCCTAAAGAAACACTTTAAAATTACTCTCTTTAGCTTTTAGTTATAATTTACGTGGTCAAATGCGTGAATGTTGCAACGGTTGTTGTAGAGCACATCAGCAACATCTGTTTCTCCGTGGCAAACAGCAAGATGAAGAGGGGTTTTTCCTCGCTAAGAGCTTGCCTAAGACGCAGCTACTTTCACATTTTAAATTGTACTTTGTCTTGAGCGTCGACGTCAGCGCCTGACTTAATCAAAAACTCGGCCATTTTTGCTCTACCGTATCTAGCTGCTCCGTGCAGCGGCGTAACGCCACTCTAAACCCAAAGGTCAAAAAAATTGCACAAATGTGTTTTGCCTACGTCATCTCTTTCGTTCACGGAAAATCCTAATTCAACGAGCTGTCTGGCCATCTTTACGCGGTTATTCAGGCTTGCTAACATCAAGACTCCGTGACCCCACTATAGTACAGTTATGAACCGCGCGTTTCAATCTAATTTAGTGAGATTAAAGGCTGCCTTATTCTTAGCTTGAATGTCACATCCTATCGACACCAACGTATCCAAAATGAGAATATCGTCAGTCATGGCACAAAACAAAATAGGAGTGTTTCCTCCCTACACAACATCCATCGAAACAATATCAACTTTATTTATTTATCCACAGTTCACCTTATCAGGAGCTTGAAAATTGGCGCCCTTGGCAATAAGAAACTGTACTACGTTTAGATGCCCATACTGAATTGCCCTGTGTAATGCTGTGCGGCCATTCTAAACAAGAACATTGCAACAACGCGACGCTGGGTTCATTTAGACTGCACCTTGTCCTCTTCGTCAAAATCCAGTCCAATGACCACCAAAGCCTTCACTAATTTCAAATTCCCATTTTGACTTGCGAATGACAGTGCCCCCATGCCATTCTAAAACAAATCATCAATTTTTCCCTTCGCACTAACGAATGAACTTGCATTTTTCTTTGCAAAAATGTCGCAGTTATGAGACATCAGACACGCAGCTACTTCAATGTTTCCGCGCATGACAGCTATAAGAAACGGAGTCATTCCATCCTAAAAAAGAGTTTTTTGGTAGTCGCTTATTTAAACTCTCTTCTCCTTTTACTGTAGTTCGAGCTTCCACATGTGCTCCTTGATTAATTAGCAATAAGACCACTTCAGCATTCCCACTGTAAGCTGCAGCGTGCAAAGATGTATAGCCATTCTGTACAACAATGAAAACAAGTTTGAACAAACGATAAGAGCGTTTACTTGATTGATTTCGCTGACAGGTAATCCTAAGCTAACAAGTTTCTTCACAATTTCTAGATGCCCTCCAAAGCAAGCTAGTGCCAGAGCTCCATTGCCAAGCTGTCGGAGGCTAGTCACATTAGAAGGCCTTTGCAGTAAATACTCACATCATTCTTTGCTTGAATGTTGCACTTCTTCTTCAGAAAGAGATCAACCGCTTGCACGTATCCCTTGTTGGCAGCATAGAGAAAAGCCGTCGACCCAGACTATAATGTTCAACAAATTAAATGTCTCTTTTATCGTCAAGAAGTGTATTTCTACCCCTGTGACTCGATTTTCAATGTTCACTCCCGCTTTGATAAAATACGTCACTAATTCCAGATGTTTGTATAGTATGGCATAAGCCATTGCACCAGAGCCATTCTAAAAACGAACAAATGAGTACTTGTTGCGCAACGCCCCTTCGTTTAATTAGCAAATTGAAATCGAAAGAAGAGCACGTCGAATTTCAAGGCAAACTAAAAAAAATGAATTCCTACCTTGTCTTCTATCTTCTGCCAATTTCTTGGTCTCTTTCCGATAAATTGACGTACTTCGGCCACGTTTCCAGTTCGCACAGCGGCAAGAAACGCTGAAACCAATTCTAATCAAAGAACGAATTTACTCATCGACATTTATACCCTCCGAATCCATCCTCAAAGAGGAAAGAGATTCCGAGCGGGAGTCTCCGCAGCGGTAGACGCCTCAACGATCTCACTTTTTGCTACACGTGATACTATAGCGCGCTTACAATAACCCCCGACTTTTTAATTAGGATGAGTAGAAAAAACAATTAGTGTGCGCGCTGACAATATATCGGCGAACAAAAATATCAGAAAACTGAGAAATACAAAAATAAAACAGAGAGGTCCTCTCTCATCGTTGACCGTATAGGTATAAACCATCAATAAATAATGCGGGCGAATATAAAGCTGTTCGCTTACGACGGAATAAATTGCAACTTGTGATAATGCTGTAGCCAAGGCCCCAATGCTAAGCTTACTTGACTTTCTCCGTGAAATTTTCCTCGAACCATTCTTTTCCGAGGACACCGATTATATACGTCGGACTGGCGGACTTGTTCCAATAGCGCTAAACACTCGTGAGCCGTAGGTCTGAAGGTCGGATCTACGTTAATCATTCGAAGAAAGATCTCTTTCACAAGTGGATGACGGACGTCGGAAGCCTGCTGAAATCGACACGAGGCAACAGGTTGCTGCCCGGTCATCAATTCAATAAGAGTAACCCCCATACTGTATACGTCGGCCATTTTCGTATTGCGCAGACTACCGCGACGCCTTTCAGGACTTCGTTCAGGAGCCAAATACTCCGGACTCAACGGTCCGGCGGAAAGAGACACTTCGGCAAAATGAGCGGCGCCCAGATCGCAGATCTTCGCCTCCATAAGCGACGTAACGACGACATTGGACGAGCGAATGTCTCCGTGGAGAACGCCGTCTGGTCCCAGTTGATGAAGATAGCTGACACCGGCCGAGATTCCCAACGCCAGATCGATCTGTTCTCTCAAAGAGAGAGCGCATTGCGAACGAAGTGCCGCCTTGATTACGTCAGAAAGCGATCCTTCGAGAAGCTCCGTGATGATTTGAAGCGGGGTGCCGTTTTCCGTCGTTACGCCGCACATGAAGACGATGTTGGGATGACGGGCTCGACTGCAGATGGAAATCTCTTGCTCGAACAGGCGAATGTAGTAGTCGGTCTCGAGGCACGAGAAAAATTTCTTGACTGCGACGGGAGACCCGCGCCAGTAGCCCACCCTCACTTCTAGAAAGGAAAAATGGTCGTTCTGTTTGTAATTTCTGAGTCTATTTGAATTTTACCTCCGTAAGCGCCCTCGCCGAGTTTAATTTTCGTCATTCTGACGTCGGTTGAGGGGATTTGTAGAAGACCTGCGTCCTCTTTTGCCTTTTCTAGTTGTCTCGCTATCTCCTCTTTCTCTTGGGTAACGGCTCTTAGTTCTGCTACCGTGCGTTCGTGACGGTCAGCTAGTTTTGCTGCAACAGTACGTACATACATGTATAAAATACGGTCTCTATTTCATACCGTGCTCCGTTGTCAAATCTTCGATGTCTCTGCTTGCATTGTGAGCTTGGATTTCTTTCTCTTCAGAAAGTACTCGAATTTTAGTTTCAGTTTCTTCAAAACGCTCGCTCAGTTTTGCTACGAAATAAATGATTTTTTTCAAAAGTTCTGCGAGAAAGATCTCTAACCGTTCTTCTCTCTCATCGTTTCCATCTCGTCTCTTGCGTCTTGAGCTGCTCTGTTTAGTTCTGCTATCCGTTCCACGTAAAGTTCATTGATTTCACCTGCAATGCACACTAGATGAATTAAGATTAACATACAAACGGCGTATTAATACCGAGCTTCAACGTATGCTTCCGAGCTTGATTGTCAATTTCTTTGTCTTTTTCTTCAGCCAAGATTTTTAATTCGGCTATGAAATTGGCCTTTTTCTACCGACAATTCTATCTGCATCTAGCATTACCATGCAATGCCTTCAACTCTTCATATTCCATTTCTGATTTTTTAGCCCGTTTTTTGTTCACTTCAACCGCAGTCCTGAGTTCGCCTGCGGCAAGATTTGCCAGCAAATTCTTAAACATCATCGTCAAATTTACCGATTAGCGCTTTCAACTCTTCAATTTCTATCTCAGCAGCTCCACTAGGACGAGTATCGTGTTCTTCTTTCTCGTGCAGGGACTTCTTTAGTTGGCCAGTCGCCTTTTTGTTTTTTGACAGCAAATCGTCTAGTTCCTGCGCATACCAAAATAAAGAAAAGCAAACAATTGACGTATAAAATTTCCTCGGGCGATATCCATTCAGCGGGATTCCGAAGTGAAATGATCTGAAAAAATCGACCAGTATAATATTTAATTTTTATATTTTCCCTACTAGACTCAACCTTCTGCAAAAATCGTAGAGCTTCTCGATTCCCATCAGTCGTCATCTTTCTCAAAACACGCAGAGTTTTCTAAATTATTACAACACATTACCTTCACGGTTACTCTCAGCCACTCTATCTCATACTAGTGTAAGGTTTTTGACACTCAGTCCCGCATCGACAAAGCGTTCAAACAAATCGAGTCGTCCTCCCGTAATTGCCAGATCCAGAGCACATTCTCCACTCTTCGTTTTTGCAAACATGTTACACCTCTTATTCAATAGCAAATCAATGACGTTGTCGCATCCAAATTCAATAGCAGTGAGAAGAGGAGTGCAGCCCCACTAGAAAATATTTTGGTACAGTGTGCATTGCATGATCTCAATGTAACCTGATCTAGAGTTTCACAATCAGCGCCAAACGAAATCAACAAGTCGACTAGCTTGGCACAATCGGTCTGAGCTGCTAAGTGAAACAGTCTGCTAATATCCTTAAATACCAAGCATGTATTCCTGGAGTTTCCAACGTAAACGAACTTCCTATTACATACCTGATATTTGAATTTCGAAAGGAGCCATTTTGCGGTGTCGAGATGTTCAGCGATGCAAGCTACCATCACAGGATTATATCCTTCCTAAAAAAACACTTCATTACTCTCTTTTTAGTTTGAAGCGATAATTTACGTGGTCAAATGCGTGAATGTTGCAACCGCTGTTGTAGAGAACAGCAACAACACCTGTTTCTCCGTGGCAAACAGCAAGATGAAGAGGGGTTTTTCCTTGCTAAAAGCTTGCTTAATTAAGACAGATACTTTCACATTTTAAATCCTACATTGTTTTGAGCGTCGACGTCAGCGCCTGACTCAATCAAAAAGTCGGCCATTTCCGCTCTACCGTATCTAGCTGCTCCGTGCAACGGTGTAACGCCACTCTAAAGCAAACCCAAAGGTCAAAAAATTGAACAAATGTGTTTTTGCTTACGTCGTCTTTTTCATTCACGCAAAATCCAAATTCAACGAACTGTCTGGCCATTTTTACATGGTTATTCAGACTTACTAACATCAAGATTCCCTGACCCCACTACGGTACACTTATGACTATCAGTTTCAATATATTTTAACGAGAAAAAGGCTGCCTTATTCTTAGCTTGAACGTCACATCCTATCGACACCAACGTATCCATAATGCGTACATTGTCAGTCATGGCACAAAGTAAAATAGGAGTGTTTCCTCCCTACACAAGATCCATTGAAACAATATCAACTTTATTTATTTATTTATCCACAGCTCGCCTTATCTGGAGCTTGAAAATTGGCGCCCTTAGCAATAAGAAATTGCACCACTTTTAGATGCCCATACTGAATTGCCCTGTGTAATGAAGTGCGGCCACTCTAAACAAGGCCATCATCGCAACACGACGTTTGGGTTAAGACTGCACCTTGTCCTCTTCGTCAATATCCAGTCCCATGACCACTAAAGCCTTCAGTAATTTCAAATCGCCATTTTCACTTGCGAATGACAGTGCCCCCACGCCATTCTAAAACAAATTATCAATTTTCCCCTTCGCATTAATCAACGAATTAACTTGCATTTTTCTTTGCGGAAACGTCACAGTTATGGGACATTAGACACGCAGCAACTTCAATGTTTCCGCGCATGACAGCTATAAGAAACGGAGTCATTCCATCCTAAAAATGATTTTTTGATAGTCGCTTAATTAATTAAACTCTCTTCTCCTTTTACTGTAGTTCGAGCTTCCATATGTGCTCCTTGACTAATTAGCAATAAGACCACTTCAATATTTCCACCGTAGGCTGCAGCGTGCAAAGTTGTATAGCCATTCTGTACAACAATGAAAATAATTTTGAGCAAACCATAAGAGCGTTTACTTGATTGATTTCGCTGACAGGTAATCCTAAGCTAATAAGTTTCTTCACAATTTCTAGATGTCCTCCAAAGCAAGCTAGTGCCAGAGCTCCATTGCCAAGCTGTCAAAGGCAAGTCACATAAGAAGGCCTTTGCAGCAAATACTCACGTCATTCTTTGCTTGAATGTTGCACTTCTTCTTCAGAAAGAGATCAACCGCTTGCACGTATCCCTTGTTGGCAGCATAGAGAAAAGCCGTCGACCCAGACTATAATGTTCAACCAATTAAATGTCTCCTTTATCGTCAAGAAGTGCATTGCTACCCCGGTGACTCGATTTTCGATGTTCACTCCCGCTTTGATAAAATACGTCACTAATTCCAGATGTTTGTATAGTATGGCATAAGCCATTGCACCAGAGCCATTCTAAAAACGAACAAACGAGTGCTTGTTGCGCAACGCCCCTTCGTTTAATTAGCAAATTGAAATCGAAAGAAGAGCACGTCGAATTTCAAGGCGAAATAAAAAAAATGAATTCCTACCTTGTCTACTATCTTCTGCCAATTTCTTGGTTTCTTTGCGATAAATTGACGTACTTCGGCCACGTTTCCAGTTCGCACAGCGGCAAGAAACGCTGAAACCAATTCTAATCAAGGTCCACAAATTTGCCTATCTATAACTATACCCTCCGAATCCATCCTCAAAGAGGAAAGAGATTCGGATTCCGAGCGGGATGTCTCCGCAGCGGCACACGCTCCAACGATCTCACTTTATGCCAGTTTATGGTACACGTGATAGAATAGCGCGCTTATATAAGAACCCCCCCGACTTTTTAAATATTTTTATTTCATAATATTTGTTTCTCTACTGCGTAGTGCAATTGTGTCGGCGCGCGCGAGAGTTCTACATTGTACCCTTTCCACACAAAAAAAGAACACGAAAACAGTCTATTGAATATGGAATAGTCTCTAATCTAACTTCTATTCGAACAAACACAATAAAACGTGACACAAAAAAAAAGAGACAGAAATCTCCCCACCCCACCCCACCTGAGCGCAACTTAATTTTTTATCTCTTCCCAATCAATTTTCCTTGCACTCAAACCACTGTCCTTACATATACCATTCTTTTCCCTCGCCTTCTGCGGCCTTGGCGTTATTGGGACTTCCGTTCTTTACCGGCGACTCTTCGTCCAGCGTGTACGAGCCCTCGTCTCGCTTCTGATAGTGAATAATGAGAAAGACGAGCAATGCCGTTACGAGAAGAACGCCCAATACGGCACCGATGACGGCACCGGCCAAAGCACCGCCGGACAGACCCGTTTTCTCGCCCAAATTCGGTCCCTCCGTATCATCGGATTCCGTCACAATAGACCCATCCGTCTTGGGAGGCTTTGTCGTTCCATCGAGCGCTGACGCAGTTGTTTCATCAGGTAGTGACGTCGTCCTCATCGGTGGCATTTTCGTCGTCGTTTTTGTTGTTGTCTTTCCTGTACTCTGGGACACCTTAACGTTTCCTTTCATGACGTACTGGGGATCATTCATATTGGCTTTGTCCGTCATCTCCAACACGTTCACGTCTCCAACAGTCACGTCCCCCATCGTTCCTTCAAAGCCCTGTTGATTGGGCGCTGCGCCAATCTGGACATTTTGCACTGTAGGCGGAACGTTGACGTTCACCTCGCTCGTACGCTCGACATCGTCGACTTTCGTCTGAATCGATTGCCCGTTGATCTGCGCCGCAACGTCGTGTGAATTCCCGTCGTTGATTTGCTCACTGATGACCTGCGTGTCGCTCAGCGCTCGTCGTCGACGTTTCGCTCCGGCGCCGTCGTAGATTGACAAGGCGACTTTGCCGCCGGTGATGTGAACGAGAAGGCCGCTCTGGTCGCCAGCGTCTAGAAAAATGAGAGGCGCTTCGGTCTGCCCCGTCTGGAAATTGAGTTGGAGATTCAAGTTGTTCGTTGAGATTGGAACTGTCGGATTGTATTGGATGCTCGATCCAGGGGAGAATTCAGCAATGTACTGTGCCGGGAATTTGGAGGTCGTCGGTCTTGCCGGTGTTGTCGGTGTTTTCGGCGGTGGCGACGTCGTCCCCGATCCAATATCACCGCAGTCATCTTCGTCGTCGCACGGCTCATCTGTACCGGATGAGTCAGAGTCCTCTGTCGTGGGAGACATCGTTGTTGGAGGAGAAGTTGTCGTGGGAGATATCGTCGTTGTGGCATCGTCGCCGGATGAGGTTCTGCAGTCTTCGTCGTCGCACGGTTCCGTCGGAGTCGGCGTGGGATTCCGCGCGGCGGTGGTCGGCGCTTCCGTTTCCTTAGGCGTTGGCGTCGCTTCTTCCGGCGTCGGAGTCGCCTCTTCTGGCGTGGGAGTCGTGGGCTTGTGAGTGATGATGGTCACTTTGCCGGAGCTGGTCGGCTCATCGGTTGTTCCGGAACCACTTGCGCAATCCTCATCGTCGGAATTCGCGCAATCTAATATAGGGAAACAAAATTGAGTTAGGATAATAAATAACATAGGTAGACTCACCTGTGCTCGACGTCGCGGTTGTGGTGGAGACTGGAGCAGTCGTTTCTTCTTCTTTTTTCGCTGTAGTGGGCGACGCAGTGGTTACCATGGGCGCCGCCGTCCCCCCGCACTGCCACTCGCACTGCGGCACATTTCCCGAAACGGAGACGGCGTTGCCTACGGGATCCTCGACGAGATATCGAAACGTGATCAATTTGAAGCAACCATCCAGCGGACCCTTGATGTCCTCTCCGCTATCGACGCCGCCGAAACAGGTATTGCCCTCGACTTCGAAACTCGTCGAACCGCCGCCCGTCGCTCTGAGCGCCGCCGTCGTTATTTGACCGTCGACATTGAGTTCAATATTGCCGTCTTCCAATTTCTCCAAAACGACGCTGTGCCACGCGTCGTCGTTCAGTCCCGCGCCGCTGCTTATTTCCGTGGCGCCGCCGCCGACGTCGAAGTGCGCCGTCACGACGCCGTTCTCCAAGTAGATGAATAGAATGTCTTTATTCTTTCCTTTCGCGTAGACCAGCGTGCCGTCGTTGCACGTTTTGAATTGAAACGATAGCGTTCCCTTTTTCTTTATCGCTGCGTACGGTTCGAAACACGCGTGTCCGCTTTTTAGGCACACTTGAGATGAGTCCTCCGCGCAGGGTCCAGATGTGGATGCTGTGTGGAAAAAAGAAGACGGGGGGAATGAAACGTCATCGTTGACGTCATCGAGTCGAATGGGGTTCGCTTCCCCCTTCGGCGATTTGTGCGCGTCTTCGCTTCGCTTTGTTCGCGAGTGTATTATAGTTCGATTTGGGTGTTTCTTAGAGCGCGGTTTTCTTGCGGGGGCCCCCTTACTCTGTACGCGCTTCTATGAACGCCCTTTCTCGAACGATCGTTAGATCTACGGTTCGATCGCGATAGCCACGCTTCGCGCTTTATCGTTCGATGGATAAAATAAGAATAGGAAGTGTTTTTGCGCCGTAAAACGAACCAAAACGCGGGCGCCTCGGGCCACGCGATACGTCGCGCCCTAGTCGACCGTCGAAAACGCGAAACCGATCTCGAACTACGTGAATAGCAAAGGCGACTCGAACCGTCCGCCGCTCGACGTCGGTGGGAGACAGTCAAAACGCGTCACGTCGGCGCTTACCCCAAGTTGTGGTCCCCAAGACCAGGAAAATAGCCGCCAGTGCGCTAATTCGCATCATGTCTTCTTATTCACTCTCTTCGCTCGTATCGATATGCTCGTTTCGACGTTTTAGATCGATCTCTGCTGTGGCGCACGCGAATTCCGATACCTTCACACGGTGGATGAAAACCGCAGGGTAACGCGCGATGTAAGTCGCGTGATGTAACGAGTTCGGCGACCAATCAGCGACAAGTTCGAGGAATGACGTAGGGGGATCTTCCAGGAAACGGGGACGTATGGGCGCAAATGACCTTGGTGGTGGTTCCCATATCGTCAAAACAAACACGGAACCGCTCGCTACGAGACAGCGTATAGAACGTAGGAGTCAACCAGAGGAGTTGAGAATCGCGCCACCGAGCGCAGAACGCGTTTGGTGTCACATTTTGTCACCACGTCCTGTTTGCACAAAAGTACTAAGCGTGTTACTTGAAGCAATTAGGAGCAGGATAGCGAACAAGTACTAACGACGCGCTCATCCACTGCCCGCGCTACACCTCCAGGAACTGCCATTACACTTCACTTCCGAATAGAGAAAGTTCACTTCCGAGATGATGACGAATTTCTCCAAATCGTCATTGATATCAAAGAACAGTTCTAAGAAGAGAATGAAGTCGTTGGCATTGGGCATTGTTTCTGTGTATTTAGCCTACTGTTTTATCGACATGCGCGACTACCGATCCCAGTTAGAACGCAAGCGCGTCGTCATTTGCGGAGCGTCGAGCGGCATAGGAGAGGAGCTCGCTTACACGTACTCTCGATACGGAGCCAAGCTTCTCGTTACCGCCAGAAGAGAAAATTTACTAAAGAACGTCACACGGAAGTGCTCAGAGCTGGGAGCCGAGTCCGTCGACTATGTCGCTTTGGATTTGAAAAATGAGGCGGATACGACAAAACTCATTGATAAAGCCGTTGCCGTCATGGGAGGAATTGACGTCATCGTATTAAGCCATGCCCTCATTTTGTACAAATCCTTGAATTTCAGCTCGGATTTTGACCTGGGAAAGGCGCAGGAAGTATTTAGTGTCAATACACTTAGCTACATTTTTCTTGTCCATAAGGCAATGCCCCATCTTGAGCAATCTCACGGAAGTGTTGTCGCTCTTTCGTCGTTTTCAGGAAAATTCGGTGTTCCTCATTATTCCCTATACAGCGCCAGCAAACATGCCCTGCACGGATATTTTGACTCACTTCGTCACGAACTGATTGTCGCAAAATCAAACGTTTCCATCACAACCGTTGTTCTAGGACATGTAAAGACTCAAATCGTTTATAACCAGTTAGCCAATAAAACCATAGGAAACTGGTTAGAACCAAATACCACCGCAGAAGTTATAGTGAAAGCGGGAGTGCGAAAAGAGCAAGAATTCTACTATCCCTACATTCAATTCTCAGCCATGTCATATCTAAAGAGTTGGCTTCCTAGACTCTACGGCTATCTCCTAAGATCGAATCTGGATCCACCAGACAAAGTCTATTAATTAATAAGTTCATTGAGTGTTTCGAGAGTAAATTTTTTGTTAGCTCAAATGTTATTTTTTGGGTTTGATTCGATTAGCGTACGTTATTGTACAGGCGAGATGACGCGAAAAGTGCTCGTACTCGCTCTTCTTACCGTCGCTCTCGCCGTCTACGTTCTCTACGACCCAACCGACTACGCGGCGCTTCTCGCCGCAAAGCGCGTCGTCGTTTGCGGAGCGTCGAGCGGCATAGGAGAGGAGCTCGCTTATACGTACTCTCGATACGGAGCCAAGCTTCTCATTACAGCCAGAAGAGAAAATCTATTGAAGAATGTCGCGCAGAGGTGCTCAGAGTTGGGCGCCGAGTCCGTCGACTACGTCGCTTTGGATTTGAAAAATGAGGCGGGTACTACAAAACTCATTGACAAAGCCGTTTCCGTTATGGGAGGAATTGACGTCATCGTATTGAATCATGCTCTCATGCTGTTCAAATCGTTGAATTTCAGCTCTGATGTTGACCTGGAAAAGGCACGGGAAGTGTTCAGTATCAATACACTTAGCTACATTTTTCTAGTCCACAAGGCAATGCCATATCTTGAGCAATCTCACGGAAGTATTGTCGTTCTTTCGTCCTTTTTGGGAAAATTTGGCATTCCTTATTTTGCCCTATACAGCGCCAGCAAACATGCTCTGCAAGGATATTTCGACTCACTTCGTCATGAATTGATTGTTGCAAAATCAAACGTTTCCATTACAACCATTGTGCTAGGACGTGTAAGGACCCAAACTGCTTACAATCAGTTAGCTAATAAAACCATAACAAACTGGTTAGAACCAAATACCACGGCAAAAGTCATAGTGAAAGCAGGAGTGCGAAAGGAGCAAGATTTCTACTATTCTTACATTGAATTTTCTGCCATGTCATACCTGAGGATATGGCTTCCTAGACTCTACGGCTATCTCCTCAGATCCTATCTGGATCCACCAGACAATTAATTAATCAGTTATAAATTGTCTAGCGTACGTTGTCTCAACTTTTCCACAGACAAGATGAAGCGAAAAGTGCTCGCACTCGCTTTTCTTACCGTCGCTCTCGCCGTCTACGTTCTCTACGACCCAAACGACTACGCGACGCTTCTCGCCGCAAAGCGCGTCGTCGTTTGCGGCGCGTCGACGGGAATCGGCGAACAGCTTGCCTACGTCTATTCGACGTACGGCGCACGGCTCGTCATAACGGCGCGTCGAGAGTCGATGCTGCAAGCGGTCGCCGCCAAATGTCGCCAGCTCGGCGCCGCGTCGATCGACTACGTGCCGCTCGATCTCGCCGAAAGCGATTCGGCGCGAATTCTTGTCGATTTCGCTCAGTCGTCCATGGGAGGAATCGACGTCGTCGTTCTGAATCACATAATCGGCTACTACGCGCCGTGGAACGCGAAATCGATCGCGAAACTCGACTTCGCGGACAAGATTCTTCGCGTGAACACGTGGAGTTACATGTCGATTGCCACGCACGCGCTGTCGGCGCTCGAAACGTCGCGCGGTAGCCTCGTCGTCGTGTCGTCGTTCGCCGGCAAAGTGGGCGCGCCCTTTACGGAGCCCTACTCGGCGAGCAAGCACGCGCTTCACGGCTTCTTCGACTCGTTACGACACGATTTGTACTTCCAAAAATCGAACATTTCCATCACGCTCTGCGTGCTCGGAAACATCGATACGGAAACGGCAATGAATCGCGTGGGAAAAGTCGTTACTTTGGAGTGGCTTTCAGCCAATCGAACTGCTGAAGCGATTGTGAAAGGGGGCGCTCGCCGAGAGAGGGAGATCTACTATCCGGTATCGCTCTCTTTCGCGCTCTACCTACACACGTTCTTTCCGAGACTCGTAGACGCTATCATTCATCAAGTACACGATCCCTCGCAATTTGATAAACAGTAGCTTTTTTGGGCCTGGTTTGAGGGATTCTACAAAAAGGTCGTTTGGAGTACCTGTTCGTGTTCTTTCCTGTGAGTCTTTGCGTCTCCGACGGCGGGAACGGCGAGAGGAGCCCTTCCGGCGTACATTAGCTAGTAGAGCATTCGACGTTGAATATACGTGTTGTGCTTTTTTGTGGGCTTACGTTCACGTTGAGTTGACGCTGAAAGCGTCGATAGACGATCGAATGACCACGGTCCCATGTTTTGATGCTCTTCTTGGCTCCAGACGAATTCTACGTGGAGTTGATCTTTCGTGTAAGTAAATACCATATAAAACGATACGTACCCGTGGCTGTTTCGTACTTTGCTAATTCCTTTTTGAGCTCTTCGCTTTTCAACCGATATGACTTAAAACGTCTCCAAATGCGTGAATGTCAGGAGGAACCAAAGAATTTCCTTGCATCTAAACAAACGCATCATCTCTGATGTTGACCTGGAAAAGGCACGGGACGGGAAGTCACTTAGCTACATTTTTCTAGTCCACAAGGCAATGCCCTATCTTGAGCAATCTCACGGGAGTATTGTCGTTCTTTCGGCATTCCTTATTATGCCCTATACAGCGCCAGCAAACTGCAAGGATATTTCGTCATGAATTGATTGTCGCAAAATCAAACGTTTCCATTACAACCATTGTGCTAGGATGTGTAAGGACCCAAACTGCTTACAACCAGCTAGCTAATTACAGTTATTTTTGGTCTAGCGTACGTTGTCTCGACTTTTCCACAGACAGGATGAAGGGAAAAGTGCTCGCACTCGCTTTTCTTACCGTCGCCCTCGCCGTCTACGTTCTCTACGACCCAAACGACTACGCGACGCTTCTCGCCGCAAAGCGCGTCGTCGTTTGCGGCGCGTCGACGGGAATCGGCGAACAACTCGCCTACGTCTATTCGACGTACGGCGCACGGCTCGTCATAACGGCGCGTCGAGAGTCGATACTGCAAGCGGTTGCCGCCAAATGTCGCCAGCTCGGCGCCGCGTCGATCGACTACGTGCCGCTCGATCTCGCCGAAAGCGATTCGGCGCGAATTCTTATCGATTTCGCTCAGTCGTCCATGGGAGGAATCGACGTCGTCGTTCTGAATCACGTAATCGGCGACTACGCGCCGTGGAACGCGAAATCGATCGCGAGACTCGACTTCGCGGACAAGATTCTTCGCGTGAACACGTGGAGTTACATGTCGATCGCGACGCATGCGCTGTCGGCGCTCGAAACGTCGCGCGGTAGCCTCGTCGTCGTGTCGTCGTTCGCCGGCAAAGTGGGCGTGCCCTTTGCGGCGCCCTACTCGGCGAGCAAGCACGCGCTTCACGGCTTCTTCGACTCGTTACGACACGATTTGTATTTTCAAAAATCGAACATTTCCGTCACGCTCTGCGTGCTCGGAAACATCGATACGGAAAATGCAATGAATCGCGTGGGAAAAGTCTTTACTTTGGAGTGGTTTTCAGCCAATCTAACTGCTGAAGCGATCGTGAAAGGGGGCGCTCGCCGAGAGAGGGAGATCTACTATCCGGCATCGCTCTCTTTCGTGATCTACCTACAAACGTTCTTTCCGAGACTCGTAGACGCTATCCAACATCAAATACATGATCCCTCGCAATTTGATAAACAGTAGACCAGGTCTAGCTTTTTTTTGTCTCGGTTGGCCTGGTTTGAGGGATTCTACAAAAAGGTCGTTTGGAGTACCTGTTCGTGTTCTTTTCTGTGAGTCTTTGCGTCTCCGACGGCGGGAGCGGCGAGAGGAGCCCTTCCGGCGTACATTAGCTAGTAGAGCATTCGACGTTGAATATACGTGTTGTGCTTTTTTTGTGGGCTTACGTTCACGTTGAGTTGACGCTGAAAGCGTCGATAGACGAATGACCACGGTCCCATGTTTTGATGCTCTTCTTGGCTCCAGACGAATTCTACGTAGAGTTGATCTTTCGTGTATGTATACCATATAATACGTACCCGTGCCTGTTTCGTACTTTGCTAATTCCTTTTTGAGCTCTTCGCTTGGGAAGGGGCAGATGGACTATCGCAGATTGGCCTTTAGACGTTTAGTTCTGCCTAGCAAAGTACTTACCTCAAGTCGGACTATAGCAGTGTCTGAAATATCCTTTTCTTGTCTGAACTCATTCAGAGCGTAAAAATGTTTCCCAGAGCAGAAGATGACTTTTTTCACACTATAGTCAGACGTTCTTAGCTAACTGATACTCACTACCCCTTTTCCCTCACGTTTTTGACGGAACAGAATCCCCAATAACCGTCTGAAAGGTTGACCCGGGAGCAAAATCCATAAGAGACGACGTAGCAAGCTAAAAGGCATAGCTTAGTAAGCACGAGTCCCAAGCATTGCTCTCTACTGGTGATCTCAAGATGAGCTTCGGTGACGCAACAACAAGCGGCTTTCTAAAATTTCGAATCATCTGCAAAAGAGAAAAGACTGAATTATCATCGCTTTCGCTCGACGTTGGTCCGTCTCACCTGTCGTCGCAGAAGATGAAAATACTGCGCGGGAGTCGTAGGATTAGCAACGCACATGTTCACCCTGTCGCCATCTAATGCATCTTCGTCGCTGTCACAAAGCTAAAAGAGATGGAATCAGACAGCATAGTTCACTGCGAGAATGACGTACCTGCAAAAAACGCTCAATTCTGCAAGACGAGTGTTCGGGCCCGGCTCCGTCCATGCCGTGAGGCAGAAGCATTACTAGGCCACTTTGAAGCAACCACTTGGCTACAGTCAGAGAAGCTTTCATAATCTATTGCCACTGTTATTGATCGCCTGACTTTCTCCCGACGATACAAATGCGTCGATGGGAATTTGAGCCCCATTGAAAAAGTCGCCAAACTGTGCTTCCCATATGACGAGATTCATTGGGCTTTCGATACTCATTCCGTATTCGAATCCCAAGACGGCCTCTTCTGACAGAGGACTGTTAGCCACCTAAATAAAGAATCAAAACGAGAACTCCAAGGGGCGTTCGTTTGCCTCGAGAAAGCCTTTCTGTTTTGGAACGAGATTATTTAGAGGAACGTAGGACTCGTTTGTCGAATGGTCAATAAAAGTCGCGTGTCGATGGCTGAACGTGCCTCTGCCCACGTCTTGACCACTTATACGTACATTGAATCCTAAGAACGTCACGTAGCATTACTGTACGGGACGACTACATAGCTGTCTAGAGACCTTGATGTAAAAGACTGCCTATTGCTAGAGCTTCAGCTGTAGCCCAGTCAATGCTGCTTCCATTTTCTATCTGTTTGAGTCTCGGTTCGACGTGGCTTTTTAGTAACCGTGGATGTAGACTCTAAAAAGGCAGCACGGCTTTTGGAGATGGTACTAACACTGACAAATTCATCTACCAAGGTTTCATGGTTCACTGACTTCACTCCAATCAACTTCAATGCGTCAATAGGATATCCTGAAATTAACGTCATATTTTTTTGTTTTCTGGGTCGGTCATTTACCTGTGTCCCAGACGGTTGCGTTCTTACTTGGCTGAACCATGCTAGACCAATGATTCCGACACGGAGTTTCTTGAGGTTGAAATTGGCCAGTCGATGATAAGGCTCGATTGAGACAATCCGAGTATTCCTTTTCCTTCTGCTTCATCTCTTCTTCTGATACCAATCCGGCAGTCTTCAGTAGAAAATTGGCACGCATCGTTTTCAGTAATGGTCACTGTACCGCAATTTCTTGGGCATACAAATTAGGTACGCTCTGTCGCGACGAAATTCGATTATACATCAAAGGTTGAGTCAGAGATGGGTCGTCCAATTCATTGTGACCCCTTATAAAGACCCAGAATAAAGAATTCCTTTGCCTTCTCTTTACCATTGACGATAGCAAATCATGTCTATCATGACGTCCCGTTTGAATAGCGTTCGATATTTGATTGCTAATTGGCAGGCTCGTACAACTTCCTGCCACAACATTCTTAATAAATATAGACTAATTTATAATTAGCTACTTGCCTCTGGATAATCTCCATTTACGTGGAATATGGGTATTCCAATAAACTTTGCTAAATCGCTGGCATATTGCGTTGATCTACGGTGTACTTGCTAAAATAGTATAAAGGATATCGATCCTTCACTTTGACCTTCCCATCTCTGCCAGAGTTGTAAAACCCAATTGATTATTGACAATAATGTGAAGACTTCCTCCGACAGAATACTGCGGAAGTTGAGCCATATTTAGTGTCTCAGCAACAATTCCCTATAGTCTAGTGCTAGCAGGACAGCTGATTCATTACGTCAGAAATCAAATTACCTGACCCGGAAAAGCGGCATCACCGTGACACAAAATGCACAAGATCTAGATGCAAAATATTAATTCCGTTTGCCGAATTTTAATTAAAATACGAAGCTACTTTATCATCTTGTCCATTGCCACGACTTTGCTTTCTTGCCCTTGCTTTTCCAACTGCTACAGGATTGACTGCCTAAAGACAATTAGTCATGCTATTATTGTTTTTGTGCTCATACTTCAAGATGAGATGAATTTGGAAGCATTGAAACGTGAACAGACTTGTCGTTGCACTTCAAATCAACAGAAGTAGCTGTCAAAAGAAAAAAGCTCTTTATAGACAGAATCAATTATATGTTATTTTTCAACCGATATGACTCAAAACGTCTCCAAATGCGTGAATATCAGGAGGAACCAAAGAATTTCCTTGCATCTAATCAAACGCATCATCGTCATCATCGTCATATAAAAAATAAATTTGATGAATTTTCACTTTATAAAAAAGCACTTCAGGCGGCAGCTCAAAGAGATCAACGAGCAAATTTAGACGACCTCTGTGCGGCATTCCCACAATCACGTGTTCCACGCCATCTAAAAATGAAATAAATAGGTCTCCAGTTATCAATTACTATGGAATTAATTAATTAGAGACCCTTGGCTGCGTAATTGACAGCAGCACTCATAAAAGACAGAAGACTTTCTGCTCCCTCAGCGCTATAGCGTTTGATGTGGCCAAATTTTTTTCCAAGGAAGGTATCAAATGCCTTGGGGAAAAATTATGGATTTTACATAGAAGTTTTAGTCAACGTCTGAAGGAGAACCTGGGACTTAATCAACTGCTCTGCCATTCTTTTTCTTTCATTTGAAGAAAGTTGGAACTTTGTCGCGCTCTCTTCGAATTCTCTAATAAGCCACGACTTCTCCTCTTCGCTCTTTATTAGAAGAGATACGTCATTCAGAAAAGCGAAGCATCGTTCTGTTGCTTTTTACTGATAACTGATGAATTTCTAAGCCAAGTCGATTGCAATAGACGTGTTCCAAATAATCGACCAATTCATCCAAATTCTTCAGCCCGTCATTATGCACCAGGCCTGAGAAAAGATTTCCGGTCTACTCAACACGAGAAAAAACCCCGAAAACCTCGAAAACTCCCCGCGCTCGAAAGAGATTTGACTTTTTCGACGGCGTCATCAATCTCACGCGAGCTCCTGCTGTTTGCAGGAAATGTACTTTGGGGGCGTTAACATTCAGTTTAACTCCTACTAGCTAAGGTCCAATGGATCGATTTTTGCTTTCGCGTGTCCGTTGTGTCGATAGCAAGCGACCAGTTCCTTTAGATGTCTGTCTGGAGTTTCGTCTCTCAGATTAGATCCCAATCTTTACTTTGCGCATACCTTCTTGCTCTGTGGACAGTCTTCTCAGCTTAATCTCGCCTTTTCGACGTACTCTACCCCAGATAAGTCTGCTGGACGGAAGCAAACGAGCGCAGAACATGATGGCTTTAGCCCTAGTGCACGCTAAACGAATCCCTTCGACATGGCCGCGTTTTCGTGGAGGTTGCCCTTCTATTCACGCTTCTACCGTGTCGCCCACTTCGCCACGACGCCAGCGCACTTTTCCCGACCCAAACCGTATCGAATCGGCGTTCTAACCGCGCAGAAAAGCGTTCACGGCGCGCTATTGGAGAAACGAGCGTCGCCCCAGTCGATAATCGACGATCTTTTCCTAAGAAAGTTCGTCGCCGGAACGTTGAGCGTGCACAACATGCTCGTCAAGTGGTTCCCCATCGTGATTCATCGTCGAAACGATCGAATCGTCGTCGTGGCGGGCGTGAAACGGAGCGCCGCCGTTTCGTCGCTCACGCGACTCTGGTGGCTCAAGGGATACGTCGAAACGCTCGAATCGAAACGGACGGGACGAAAAGTCACGCTAGAATTGAAAATCGTATAGAAGACACAGACAGAGAGAGAAAAAGACCTAATCGCGATTGAAGTTAGTCGTTCCTTTAGCGCAATTGAAGTAGCCCCACTTCCACGAGCTTCTGTATCTTTTGCGCCACGTTGGGGTTTTTCATATGACTAAATTAATAAATAAATAAAGTTTTCGGTTATATAATGTGGGGCGTGGGCGTGGTCTTACTCCATGAGTGCTGCTGGATTCTCCTCCGCTTGCTTTAGTATGATTTGCATGGCGGGATCTTGTAATATTCCGACCACTTCCGGGTCTTGCATGGCTCGTCGATGGACCTCTTCGGCGCTCGCCGGCGGCATGACTTCGCAGCGAAGCAGGCCCTGCTTCGCTTCAGCATTACCCGGGTCTAATTCCAGCACTTTTTGGTACGTTTGCGCTGCCTTGAATTGTTCTTTCAGAGCCAATTCAATGTTGGCTTTTCTCAGGTAACCCTTGACTACATAGAAAGGCATAATGCATGTAAAATTTAACGGGAGAAATATCTACCAAATGTGGGATCCAGTTCTAAGCATTTTTCGCAGTCCTAAGTATGACAATACCACATAAACGTGTATCAAGTTTATTGCCACTTGACTTACTGCTAGACCAAGTCGGAATTCGGCCAATTTTGTGTAGCAAGCAGCTCTGTTGCTGTACAACTTGGCGTCTTCCGGATTGCGTTGAATTGCTTCCGTGTAGTGTTTCACGGCACCGGGAAAATCACCTTAGAAGACGAATTAGAAGAAGTCTCATAAAATGACTAATTGTCACCTTTTTGAAAAAGTGCGTTTCCTTTCTCTTTTTCTTCCAGTGACAAGTCCGGGTTGATGTATTCTTTCCTTTTCTTTTCAGCTATCTTTGCCTCTACCTAAATAAAGGAGTCCATCGTACATTCCTTTGCTCTACTATTCACTATATTATTATACATCTTTTCTTCTTCTCTCTACATCTTTTACGCGATCTTCCGTAAGTGATTTATCATAATACTTTAACGCCTCTTCCAACTTCTCCTGCTTCACGCACGCGTTTCCCATTCGAGCAAAAGCCCTAAGAAGAAACGTCCATTGACATTTTCTCCCCAAGCAATAATGGTGTCGTCTTACTTTGCAACCATTGCAAACGGAGCTCGATTTTCGCGTCCAATTTCGACTGCCTTCTCGCATTCTTTAATGCATTCATCAAAGTTTCCCATTTCAAAGAACACGGCTACAGAAAACAGACGAGCGTTTTCGCACACTTAGGAATCTTTCAACTAGAACATCTCACCGGCTCTATTTGTGAGAAATGACATATCTGTCGGATCCAATTCCGCTGCTTTCTCGTAGTGACTCAACGCAGTTTCAAATTCCTTTTTCTTATACGCCGCATTTCCGAGTTCTTTCTCCTCTTTAGCCTTAGCACCACAACCATCATTATCATTGCTATTCCCAGATCATTCCCTGTACCTCTTTTTTTGCGGGATCAACAGGTACTTCCGCCTCGGCTTGCTTTTCGGCTTCCGCTTTTTTCTTAGCTGCTTCCTCCTTTTCCTTCCGTTCCCTTTCCGCTGCAGCAGCTTCTTCTGCTTCTTCTATAGCCATCACATTATAAAAATTAACCAATCAGCACTTCTCTGTACTAGTTACCAGCAAATTGATTTCCAGATTTCAAATCAATTCCCAACATGACACTTATGGCTTTCATTAGTCGCGGATCTTGCATAAATCTAAAATAGTCCTTTACAAAATCTGCCTTGAGGTATCTCTCTCTGTTTTGCAACTTACTGGCCTAAGCAGGACGGATCTCTTCGCAGCATTTCCAACTTCATTCGAAAATCGTCCTGCTGCAGATATTCCCTCGTTTCTGGATTCATTGCAAGTTTCGCCCAAATTTGAGGATTCGAAAAAGGATTGTTAGGATCTATGTAGCAAGAAAATAGCCCAAAAAAATCCCTTCCAAAAGTTCCCTTTCCTCACCAATAGCCGGTTCTATTCTTGCTTTGACGTCAGCAAGCGAATCTTTGAGCGATTGATTATCGGGTTCGACTTTGAGCCCGTCCTCGTACACGCTCTTCGCCTCTTCGAACTTTCCCTGCTGAAAAAGCGCGTATCCTTTTCGCGAATAACCCTAAACAAGATCGCGAAATGGGGGTCCTTTCTTTCGGAGCACGTGGCGCGTGGCGCTAACTCTCGCCCAATTCGGCCTCAATTCGATCGCTTTCTGGCCGTCGTCGACTGCGTTCTGCAAGTCGTCCTTTTTCGCGTACGCTGCGCTGCGATTGCTGTAGAGAACGGCGTTTTGCGGATCGATTTCGATCGCTTTCGTGTAGCATTCGATCGCCTTGTCGAAATCGCTCGTTTTGAGCGCTTCGTTCCCCTCTTGCTTGAACTGTTCGGCTGTCGACTAGAGACAGGAGTCGACTGATTCCATTGGAGCCGCGCGGAGAGCAATTCTTACCGTTGATTCGGCCATTTTTCGGTAGACTGTGCGCGCGCTTCGAGAACATTCCAGCAAAATACGTATAACTGTTATGTGAAAATTCTAGAAGCACTGTACATTATTATCTATACTACAAGTGTTACTTATTTATTCGTTTCTGGAACAACTCCTAAGTGGGATTTGATTTTCTCTTCATCTTCTTTCGGAATACTATTTTCGCTAAGGAGAATCTCCTCCAAACGAGGTGGACCTGGATATTTGAGAGCCAACGAAAGATAGCCAGCTCCTTCAGCCGCGAGACTGCACCCTTCAACATCGACCGTCCTTAGCGTAGGATGACGTGCAATAGCAACTGCCAGAACAGCTGCCCCTTCAGGCAAAAGACGACAATAGTCAAGATAGAGTCTCTCCAGTGTCTCGTTCCGCGAAAGAGCAATAGCAAATCTCGTCCATCCAGGCAGAGATATTTCCACATTTCCACTCAGATTCAACTCCGTCAGACCCTTTGCTTTCTTGCCAGGCGAACTTTCGTCGTCACTTTGCTGCAGAATTTGGCACAAATATTTGAGAGAAGAATTGTTCAGACCGCAATCTCCCATATCGAGAGACATGAGACTAGGATGCCGATCGACGGCTTTGCAGATCGCTTTCACCTGTTTCTTACTGAACGAAGTCCCGTGAAGCCTTCAAAAAAAAATAATAAAAACAAAATCTTTATCCAACGTGATCTTACATTAGACTGGTAATGGAAGCGTTTCTTTGGAGAGCGTGGCCCAGTTCTTTGACGCGTCGATCGTTCGACACGACGTTCATGTTGAGATTCAACTGCTGCAGAGACTCGTTCGACTTGAGCGCGGCGCACAGGCGCGCAAACGACTCGTCCGTCATCGAACAGCCGCGCAACGAGAGCAGGCGAATCGAATTGCCTCGCAGGTGATGCGTAATGTCCTCCTCTTCGCGATCATTTACTCGCTGGCCGGGGAACTCCAACGAAACGAGCATAGCAGCGGTCAAAACAAAAGCGAAACGGACCTTTACTCGATGACCTCAACGTGTGCGTCAACAATCACGTGATGATTCTAATTTTATGTGCAGAGATGCCCTTAACCCTTGGACTTTCCCACCGCAACGCCCACAGCAATAGAGGTGGGAGGATGAACTCTCCCATTCTAAGAAAGCCGGTTTACTACTCAAATTTCTAAGCGCCCGTATACAAGGAAAAGAAATAGATGTAGAGCAGAAATATGGGATAGAGAAGCAGACTTCGTTTCTTGTCCAATTCCTCTGTGACCAGACAAGACGAGGCACTATAGGCAGCCCACAGCACCCCGACGGTCTACAAAAACAAAAATGAGATCGTCGTTATGTAGCCAAGCCAACAGGAAAACAAAATAATTGATAATTGAAGGAAAACGGGGACCACGCCTTCTAATAAGCTTTAATACGGAAGGACCGACCACAGGCAGGTACTACCAGTCTACGAAGGGAAGGCACGAGATCTCATCATCATCATCATCATTATTTTCATCATTATTGTCATTATATAAGCCCAGCTTTAAAAATAACAAAATGAGTGCACGGACTCTCTCTCTCTCTCTCTTATAAACCCAAAAATGTCATCTCCCAAAAAAACGGGGCTTTTTTAGAGTGTGAACGCGCAGAAGAACCGTGTCCATGCCTAAACTACGACTACTATATAAAACGCAAAAGTTCGTAAAGGGGGAAGAATTTAGGAAGCGGAAGTGACGGAAACGGCGGCGGGAGCGAGTCCCGCCTGTTCCATCATAACGCTGCATCCGCCATTGACGTGCGCCATGACGAGCTGTTTCAACTTGAAAACGACCTGTCGAAGTCGCGTCGCCTCGCTCGTCAATTCCCCGTACTCGACCTTCATCGCTTTCACCTTCTCCTCGAGATCGGCTTCGCGTTCCAAACGCCGTTTTCGGCACTTGGACGCGGCGACGCGATTGCGCTCCTTCTTGCGTCGCTTCTTCAGCTCCTCCTGATATTGAGGATCGAGAGGATTGGGCGGCGGCGGCGGCGTACCCGGAACGATCTGTTCCGTCGCTGCGGCAGCGAGTAGTAAATTATTCACAAGCGAATCCGTTCCGCTGGGCTTATAATAGCCGTACGTTCCTTCATCGTACGTCGAAGGAGTCAAATTCGAAGAAGCGATACTAGTAGTAGCGTAGCTTTGAGTCGGCGGAGCCGGCAGTCGCGCCGCCGCCGTCATCGTCGTCATCGTCGACATAATCGGATAATTCGTATTCGTCGCGTACGTCGTCGACGTCGCGTCCGTTAGGGACGACATAGACGACGTCGTCGACGAATCGACGACGGGATTCGCGCTCGATTCTTGTTCTTGAATGCGTTGGAGAGCGGCGACGAAGCCGCGAACGTATTCTTCCTGTTCGGTGGTCGCCTGTGACGAGGCCGCTTTGAGAAAGGTTGTCGGAGTGGGCGTTGGGGTCGTGCACGATGTCGAAATGGCGAGCGAACTCGCCGTGATGAAGTTTTCCAGATCGGGGGTCGTGAGAGCGAGGCCGCCGAATGGGGAGGCGATTGGCGCTGCTGTCGCTGTTGTTGCGGTCGACGATTGCGGCGCGGAAACCGGTAAGGGTAGCTTGAGGTTTTCGCGAGTCGTTGTGCCGACGCACGCGTTCGTCGCCGAGTCATACATGCTTTCAGACGATTCGATCATTTGCGTTAGGGGAATCGATGATCTAACCGCGGCGAGGGAGGGTGCCGACTGAAATTATGCGTCTGTCTTCGCGACTGACTGTGGTTACGAAACGAGTGAACGCAGCGCTATATGCAGTGCATTGGGATGGATAATTTGGGAGATGACATCATAAGGTCAAACGTTGGGGGGGAGGAGCTACGCCCCCTTACCGACCTTTCACGTGACGCGGGCAAAGGTGATAGTACACAGTACTCAACGTCACGCCTCCCCGAAATGCGTGTGTATGTGTGTGCACGCGTCAGCTCACCTTCGTCAGGAGACTAATTAGTGGCAATCCAATAACGAGGAAGAGAGCGGAACCGGTAACGATAAGAGGAAGTAGAGAATAGCCGATAACGCTGAGACACTGACCGAATTGGACCTAAGCAAAACCAAACTTAGAACAAAAGACGCGACTCTAGCTTAGAGTGGGACAAAAAGGAACAAAAATGAGTGCGCTGTGCGAAACAGACTGCTAACTGAATGCACGAAAACCGCACATAAGACGACCACAGACGTCAATGGCTCGCTTGCGTCGCGACCGCAGGGCAGACTACGTTATTATTCATTATGCGTGTTTGCCTAAGGTAAGCGGTTAGTTCCAGTGCGCAATTAGCAGGGTGACCACATCAGGCGTTAGGGGGCTTCATCAACAGTCTTAGCCGCAAATGCTAAGCGAAACTACTGTACGTAAACGCAAGTATATACATATATCAGTGAACGAAGAGGAGCTGCTCGTGTTCTCTACGCGACTTCTGAGATGACCATCGCGCGTGTGCTAAGTGTGTGCTAAGTGTGTCTCTAGCGTGGCTTACCTCTCCACCAAGAACTCTGGCCAGAAGGAAAATAATGAAGGAACCCACTAACCAAATCGTGATGATCCACGACACCACCTGTATAAAAAAAACTTTATCACTAATGTACTATACTAGAAGTGTAATCGTATCCCGAAACCGCACATTCATATTACAAGTGAACTTTGCGTGACCTTACGTACTCGGAATTGGCCGTAAAGCGAAACCACGGCGTAGGCGACGACGACCAAGAGAGGACCCCAAAAATCGGCGTTGTCGCGAATCGACGATTTTTGCTCGGGCGAGCGAAATGGAAAAATCACGTGACCCAATTTTCGCATTATGTCGCGTGGATCGACGTCTAATTCTTCCCTACAGTGTACGATCGAGAAGGTGAACTGGGAGCGACAAAAATCGAGCGACGGTCGTACAGTAGAGACTTGCTCGTGTCGATATCGGCGTCGTCGACTTCCAAGAGCCAACCGAATCCTTTGTTCGAGAGAAATTCCTTTGTCGTGCCACCGCGCTGATCCGAATCGACGCCGTTCTGCGTTTCTATGTGACCTTCGACATCGGCGTCGATAAGCGAAGTAGCGTCGTCTGTTTCGACGTCGAGATCGCGATTTTCTGGTGGTTCCATGTCGAACTAGCGCGCGTTAAAGAACGAAATCAATTTCTTCAACTTTTAATTAACTTAAAAGGATTCTCTTTTTACAAATAACTTGTAGGTATAACACTACTGCACTTGTAGCTAGTTCTTTGCAGCTGCAATAGTGCTAGCCATATCAGAAAGTTTCATCACGTTCTAAAGATACCGGTACAGTAATATAAAAAAGTATCCAAATGTATAGATTTACTTTGACGTTATCGTTTAGTCGAATTCCTAGGTCGGAGCACGTACGTTCTTCATCTACGTCGGGAATAGCGAGTCCTTCGTCGTCTTTTGAAGACTCCAGTCGCTCTCTCACGCTCGATACGGCCTACAAACACGTCTACTAGCGCTAATGCGTGAGACTCGACTTCGCATCGAACCTTCTCGATCAGATCTACTCGTTTCTTGTCTTCCGCTAAACATTCGGCTTTGTTCGCCTTTCGTTTTGTCGAGACGGACTTCAGTCGATCGTGATAGACTTCCCGCTTAGCGAAAACATCTTCGACCGCTGCGTCGAGAAGTGCGCCTTCTAGTTTATCCATAACGCGCGCTAAAAGTTTAAATTCAAAACAAAAAGAAGTGCGCACTCAAACCATTAAAACCGTCACTTTGTGCTCACAATGTCAGGATTACAAAGCACTTGAATCGCCGTCATAGCCATTGCCTTAGCCGCAATAAGAGTCTGCTTATGAGCGTAGTCAGTGTCCGCAGCAGCCGTGAAACCCTTCGTATGATTCAACGCATCGGTTCCGATGCTATACCACGGATGAATCGACGGCACGACGTGCGACACGTTTCCCATGTCAGTCGAAAAGCACGGCAGCTCACTGGGCCGATCGAACTCGATCCCAAGCTGACTTACATTCTTCACGTAGAGATCGAGCAAATTCGCGTGAGAACACATATTCGAATAGGGGCTGTCATCTTCATCGATTTCAAATGAACACCCAGCCGCATCGCCGGCACTTTTCAACACTTGAATCACCCGTTCCTTCAACGCACTCAACTCCTCGTCTGTCGGCGCTCTCACATACAAACTCATCTTCGTTACTTCGGGTATGATATTTGGCTTGACACCGCCCTCGGTTATAATGGCGTGCAAACGACACGTGGGCTTCATCTGCTGTCTCAACATGGAAAGACCCGTGTACGCTCCAACGGCCGCATCCAAAGCATTGATGCCCTCCCAAGGAAAAGCGGCCGCGTGCGACGCTTTGCCCTTGTACGTAACGGATAAATGAACGACGGATAAGACTCTCGCTTCGGGTAAATCGGACGGACACGGGTGGACCATCATAGCTGCCCATAGTCCATCGAAGCAACCGGCTTTGATCATTTTGACTTTGCCTCCGCCCCCTTCCTCAGCGGGCGTACCGAGGACGATTAGCTCGCCGGCGGCGTCGATTCGAGTCGATTTGGCTTCGAGAGCGGCTTTGATGCCGATTGCTGCGGCTAGGCCCGCTTCTGCGATGAGATTGTGTCCGCACGCGTGACCGATGTCCGGTAATGCGTCGTATTCGCATATGACTGCTACTTTCGTGCTCTTGGCGTCGGTGCTGCTGGATTTGTCGCGTGCGCGACCGCGGAAGGCGGTTTGGAGTGTGTAGTGACGCTCGACGTCGAAACCGGCGTCTTCGAGGAATTTTGTTAGGGCGTCGTGGGCGAAGTGCTCCTCGAAGACGAGTTCGGGATGCAGCCAGATCTCGTGGCTCACGTCGCGCAGCTTCGGCGCCCAGTCGTCGATCGCTCGACAAGCGAAGGAATAAAGTTCGTCCATCAGGAAAGGTGAGTGGCCCGGATAAATCTAGAATGTCCGACGAGAAAGACAAAGAAGAGGAGAAGTCGCTGACGGATCACTTGAACAAATCGCTTCTGCAATCATTTCTAAAGCGAATAAACATGCCGGATTCGGGCGTGCCTCTCTTCGAAGGGGCCCCAAACGGGAAAACCGACGACGCAGAACCGGCGGCGGCGCCAGATTCAGTAGAATGGGACAAAGATAGCGAAGATAAAATTAATAGTAGAGCTCGTAGTACTCACGAATAAAAAAAGAGAATCTCGAACGCATTCCTCACGCTCGCGCTTCATCGAGTTGAGCCTTGAAATCGGCTTTCACGCTATCCCTCATAGTCGAATTCGTCAAGACGTCGATGGCAGTCATAGCCATCGCTTTGGCAGCAATTAACGTCCGCTCGTAGGCGTGCTCGGTGTTGGCGAGCCCGGCAAACGCTCGCGTGTGTTTCGCAGCATTTCCTATAGAAAACATGGGATGCATTGACGGCGTGGAATACGAAACGTTTCCCATGTCCGTCGATCCGGCCGGCTTGCTGCCGTCTTTGATGTCCATTTCCATGCCAATCGACTTGGCATTGACAGCGTAGCTTCCCATCAAAGTCGAATTCCTGAGCAGATTCGAAAAGTGACTGATGTCCTCGATCTTCACCGTACATCCGTGCGCTCGTGCCGACGCTTCGAAGACGTTAATCGATTTTTTAATCAAAACGTCCAATTCCTTATCGTTGGGAGCACGCAAATAGAAATTCAGCTGGGATCGATGTGGTATGATATTGGGCCTTATTCCGCCCTCCGTAAAAATTCCGTGCGCTCGCCACGTCGGTTTCATCTGCTGACGAAGCATGGATAGCCCGTTATAGGCGGTGACGGCGGCGTCGAGAGCGTTGACGCCTTCCCAAGGAAAAGCGGCCGCGTGGGCTGCTTTGCCCGTAAACGTGACGAGAAGCTCGTGAATGGAGAGAAAATCGGCCGTCGTTGAGCTGAACGAATTCGGATGAACCATCATTGCAGCGTCGACATCATCAAACACGCCGGCCTTTATTAAATCAATCTTGCCACCTGATGACTCTTCCGCTGGGGTTCCTAGAATAGTTAGACGAGCGTTGAGATGAGGGTTCTTGTCGAGGACGGCCTTGACAGCAATTCCAGCAGCAGCTCCTTAGAAACAGATACAAATAGTATCGCGGTAACTATGCAGTACAGGTGGCCTAACTAAATTTATCTTGAAATCCCACGGAAGTTGCGGAGACGAGGAGAGGAACCTCCTCACTTCCTCGACTAAAGTGTCTCACAATCCTTTGCGGTTGGAACGGTTCGCTTCCCTTTTGAGACGAACGGGAACCGACCCATCTATTCTAGTATTATCTATTTTTGTATTAAAAAAAAACAATCTCCTAAGGCACTTCAGGGGACCCTACGTTGCTGACACTAATATCCTAGAGTAGCAGGTCTGCAAACTAGAGTCCTAGTGGTCACTAGAGTCCTAGTGGTCGCCTTTCTCTCTAAGTGTCCTGCTAAGCATCCTACCCTTACCTGCTTGTGCTATGAGATTGTGACCGCAAGCGTGACCTATGTCCGGCAGCGCGTCGTATTCGCATATGATGGCGACGTTTGGACCTTCTCCGCGACCGCCTTTAGCTCGAAACGCCGTGTCCAAGACGAACTGTTCGTCGACGTCGTCGAAGCCGTTCGCTTTGAAGAAGGACGTCAGAATGCGATGCGCCTCGCGCTCTTCGTTGCCTATCTCGGGCGAATTCCATATCGCGCGACCGATCGCATTCAATTCGGTCGCGCAGCGATCGATAGTCGAACACGCGACGCTTTTCAAATCATCTACCATAAAGGACATACGGGAAATTGCCCATGACGTGTCAAAGTACTGTTTATAGCGCTACAGTACAAGTGTGAAGTCATACACTATGGTTCTTCACCTAAGATTTTCCCTCTTTAAGTTGATCTTGAAAAGCTTTAACAATTTCGTTCATCAAACCTGGAGTTGTTAGGACATCAATTGCCGTCATAGCCATTGCTTTGGCTGAGATGATTGTCTGCTTGTGACTATGGTCTGTGTCTGAACACTTGGTGAATTCTCTTGTATGATTCATAGTCTTGCCTATGCTGTACATAGGATGAATTGATGGTACGCAATAGGAAACGTTTCCCATATCCGTCGATGCAGAAAACGTACCTTTCATTGGCACAAATTTGATTCCAAACGACATGGCATTCTCCTTGTAATATTTCAGCAAAACTGGATTTGCAATAAGGTTGGAATTCTCCATCAGCTCTCGAATTTCAACTTTGCATCCAGTCGCTTCGGCAGCAGAGTGAAAGATGGCAATTGCTTTTTCTTTCAGCACAGACAATTCCTTGTCATTTGGAGCCCGGAAATAATACAGCAGCTGAGCTTTTTCTGGAATAATATTCGGCTTCGCTCCCCCATTGGTTATAATCCCATGTGCTCTCCACGTCGGCTTCATTTGTTGCCTCATCATCGATACTGCCGTGTACGCGGATATGGCTGCATCCAAAGCATTGATCCCTTCCCAAGGAAAGGCAGCCGCGTGAGCCGCTTTGCCTTTGTACGTCACCTCCAACTCGATTATAGATAGAAAATCACCATTGAGACCATCATGCGGACCCGGATGAACCATCATAGCAAAATCGACGTCAGCAAAGCAACCGGATTCAATCATCTTAACCTTTCCTCCGCCCCCTTCTTCGGCCGGTGTGCCAAGCACAGTCAGTCGACCAAGATCAGGACGTTTGAGCAGAGCAGCCCGGATACCGATTCCAGCAGCAACGCCTGAAATAATTCAATAATTTTTTATATCAACGTACTTACGAATTGACGTCACCTGCTTCCGCGATCAGATTGTGTCCGCACGCGTGACCAATTTCGGGCAATGCATCATATTCGCAAATGATGGCGACGTTCGGTCCCGCTTTCAGATCTCCCGATCGCGCTCTGAACGCCGTATCGAGCGTGAAGTGCTCTTCGACGTCGAATCCCTTCAATTTGAGCAGACTCGTGAGGATTCGATGGGCCTCGTGTTCTTTGTAGCACAGCTCCGGTTTGCTCCAGATCTCGTGACTAGCGGCGCGTAGTTCATCGACGGAACCGTCAATCGCCTTGCAAGCGATATCTTTTAGAGAAGAAGAAGACGTGCAGTGTGTGGCCATCTGTGTGTAGAAACTAGAAAATCTGGGTGATAGAACCTAGTGAGCGCCAGCCAGAGCCCTATATATCTTTTATAGGGCTCTGGCGCCAGCTGACGACTCTTCCGCCAGAATTGCTAATTAACTAGTGAGCGCCAGCTGACGACTCTTCCGTCAGAATTGTTAATTACGTATGAGTGTTCTTGTCAAGGACGGCGTTAACAGCAATTCCAGCAGCAGCAGCTCCTTGGAATAAATAGTATTGTGGCAACTATGCAGTAGTGTACAGGTGGTCCAGCTAAATTTATCTGGAATTCCCCCACGGAAATCGCGTAGACGAGCAGTACTTCCTTGGCTATACATCTACAAAGCAAACCATCTAGTACATAAAGAGTTGTACTGTTCGCCGTACTGTTCAGTACAAGTGTGCAGTCTGGTTCTTCACCTAAGGTTTTGGTTTTGCCTCTTGAAGTTGATCTTGAAAAGCTTTGGCGGTTTCGGCCATTGAACCTGAAGTCGTTAGGACATCAATTGCCGTCATGGCCATTGCTTTGGCTGAGATGATTGTCTGCTTGTGACCATAGTCTGTGTTTGAATAGTCGGTGAATTCTCTTGTGTGATTCAAAGCCTTCTCGCCTA
Organism: Oscarella lobularis; assembly: GCF_947507565.1. Lineage (NCBI taxonomy): Eukaryota > Metazoa > Porifera > Homoscleromorpha > Homosclerophorida > Oscarellidae > Oscarella > Oscarella lobularis. The sequence continues at coordinate 3,144,512 of NC_089181.1, forward strand.
TGCTGTACATAGGATGAATAGATGGCACGCAATAGGAAACGTTTCCCATATCCGTCGATCCAGAAGACATCTCTTCCATCGACACGAATTTGATTCCAAACGACGCGGCGTTCTCCTTGTAATATTTCAGCAGAACTGGATTGCCAAGAAGGTTTGAATACTTTGTGAGCTCTCGAATTTCAACCTCGCATCCAGTCGCTTTGGCAGTAGAATGAAAGACGCGAATTGCATTTTCTTTCAGCACAGACAATTCCTTGTCATCAGGAGCCCGAAAATAATAAAGCAGCTGAGCCTTTTCTGGAATAATATTCGGCTTCGTTCCCCCATTAGTTATAATCCCATGTGCTCTCCACGCCGGCTTCATCTGCTGCCTCATCATCGATATTGCCGTGTACGCGGATACGGCTGCATCCAAAGCATTGATCCCTTCCCAAGGAAAGGCAGCCGCGTGAGCCGCTTTACCTTTGTACGTCACCTCCAACTCGATTATAGATAGAAATTCAGCGTGGAGACCATCATATGGACACGGATGAACCATCATAGCAAAATCGACGTCAGCAAAGACACCGGATTCAATCATCTTAACCTTTCCTCCGCCCCCTTCTTCGGCCGGCGTGCCAAGCACAGTCAGTCGACCAAGATCGGGACGTTCGAGCAGAGCAGCCCGGATACCGATTCCAGCGGCAACGCCTAGAATATTGATATCAACGGATTGACGGATTGACGTCAGATTTTTCTCACCCGCTTCCGCGATCAGATTGTGTCCGCACGCGTGACCAATTTCGGGCAATGCGTCATATTCGCAAATGACGGCGACGTTCGGTCCCGCTTTCAGATCTCCCGATCGCGCTCTGAACGCCGTATCGAGCGTGAAGTGCTCTTCGACGTCGAATCCCTTCGATTTGAGCAGACTCGTGAGGATTCGATGGGCCTCGTGTTCTTCGTAGTTCAGCTCCGGTTTGCTCCAGATTGCGTGACTAGCGGCGCGTAGTTCATCGAGGCAGCCGTCGATCGCTTTGCAAGCGATTTCCTTTAGAGAAGCAGAAGACATCGCGAGTGTAATCCGGGCAGCAGATGTCAGGTGATAGAACCACGTGTCTAGTGTACACAAATGGGCGACTCGAGGAAAAGATCGTGGTACAACGACTACGACGACGAGGGCGATCCGCGCGAGAGGCGCCGATGTGAGTTAAATACCTCATCTCTCGACTCGACTAAACGAAAGCGATCTCAGACGCGAAATTCCCCGCCTCAAAATTTATCAAAATCCTCATTCCCCACTACGCAATGGGCGCGATCATCGGCAAGGGCGGCGACAAGCTGCGCGACGTGCGCGCTCGCTCGGGCGCCGAGATTCGTCTCTCGAAAGAGAACGAATTATTTCCGGGCGCGTCCCTTCGCGAACGCGTCGCGACGATCGGCGGCGATTTGGCTCAAATCGTCGCCGCCGCCAACATCGTCATAACGGCAATCGAAAACGAATCGCAACGCGATCCGATACGCCTGTCGCGCAGTCGCGAACTCATCGTCGTCATTCCGAAGCAAATGGCGGCGAATTTCGTCGGCAAGGACGGCTGCAACGTGAAGCCAATTCAAGACGCGACGGACACCCGTATTACGCTCTCGGCACGTGACGGCGATCTCGGAGGCGAATACGAACGCGCCGTGCGTATAACGGGCCAACGCATTCTTCCCGCCTTCGAGCGAGTCGCCGAACTCGTTTTGGAGCATCCGCAGTCCTGCTTGTATCCCGATTTCAGCATGTATGCATCGACCACCAGAAGCGTCGCTGACCACGCTGCTACGGCTAGGCCAGCTAGGAGCTATAATGATGATCCACCTTATGGAGCCTATGATCATGGTCATGATCAGGGTCACTATGGGCATGAGAGCAGATCTACCAGTGCTAGAGATTGGGCACCACCACAACCATCACAACCACCACAACCACCACCTTCTCAATCTCAAAATTTGATTGATTTGGTGCTAGACACTGTGGCCATGTTTAAGCTGTCGATTCCCGAAAGCAAGGTTGACATCATTATGGGCCATTCACGAGATTTTGAGTCCACTGTGGGGGTTGCAGTTGATGTTACGCCAACGCCTGTCTATAATTATGGCACTGCCTGTCGTGATGTCATACTTCGTGGGTCTGCTTCCGCTGTTCAAGCTGCCTATCAGCTTCTGCTGTCTCGACTTTTACTGGAGAGATAGAGTAAAAGGGGGGGGGGAGCCAATGAGAATTGTGGGTTTGTAGCCATAGTGACCATTACTGCAGGTAGACTTTGTCTGTTGATGTCCTGTGCATTTTACGCTCTCATTGGTGCATAATGTCTCTCTCCTTTCGCGAACAGTGCATTGAATGATCCATCATTGTCCACAAGGTGCAATAGAGTCCATCCCACGTTCAGTCCAGAAGAGTTCTAAGAAAGGAGGGTAAGTTTTTATAAAGCGGTGGTAATATTTTTGCTGTTTCAAATAAAATCGCTGTGTGTTAAACTGTAATTTTTTGGAAATAAAATTTATAAGGTAGCGCGCGTCGATTTACCGCGTAAATCAAAATTCCGAGATCCCGTACATTCTCACCAACGGCCAACGCTAGTACGCAGTTATGACGATGTCCGTACAATCGCAACTCGTCACGCTTCAAGGGAGCGCCGACATGGTTACCGAGTTCTTCTCCTACGCCTGCCAATCGATTCTCTACTCGCGCGCACTCTATCCGGACACGTCGTTCGTTCGCGAGCAAAAATACGGCATTCCGCTCATGGTCACGATCGAAAAATCGGTCAAAGACTTTCTCGAGCACATACTGAAGCAGCTGAACGTCTGGCTGCTCGCGAAAGTCGTAAAGAAGCTCGTTCTCGTCGTGAAGGACGTCGAGCGCGACGTCGTTCTCGAACGATGGGTTTTCGACATCGAGCCGCAGGCGGGTGACGCGAACGAGGCCGAAGCCGACGTGCAGGCCATTCGACGCGGGATACAGAACGTTTTGAGGCAGATTATCTCGTGCGTTGCTATTATGCCCGTTCCTGATGTCGACGCCCATCGGATTTTCGACATTTTGATCTATACGGATAAGGGGAGCGACGAGCCGGCTTTGTGGCAGGAAACGGGGCCTCAGTTAATTAGCAATCGATTTCGAGAGAATGTGCAGTTTCCCGGATTTGGTACTGGGTTGCATAAAGTCAATGCTGGAGTAGAATACCGAGTTGATATGCTCTGACGGTCGTTTCCATGTATATTTTAAAATAAACTAGAGCGTATTTGTTTTTGTGGGTGCAGTTTTACATCAGATCACTGCTATGATTAGTAGCGTTAGCGAAGCTTGAAGAATCTGTGTACATGTAATAAATTTCGTCAGGATTTGAATGCATGATCTACAGGTGCGGTATCTCAGGGCTGACGGTACACTTCTAACGCGCGCTACGTTTTAATTTTTGTTGGAGCGGGAAATCGCTTTTCTGTGGCAATGCGCTTGTGTTGCGAAGTTCGCGTAGCCTATTTGCAACTTATGTCGGAATCCGCGTCTAAAACAGTTCGCGCGACGCTCGCAGTCGGCAGAAAGACGAACGCCAAATCGAAACTCGTCAACGACAAAGTCTCCGAGATTTTCCTCACCGTCACGACAGCGAAAGACATTACAGGAAGAAAATATCTCGTGCGAAAAGCAGCTAGAATCATTCTATACCCCTTTTTCAGTTTCTCTACTCAGGTGACCGGCAACCTTCAGCAAATCTTCGCCAAATTTTGGTCCCAAGGCAAAGCAACGATACAGTTCAAAGATCCTGCTCACCAACTGTGCATAAGCAAGGTTGGGAATAGCCAATATCGGTTTACCATATATATTATCTACCTAGGCTGATCCAGGAGAATTGCGCAAATTATTATGTATCCTAAGATTGAATCCAATCGAGAAAAAGGATACATTTGAAGCACTTCCCATTCTCGATGACGTAGCTCAGCACGTCGATCCACCCAAGACTCGAATGACAGTCAACAAGCAAAAGAATTATCCTCTTCGAAACGGCTTTCCTATCTCCTTGGAAACGCTCAACGTTCACAACTGTTCCTTGACTCGAATCGACGCTCGCATGTTGGACCTTCGAAATTTGAAATTTCTTGATCTCGCACGGAATAGGATCAAAGTTTTACCGCTGTCAATGAAAAATTTGACCGGTTTGGCTTCATTGAATTTGGCTTCAAACGAAATTGTCGAATTTCCTCATTCTCTCTGCGGCGTACCCTTGTCAAAATCACTGAGTTCAATCGACTTGTCTGATAATCGCATGGAGAAGCTTCCGTACTACTTTGGAAGATTGTCTAACTTGGTTGTGCTGAAATTGGACAGAAACAAATTACGGGGATTGCCACAGACATTCTGTCAGCTGAGTGGGCTTCGTCAGTTCAGTGCTGTCAATAATCAATTGCCCTGCTTGCCTTCCAATAGTCAACGGCTAAAATTAGATTCATTGGATTTGTCTGGAAATCCTTTTGTGGACGAGAAATCCGTACGAACAATACGGAATAGTCTGGGCGTGCAGACGATGAAGGAGATTTGTGCTCGAGCGGTGAAGAAGAGTGGACTGGCTTATAGCCCCGAGGTTCTTCCGAGGGAGCTGTGCGCTTATTTGGATTTGATGAAAGTGTGCAGCGTTTGTGAGGCCAGCTGTGCCGAGTCTCTGCTCCACTTTGTGGCGCCTTTCAATTTGGGTCAGATCAGTCGAACCGTTGTTTTGAGCGGCGGGAAGCGATCTGTTCCAGTCGAAGGCTACGTTTGTTCGTTAGAATGTTTTGGTAGAGGACAAGCTAACTTACTTCTGTAACAAAGCGCTAACTGTTAGCTATACTAATACGTGCATAACTGCGCTGCGCAGAGTTGCGCAGTGCGTACACACCAGTTCGTCACGAGTCCCCTGCCGTTAACGTTGCGAACTCTGTACCCTACGTTTCTGAGAGTTGAAGCTGTGGCTACCTGCCGACTTACTAGCGAGAGAGGTCATACAGGTCTGACGCCACACTGACGTATTTATGAGTCTTCGCACAGGAAAGGCCACCATGCAAAGCGTAATTTCTGCGTCTGAAGCACTCTTTGATGAAATCTCGATCCCAAAAGGAATCGATTCCACCGTCGTTTTTCGAACCGACGAACTGAGACGAATAAGAGAGTTCTTTCTGTCGTCTGCGCTGGGGCAAACTAAAATAGCCGTCTTGATTGGTGAGTTAGGAGCAGGAAAGACCGTGTTGGCGCAGCACTATTCGCGAATATGCTCGTCCTACTACGACAACATTTTTTGGTGGGACGCCGATTCTTTTGAGTCAGTGTATCGATCTGCTCACAATAATTGCGCGGTGGGAATACAAGCCGTAACGAAACCTGCTGAAATTTACGAGAAAACTGTGGCCGCCTTCTATTCAACGTTAACAAATCAGGAGAAAACATTGCTGATCTTTGACAATGCCAACAATGTGGAGATTTTGTCAAGTTGCTTACCTCCGGCGAATCTTAGCGTTGATGCTATTATTTGTACTGAAGAAGGTGGACTTGCAGCGGCTACTGCTTCAGTGCCTTCAACCGTGCAAGCATTTGAGTTGGAAAAGCTATCCGAAGAGAAAGCGCTGAATATCCTATTTGACGGCATGCCAAGAGTTTTATTTCGCGAACCTATTTTGGAGAAAGCAAAGCTCATTGTCAGACAACATCATCTTCCAATTTCTCTTTCCTACCTTGTGTGGGTAATGAAAAACAAGGCTGTCTCATTCGAGAAGTATTTCCGTGAAGAGACAGTCGATCAAGGAGAGAAGCCAGTGACCTATCTGTGGAAGACGGACATAGAAGAACTTGAATCTGAATTTCCGGCATCCTATGAGCTGCTGTTGTTTTGCTGTCTTTGTGGAAGTTCTGTAATTCCCGGTTTCTTGCTGCGAGATTTTCTGTCAAGGGATCCTGACGTGCCTTTCAAAACTGTCTTTTTCCCACTACTTCAGACTGGATTGCTCCAAGAGAATCAACCCGGGCGTTTTGTCGTCCACGCTCTCGTCCAGAAGACTGTCTATCAGCACCTCTTTGCGAACAGACGTCCGCATCTCTTCAGAATTTTGCAGATTGCAAGTATCTTGGTTTCTGGTGACTCCAACGTTGACTTGCTACCTCACGTTGCTTCGTTTGCTCGATGTTGTTTTTCCTTTATGTCGGAAGGAACTCTTGTTACTGATAGCCATGAAGACTTTGAAGTCATTATTGAGAAAACTTGCGCTGATGCTTCGAGCCTACGTCTGCCATCTGCTAAAGATTATCTTGAGAAAAGCACTCAGTTGTGGGCTCAAATCAATGCTAAAGCAAAGTCTGATGATTGCATCTCTTCCTCTCAAGAATACACAATAAGCGTTGAAGAGGCTCTTGAAAAATCAGATAGTGATAGTCATTCTGAGTCTTCCAGCCGGATTGCTGCATCATCTTCAGAAATCAAACCAGGTTCCACTTCATCTGCTGCAGAAAGTTACCGAGATTCTGGCAGTATCAGTATCAGGTTTGTTTTAGTACAATTGTTGTCATCAACTGAATAGCGCTTTTACTAGAAACTCAGACAACGAGCCTAGTTCACAAGCAATTCTTCCAAGACAGGAAGACCTACGTAAAGTAGAAAACGGGTTTTTGACAAACCCGTCTTCTAGAAGAAGAGTTGTTACTCTGTGGGGTCCTCCGGGATCAGGAAAGACCACCGTTGCTCAACTATTTGCTAAGCGGTTTGATAGCGTCTACTGGTTTGATGCCGATTCTTTTGGCTCACTGTACACATCTATGCACAGCAATCTGAAGTCGGTATGGCCAGCTGGTCCTGCTGACGGCTTTAGAGAAAATTGGGCTAGCCTCTATTTGGTCCTTGAGAGCTGTCAAAGGGATAAACAATCTAGAATCTTGCTTATATTTGACAACACGGGCAACCTGGACGTTGTGAAATATGCCTTACCTCCAGAGAATTTCAGGATTGACGTGCTGATTTGTCTAAAAAAAGCTAAAAATGAAAGAGTGAAGTCGTGTCAGATCTTGAACGACGACACCATTTGTGACGTAGAGCTATCAGCCTTGAGTCTCGAAGAGAGTATGGAGTTGTTGAGTCATAGATCACGCTCATTGCAGCTTGCTCAAATGTTTACTGCGAGCGGAAAAGAAACCTACAATCCTGCAATTATTGCATATGCTGCTAATAGAATGAGGCGAAGTCATTTGACGGATGAAGCGTATTTTAGGAAAAATCAAGAATTCAAACGACGGTCTTCAAACCGTGACTCTAATAAGATCGGTGAACTTCTCGCTCGCTTTGGCCTAAGCGAAATTAGAAATAAACTATGTCGAATGGATCGCGAATCAATTAAGTCGCTTCTTGCAACTTGTGAATTGTCGCTGGGAGAAAAGGAAGGACTAAGGGCGGTCATAAACGTTATTGATGGCGTTGAACCGGAGTTATACCCTTGGGAAGTTGAAGTTGCGAGACTTAGAGAAGATTCACCGTCGTCGTATGACCTCCTCCTTTACTGTACTGTTCTGGGCACCGTCTCATTTCCAGAATATCTTCCTAATGCGTGTGTAGAAAGCCGTGACCTTACCTGTGAAGAAAGATTTCTGAGGCTTGCTCAGCTATGCCTAGTGGAAGAGGAAAAAGATCAAAAAAGAGGACTCAAATGTTACAGAATGCCATCGTTAATTCAGTCATCCATTCGTCGACGCTTTCTTGGAAACCAATTTACTTCGCGACTTACAAATATTTTGTATCAAATTGTTCGATTGTGTCCGAGTGTTGCCGATCTTTCCAAAGGTCATCATCTTCATGATGCTAAGTTTCTTCAGCTCCTTCCTTCGATATTGTCAGCAGCCAAGCCTATACTTGGGGCTAGATACTGTAATAGCGACGTTGTTGGATTTATTGATCTGGTTCGAGCAGCTTATATATCGCTTGGTTTGCCGCAAGCGATTGAACTGTGCAAGGCGAGCGTTCAATTTCTGCCGTTAGGAAAGGCGCAGGATATTTGTTTTATTGATGTCGTTCAACTGTATTTGAAAAAGGGGTTTACCGATGCTGCAAAAGCGGAGCTGAAAAAAGTTAAAGTTATCTCGGAAGAGAGGAATAGCTTGGCTGTTGTAAAATTCTTGGCACTCATACAATTGTGTTACTGTTACGAACACGCTAAAAACATCTGCTGTTGTGAAGACCTTCGACCACTGGGGCAAATGGTAATTCTTCCCTTTGAAGCGCTTATTCAACTAACGACGTGCGCGTTGGAAGACGACACCAATAACGTGATTTTTTCAATAGCAAAGGAGTTGCTTGAGCTTCGGAGTTTGTACGCCAGTGTATTTGGACAAGAACCCACCGGGAATTTCAGGCCACAAGATGCCGAGAACATGCTGAATACAATTTCTCCAGTAGCGGCCGATCATTTGGACCCCCGTGCGTTGTCCGTCTTTATGACCGATGCAGTGCGTTTGTGGAGAGCTGTGTTGGAAAATTTTCCTTACCTTGAAACAGCTCAACAGAAGATGTATTACTTTACCTCGTGGCTAAAACTTTTGTTAGCAGATAAACAGCATGAAACAGCTATTAAAACTAGCGACCGTTTGCTTCAGTTTGGACGGTCCCGCTTTCCTCAAGGTCACTTCGTTTTTAATGAAATTTTGCAAATTGCTGGCGACTGTTGCCGAGCAGTTGGGAAAAAAGTAAAAGCAGCTGAATTTTATAAAGAATTGCTGAAGAGCAAACCGGAGATTTGTAGTAATCGACTAAATCGAGTTGATTTGGAGTTTGCTTTGGCTCAGTGTGCTGACTCTAATGTTGAGAGGGGCTGTCTTGAAGTGGTAGAGCGATTTAGTGATGCAGTTGATGTCTTCTGGGCTCTAACTAAAGTAATGGAACTGTGCTATGAGAAAGAGGATTTTGCCAAAATTTTGGAAATAAGGAAAAGAACGAAAACAATAGACAGCCAAATCAAACAGGTGTCTGATTTTTACCTGGTTGCTCTGGCTAGAAACACTCTGATTGTTTCTAAAACTCTGATGGCGCTATTAGATTTCGCCGAACCTGTGCCTCTTTTAGAGAGCGCAGTTCATCAATGCGCCGATTCCGATTTTTTCCGTTTCTTTCCTTCTACAAGGATAATTTTAGCGAATTTGCACCTTTGTCTAGCGGAGTGCTATGCTTACATAGGTGAGAAGGACCAATCGTTGTCCTGTTGGGAGAACGCTTACCATGCCTTTTGCGAAACCGCAACGGTGTCCCGTCAGAAAATGGTACAAGCTCTGGTCAAATTGGTGCAATGCAAGGTGTGCTTTATTAAATTGCAGCTTGAAAACTATTCGTCAAATGTGCGGATTGAACGGTTGGAGTTTTTGGCAAGCCAGCTTGACGCTGGCGGCGATGGCTCTCTCTCAGCGATAGCAGAATTACTGAAAGTTTTTCGGTCCATTGACGATGCTTTTGTGGTAGAGAAATGCCGGGAAATAAAAGACAGGATGGAACAGCAGCTGTTGACAATGTCCGAAAACGACGACAACTGCGAGGACGACATTCCTTTGCACTGGCTCGATGTTTTCCGAGCGAATGGAAGAAATGATGATTTTGTTTGTCTTGGGAACGACGAGGAGGAACGATCTGCTGGGGATGATGTTGGTAGAGAGCAGAGCTTGGGTGAAAATGACACGGTTCTGACTTTTCACAGTCCAATACTGAAAGAATACGCCAATGAATTGAAAGACGATTTTGATTCTTTAGCAGCTGAACTAAACCTCTCTCCGACAGCAATATAGAGAGGGACGTCGGGGATCCTACGAAGAGGGTAGCTCGTGCTTTGGAAAGGTGGATAGAGAAGCAGGGCAAAAACGCAACAAAGCATGAAATTTTTCAACTGGCTCAGCGAGTCGTTGATAGGCGTCTTCTTCTATTCAGTCCGAAAGATTTACGACTTATTGGAAGGGACGAGAAGCTCGACGAACTCTTCAACTTCTTCTTCTCCGCTGATGGCTCCTTTGCGTCGTCCAAGACAGTATTGCTTTACGGGGTTGGCGGTGTTGGGAAAACATCGGTGGCTTTAAAGTACGCTTTTCAAAGGAGAAAGTGGTATCCTGGAGAAATCTTTTCCTTCGACGTTTCCTCTTCCAATGCTTTATTGCGCTCCGTTAAGGAAAACGTAAATAGATTGGCGCAAAGTGAACAAGGAAGTAGTCAATTGCCGCTTGATGCTCCTTTGAAGGAAACGTACGAAGAATTTTACGAAGTGATCCGAAACCGAAGAAAAAGATGTCTTCTCATTTTTGATCCTGCCGATAAACTGGAGGAGCTCGATGCGATAGAAATTCAGTCACTCAACAATGTTCACACAATAATTTGTTCGAGATCTGAAGTCTGGCCGTGTTCGCCAGTAGAGTTTAAGAGGATTTCGCTCGAGTGCTTGCCGCCAGACAGCGCTATATCTTTTCTTCTTGAAAAAAGTGCAATTGAAAATGTTGACGAGGTCTTGAAAAATGAAGACTGTGAAGAGTATAAAGCCGCTAAACGTCTCGTTGAAGACGTCATTGATTGCCTTCCTATTGGTTTGTACCATGCAGCTCTCAGGATTAAACGAGAAAGGCTAAGTATTTCCGGGTATCTAGCGCAAGTACAAGAATACAAGAAGAGTGTGGATCAGATTCTTGATTCCACACGAACATGGCTTGATCACTTTAATTTGAAGGTAGTATCAAACGAGATTCGTGAAATGTTTAGGGAACGTGACTTGACATTTGATTTCGTAACTATAAAAAATATGAGCGATGATGATATTGCTGCCATCGAAAAAATGTTGACAGAAAAAAAGTTCAAAGACGAGGGACGGAGGTTTCGTTACGGAGTTAATCTTATTCGAACTGAAAAGAATGGAAAGTTGCCGTTTTTGTATGTGTGGGAAGTGGACATAGAAGAGCTAAAAATCCAACAGAATGAAGCTTATTCTCTTCTACTGGTCTGTGCATCACTGGGACCATCACGTATACCTCTCTACCTAATGAAGAAATGCATGGAAGAAATATTTCCCGATCAACCGAACCTTGCCTATGGAGCTGTTGACTGTCTCTTTCGAATTGGCTTACTCCACGAATGTGATTCCACGAGCCCTAGTGGTACACAGCAGCGAGTCAATTACTACACTATGCACTCACTGATTCAGCGAAGCATCCGAGAGCGGCGGTTTCTCAACCACGAATACGAAGATCTGCTGGCTCGAATGTCTCGTTGCTTGCTACACTATTTACCGTCTGCGGAAAGTATCTACGAATGTAGAGATTTGAACAACTCGAAACTTTGGGATCTAATGCCACATGTTGGCGTCATCTGTGAACCTATCTTCGACTTTTTGAAGCAGACTAGCTTGTTTAACTCACGAGAGTTTGACCAATTGCTGAAGATTGATCAGGCATTGGCGGTGACACTGCGAACGTCTTCATCTCTTCCATTGTGTCACTTGGCCATAGAGAGAACGAAAGACGATGTAGACGAAAACATACGTATTCGTTTGGATCTTGCTATGTGTGCCTTAGAAAGGGGATTTGCTCAATTCTCGAAAGTTCAACAACAAGTTGAAGAAGTCGCTCGCCGCCTTGATGGCAAAGCAACAGATTCATTGCTTTACATAAGATACATCCTTATCTGTGCTGTTGTTTTGGGAATGAAACTCAGAAAGTTTGCAGATTGCACGTTTCCTGAACTGGTCAGAGGAACTGTCAGCGCATGTGGCTTTAGCAAGACTATTTTAGAGTTGATGGCATCGCATCCAGAACGAGTCGCACATGCTTTTCAATTTCTTGTCGACGCTAGCAATAGCTTGGCAGAGTTTCTTGCTCGTCAATGTGGCATAGACGTCAAATCTTTTGGAGACGTCGTGCATCTGTTTTTCAACTCATCAATGCCTTTAAGTTCCTTTATGGACAACGTAAAAAGCGTACTGTTGAAAGATGGTGTTCTCGATGTATCGAAGGAACGCTTGCACGGAATACTTCGGTCGCTTAGTCAAGAATTTCCCGAGAGAATGCTGAAGGCGTGGAAAGAGTCTCTGCTCTTTCATCCTCCTGGAAAAAGAAACAGATCAAAGATAAAATATTTTACTAATTGGATAAATTATCTCTGTGAGGCGGGGAAGATTTCACAAAGCATTGAAGTGGGACATGCTCTCGTTCGTCTTGAACGACAATTTCTTCCAGAAAATCATACTTTTATTGCTTCCACGTTATGCCAGCTGGCTCGCTGCTACCTGCAGGATGGCAATCGCCATGAAGCTCTACGTTTCTGTTGGAGAGCGTGGCAGATATATTCAGCAGCCGGCAAGACTGGTCCAGTGAATAGCGAAGAGGTCGAATATTTAATGGCTGAAATCAATTGCAGTGAAAATCCTCCAGAAGCGGAGAAACAATTAAAAAAAATTTTGAAGAAATTTTCTGGCAAGAATTGTGCCGAAGGAACAGATTTGGAGATGAACGAAATCGCAAAGTACACGTGCACGGTACGTCTGGGACAGTTCTATTATGAACAAAAACAATTTGACAAAGCTATATCAACGGTTGATGGAATCTCACAAATGGCAGTAGCATCAGTAGAAAACGCACGACATTGGGACGTTCGTTTTCTTATTAGCCATGCTATCCTTACTGAAGCTAGATGTATGATTGCGCAAGGCAAACACGAGGACGCTCACTTTTTGTTAGAAGGAACGAAGGACTTGTGGACTTTTGGTTTTAGTTTCTTTGACTCTGGTCTGAGGCGTCGTGCTGAACTGCACAAAGAGCTGGCAGTGTGTTACAAAGCGCTAAAACAGAAGGGCGATTGGCACTCCAGCCTGGAGACGGCTGCAAAATGCCTCACTTTGGCTAATAGTACCAACAATTGGACAGAAGCAGTTCAAGTGATCTCTTGCTTTCTAGAGTTGATTCAGTGCTGGATTGGTGATTCGAACTGTGATTCTCAGCGTAATATTGAGCGGGTAGAAGAACTATTGGCGAGCGCAGAAGAGAAAAAGGGTCCAAATGCTAACCTGTGCGAGGCTTTTGACATCCTTAGAGACTTGTTTGAAAAGAACTTTGATGAGTGTGAAAAGGCGAAGAAATGTTCCGATATGCGAGAAAAGTTTACTTGTCAAATAGATGACAGCGATGATGCTATGTGGCAGCACATTGCTTTCAAAGACTTGTCGCCTTACAGGGAAAGGGAAGTGTACAGTGATCAGCGCCCTGCGCCTCGGTTCGAAATCGCTGTTAAAGAAAGATCGCAAAAGACAGAGCCTCCAAGTCTTGTCAGTAGCGTCTTGAGTCGAACATGCGAATTTCTAAAGGATTACCTTTGGGGAAAGACGTCAATTCGACGGCAGATTGCTGTTTTACACGGTCAACACGGTGTAGGAAAGACGGATATAGCTCGTTTATACGCCCAAGAATCGAATTCATTGTATCGCAACGGCGTCTATTGGTTTAATGCTGAATCGTACGGATCTCTTTATCAATCTGTCTATAACGCTTTGCTCGACCACGGCAAGTGGAAGCCCGTGGAGAATTTTAGCGACAACATGACGGCGTTGTACTTGAGCTGGCGCGGTAAACCCAAATCTCTTATTATTTTTGAAAATGCGGACAAAATGGAAATTTTAAACGACTGTCTGCCTCCTGAGTATTTGGACGTTGACGTAGTGATCTGCTCCGGAAGTGACGGAGGACCTAGCAGGGTGTGGGAAGACGTCACCATAAAGAAGACGAGAGTGGAAGAGATTTCTGAGGAGCTTGCATTGGATATACTGCTGGCTGAATGTGGCGTATCAAAGGCGACTTTAGATGAGTTGACTAGGGAAAAGGCTTGTCATTTTGCTAGAAATTGTCGCCTCCCCCTGGCAATCAAGTACGCTGTCGCACAGACGAGAGATAAGGACGTAGACTTGAAGACGTACATGGAGAAAATTGAAAGCATTCGAAGACGGTTTCCTGACAAAAATTCTACTTTTGATCAATGGCTTGATTACTACAAACTAACTGACGTGAAAGGCTGTCTCGCTGTACGTGGAATTACTAGTTTGACTACGTTGAAAGATATGAGAGAAAACTTTGTGCGTGAAATCAAAAAAGCTATTTCGCCGTTGGAAGTTCAAAGTCTTCTTCTTCTTCAAAAAATGCTTCAAGGCAAAGTACCCTCAGTTTACCTTTGGGAATTCAGTGTCGTAGAACTGAAAGCTGCTTGTCCGGCTTCGATTGAAATGATGCTGTTTTGCACCCTGCTGGGCACTGCACCAATTCCCGATTATCTTTTGAAGAGCTGTCTCAAGCTGTCTTCGACGCAGGAGTTTGATCACGCCGCTTCTCTTCTCGTTCAACACGGTCTTATTCAGCGGCCAAAAAACAGACATTTTACTCTTGTTCATCCTCTGATTCGATCTACAATCCGTCGTCGTCACCTTTGCAGCGTTCGTCAGTTCGTCTCGATGCTTGAAGTTTTGTGCAGAGCAATTGCAAAGCACTTTCCAACGATTACCGATACGCCCAATAGTCTATCTGATCCAAAACTTGTTGAACTGTTGCCTCACGTGACCGTTGTGGTTAGACCAATTTTTAAGCTTCGCCTTTCGGAGGGCGAGTTTGTGGGTTTCGTTGATCGTGCTCGGGTCGCAGCAATGACCTTAGGATTGCCTTGCGCACAAGAATTTTGCCATGAGAGTGTTGGTATGCCAGTGACCGGACACTTGCTGGCGTCTCGTTGCATTGACTATTCTTATGTTTGCCTTGCTGAAGAAAATCTTGAGAGCGCGGCACAGTTTTACAGGTTGGCTGTAGAGAGCACGGAGCCCGGCACCGTGCTGCAGTGCCAGGCTGGGTTCTTACTGATGCGCATTGAAAATATGCAAAGAAACGGCCTTATGCGGTACATAACAACTAACGCTCAAGAACACTATGAAGTCAACAGTGGTATGAGCGACGCTGTGTTCGGCGTGCAGCTCTTGGATGCTCTCCGCCGGGATCATTCTCGCCTCTACGCGTTTATGTCACTTTGTAATGAACTGCAGAAAACGTTTGATAATGTTTTCAGCCGTCGCGAACCTGTTGATAATGACGTTTTCAGCACTCCGAGTCAAAGCGAAGCTCTCGCTATGAGTAGGTCTAATAACGTTGGCTCCATTTCCTATGAAAGACTCCTTGTTGAAGAATCTGTTCGTATTTCGTCTTCAATTATTAGTGATTGCGTTGAATCTGAGAAGTGGCAGAACGCAGTGATGAAACGCTGTCTGAAGATGTGGAATTTCTTTCTCGGCATACTCCGGGACTCCGTCTCTCAACAGAAAAGCGTACTCGGCAGAATTCGCTATTTTTGCGATTTGGCCAAGTATTTGAAACAAGTCAAACGCTTTAACGACTGCATTCGCGTGTGCCTCAACCTTCTGGATTTTGAACGACACCATTTTCCCAAGGAGCATCCCGTTATGGCAACCACTCTACACGTGCTGGGCGATTGCTACGCTTTAACCGAAAATGTATCCAAGGCGATTGAGTGCTATAAAGAAGCTCTCTCCTGCTTGAAAGACTTGCCTGGGCGAAGAGATGATGCTGTACACATACGAATAGCTTTGGCCGGTGTTTCACAGAACTTGGAGCCTGAAGTTACAGAGAAAGTACTTGTTGAAAGCTTAAGTCTACTTCAAAGTGGAAACGGCGATCCTATTAAAATTTACCTTATTTATGTTCTTCTGGGCGAGTTCTACTACTTTAGACAGAGGTACGAAGACGCCTGTCACATTTTGATGGAGTCGGAAGAGTTTCTCTTGGAGTCCAAGGCTTTAGAGACGGAGAATCTTATAAGAATATTTGTGCTATTACATTTTGGAGTCAGACGGCAGATAGCTGCCGCTAAAAGTGTCGTGGGTTTGGTGGACTCGTCCGACGAAACTGCTGCTTTATTTTCAGAAGTCGAAGCTCTCACCGCGACAGTTGAACGTTTAGCTGAAAATTTTCGCCCGTTTCTTACGAGCTGCAACACGACAAAAAAGCGCATGGGCGATTTGCATTTCTGCCTCGCTGCCTGTGCTGTAGCGATCAAAGACGAAAATCTCTGTCTTTCTAGCTGGCAAAAGGCTTACGAATTTTACAGCGACAGCAAAGCTTTAGACAATCCTGTCGTTTTAGGGGCCCTGGCGAGATTAGCCGAATACAAGTGTGATTTTTTTGGCAGTAGCCATATGTACACAACCACGGCTCCGACAGAGTCTGTCGAAAAGCTGAAGGCAGTAGAAACGACGGGTATGGTTGACGCAGCTAGTATTCTGCAAGCACTCGATCAGCTAACCTCTTTTTTCGAGAATGTGGTCGGAGACTATCGCGATGTGGAAAAATTCAAACTGGTGCGAGACGCTGTTGAGACGAAATTAAGCGAAATGGATCTTCAAAAGGCAGAACAATTAGAAGACGAGCCCATTGGTATTCCACTGGAACTCCTCAGTGCTTCTGACTGGGTTCCGCAAGCAACAACGACCGATATCACTAGTAGCAACCAAGCATCAAACGATTTCACTATTGATTCATTACCGTCTAATGAATTGGAGTACTACTTTTCTCACAGCACTTTTCTTGCAAATAGCTAGTTGAATTAGTTAGTAGTAACGTACTTTTCTTTCTGAAGGACTCGGAACTTGACTGCTGATTAGTGTATTAGTATGCACGAATGTTCTAAATTTTTTAGTATGCCCTCACTTCTGCATACCGGTACATGTGTCCAAAACAAATACTCTAGTGCGAAAATTTTTGACTACGCGTCCATGCACCTTTTTTAAGAACCACGTCTACACCCAGCCCAGAGGTGGCACCTCGGGGGAGGGAGCGCGCTCTCCATAGATCCGCCACTGCACCATAGATATGCACTGTCCCTTTGTTTCTAACGTGCGCGAGTCACAACATGGCGCTTCGGTACGCAAATGTACTGTACGTTTTTTCACCCTTGCCACTACCGTTCTGCTTTAGTTTCGTCGTCGCCTTTATCGTCGTCCTCGCCTGCGCACGACAAACGCGCGCAATCGCAGACGAAGCGAAACGGGAAGCCAATCAAAGCGACTACACCTCAATAGACAGCCTCCTCTCCTTCTTCCTCAATCTCGCCGGCTACGGCAGCGTGATCATCCCGGCAGCGCTCTTCATTCGCCACGCGCAGAAATCGAAATGGCTCAACGAAGGCAAACCAAACAGACAGGATCTTTGTTAGTATAATAAGACTTCGCACTTAGGAACGGGCCCCATCTATTCCCTTCTAAGAACGTGCATCGTAGAGAAACCGGACGAAGCTGCCACGCCCACGAAAACAATGGAAGAAGGCGGTCAAAAAGCCGACAACGAACCGGCGCCGCCGCCGCTCTGGCACACAGGACTCCTTCTTCTCTTCTGCGCCGTCGGACTTCAATTGTCCTATTTAACGTGGGGCGTTCTCCAAGAGCGAATTATGACGCAAGAATACGACGGCGTCAAATTTCGCAATTCCCAATTTCTCGTCTTCGTCAATCGAATTCTCGCCTTCGCCGTCGCCGGTCTCGTGATCGCGTTGACACGACAACCAATCCACCGCGCCCCCCTCTATAAATATTCATATTGTTCCATATCGAATATTCTAAGCAGTTGGTGTCAATACGAAGCGCTCAAATTCGTCACATTTCCCACGCAAGTTCTCGCCAAAGCGTCCAAAGTCATACCGGTCATGATAATGGGTAAAATCGTTTCGCGTCGAAGTTTTCCGTGGAACGACTACGCGACCGCTTCGCTGATATCAATCGGTGCCGGTCTCTTTCTCGTCTCGAGCGAAGGCCACGGCGACGGGCGCGGCGAGCACGGCGAACAGCGGGGCGCGAGCGAGAATAGCGTCACGGGACTCGTCGTACTCGTCGGATACATGGTCTTCGACAGTTTCACGTCCAATTGGCAGTCCGAGCTCTTTCGAACGTATAAAATGTCGCCTATTCAATCCATGTTCGGAGTGAATTTGTTCTCGTGTTTGTTCACGCTGCTCTCGCTCGTCGAACAATCGCAATTCTTCTCGTCGCTCGCCTTTGTGATGAGTCACGCCGATTTGCTCTTTCACGCGGTGATTCTCTCCATTTGCTCGGCCGTCGGGCAGCTGTTTATTTTTTACACGGTCAAGACGTTTGGACCGGTGATATTTACGATTATTATGACGGTGAGGCAGGTGCTGAGCATCTTGCTCTCCTGCTACATTTATAATCACACGCTGACTAGCACTGCGATGATAGGCGTTGTGATCGTATTCATTGCACTGTTCCTTAGAGCCTATTTAAAGAGCAGAGCCTTGGGCGCTAGTGAGAAGAAATGACGCTCGTTCTCGCACGTGTATTTCGATTGTGATTGAGTTTAGACTACAACGAATAGTTACTATACAATAAATCTTCTTTTATCTGTCTTTCAGTGGGGAAGTCTTAGGCTTGTTTGTTGATTGAGAGAGCGGCTGAGGCGTAGCTCACGGAACTGTCGCTCGTATCTGTGACTTGACTCGATTGAGCGTACTTCAAGAACGAGATTTCAATTGTTGACGGATCTTTCTGCTTCAGAGTTTGAACCGCCTAAACAAAAATATTATTATTATTATTATTATTAGGGTAAGCTGTTGCTATATTTGACCCTCAACAGAACGCCGATTGGGTGGCGACCACATATGGTATTTCTAAACTGCTTCAGATATTTGGCAAAGCCGTCAGCATCGCATGATGCAATTAGATCCATACCCTGTAAGGAAAGAAAGTCCTTTCTCTCCTAACTACTTGTACTATAGGTATACCTGTCTATCAAGGGCTTCAATAGACTGATAAATGTGCTTGTAGCTTTTGTCATAGTGAGTGAATTTAAAGCGCTTGCCTAATAACCACATAGTCACGGAATCTGAATTTTCTATTCTAACATCGTGTACCCCAGTGGCAGAAATCAGAAGAGATGACAAAGAGATTATCTGGATCGAGAAGATACTTGCTAAACGCGGCTCCATACTTTTTCTCCCCGTCAACATCGAGTGCACCAACAAGAACAGGTACAACAGTGAAGGCACCCTTATGACTACAAAAAACCCAGAGCTCACGAGCTCTCTATTATAATTCGCGCACACACACCTCTGCATGACTTTGGCTACGTAGGGTAAATGCATTTCGATACTGTGCTCATCTTCGTCAACGTCTAAAGACATGGTTTCAAAGAGACCTGTTGTCTTCAACTCGGCGTAGACTAACAGAGAAAGAAAATGAATTAAAATATACTATGTTAGGTGTCTGTTCTTACTCTGTTGGTCTACATTGAGTGGATACAGAGGCGTGTCGTAAACCTTTGCAGAAGAGAGAGCGCACCCGGGAAGATAGGCGTGATGAGACGGTCCAAGAATAAATACCCTCTTTCTTAAATGATTAAAAAGTAGAACTATTTCTGATACAATCGATTTCCTCTTACACTCTAGTGGGATCTATCTGCTTGTACGCATAGGCAGCACAAGCACCCGAATAACGATAACCGGCATGACTAAGCAGACACATTGCACAATTTAGAGACATTATTTTCTTTATACGGAGCTATGATGGCTCGAGCTGGCTTGTGTCTTGACACGTCTGCCTTTCCCAGCCACGAAGCCAGTTCCTTTGACAGCGCATCGCCTATTTTTAAGAAGAAGCCATATAAGGAGTCGCTCATGCGCCTCGTTTACATCAACGACGCCGAGTCAGTGGGACTTTTTAGGATAATTTATATAGGCACGTGACCATGGGTCAATTTTTTCTCTCTTTCTCTCTTCCGGGTCTGATGGAGAAATAGCCGGATGGTCGCCAATATGCTTTGCCGGATGTGCGGAAGGATGGGCCGAACCGTCGAAAAGATCGACGCTCTTTCGCGATGATTTTTTTTCGTTCGAACGTCGTCAGTGCAAAACAAGACCAAGAAGTTTTCAAGGAGATCGAACCTGAATCAGAATACCAGGAACCGGCGTGGGTCGGTCGTCGTCTACTCGACGCCATCTGACTGTTTCAGTTCCTATCGGTCCCGGATTGAATAGGAAGATCACGTGATGTGGGTAGAACCAGAAATGTCGACCACAAAACGACATGAATGAGTGTTAAACGGAGTTAGAGTATGACAAACACGCGTCTGCAGCTATGAGACTTTTCCTAAACGCTTTCGTAGAAGCGCGCCGAGAAGGGCGCGGTCAAAATGCGAGAGACCACAACTGCGCACGCGCGAATTCTAAGCAGCCTCATTTTCGTCGAGGAAACGTCTCCACTTCCAGAAGCCCGTTGATTATTGGGACCATCCCAAGCCAGTCGCGCAGAACACCCCATTGGGTAAGCAAAAAGGGCCAATCCTTCGCGAGACGAAGCGACAAAGCGATTTGTTATTCTTTCTCACTAGTACCGGTCCTCGAACGCGCCCTGATTTCTAAACAAGCGCTTGCTAATAGACAAAAGAAACGATTCGCTCGTCATGTCGCTCGAATGGGGCCTCCAGGTATTCGTCACCAGCAACCAAGTAAAGAAAACGATCCGCGTCAGCGGCGAAATGATCATCGGTGAAGTCATCCTCGAACTCGTATCGTCGCTAACGAGTAAGTACCGTAGAGAAAGAAAAAAACGTCGCAATAAAGAAACGCCGTAACCGCAACTAATCCGCACAAAAACTCACTTCGAAACTGCCGTAACTCGATTTTTCGTCCCCCCACGCGCGCGCGCGCAGGCGAACAAGACTGGTCCGATCACGCGCTATGGTGGCCCGAAAAGAAGCAGTGGCTCCTCGGCGCGCGCATCACGCTGAACGCGTACGGCGTCCAATCGGACGCGCGCCTCCACTTCACACCCCAGCGAAAATATCTCAGCGTCCAACTTCCCGATCGTCGCTATCGCAAAGTGAAATGCAGTTTCTCCGTGCTCACATTCCACGCCGTCGCCGAACTGTGCGAACAGCTTTGCATACGTCATCCCGAGGAAATGTCGCTCGTGAAAGCGCGTCCGCGTCGCAAAAAGGATTCCGATTCGCGAAATGGATCGCCGGATCCCGCCGCCGCCGCCGTCGACGATGATTATCCCGATGGGATATTTGGCGATACGTTGGCGAGATCGACTGAAGATCGAGCCGCTATGAATGCACGGTAAAGAGAAAGAAATCGTCTATGGAAATATTTTTCTTTACATATTGTTCTTTAGATGGGTCGATTCGTCGATATCTTTGGCTGAACAGGTGAGTATTGACTCCTTACTGGTGTTATTATTCATTTTCTCTTCTTTTTTTTCTTAGGGTGTTGAAGAATTTGATCCGGTGCAGCTCAAGTTCAAATATCACGCGTTCATGAACATCGATCCCAAGGTTTCGTGTACTCTAGTACGAAAAAATGACTGGCATTTCTGTGACGTCATTGTTTAGATTGATCAGGACCGCATCGATCAATTGTACGCGCAAGCCAAGTGGTCCGTTCTGTTCGAAGACGTCGACTGTACGGAAGAGGAAGCGATTGCATTCGCCGCTCTTCAGGTGAGAGAACGAAGAAGGAGCGCGCGCGCGAGAGACACTTTCCTTATATTCAGATGCAAGTGAAATTGGCCGTTGAAATGCCCGTCACTCGCCGATCAGACTTCAAGGAAGCCGCGTCGGTTGAAGATCAGCTGAATGAACTGCAACTCGGACAGAGATTGCCGCCGAGAAATCGAGTAAAAAAGATGCGTGGTTCTGTACAAAAATGTCTATTTTTGAAATTTTTTTCAGGGATTGCCTACGACGAGTTCGAAGAAGCTTTCTGCGATGCTCAAGTTTCACAAGTAGGTTTTCTTATTGTCTGTTGCATTGATTCTTATTTCCCCCCCCAGGCCTGGGCGCTTTGATACACTGGGAAAGCGCTTCAAGAAGTATTGGTTCGTTTTTCAGGGTAAGAAAAACTCAAGCGTGCATTTGATCAAATATTTGTTATTTTATTATTAGACATGCACGTGTCCTACTACAAGTGCCAGGAGGACGAAGGCGGCGCTCCCGTTGGAAAAACGAAGCTGGATAGTGCGTTTTTTTTCAAATATTACTTCAAAAAAACACGAATATTGCGTTTTTCCTATAGAGGGGACGGATGTGACTCCGGAAATAAATGTCACCAAGAAGAAGTTCATCATTCGAATTGAAGTGCAAACGCTCGATTCCTCCGACGTGTTCGAATTAAAATGCGACAACGTGAGTCTTGTTCGTATGAGCGCCTTTGTGAAACGATCATTTTCTCCCCTCCCCCCAGGAGGATCAATATGCCGAGTGGATGACGGCGTGTCAACTGGCTTCAAAAGGAAGAACGCTCGACGATCCAAACTATGAAGCGGAATTGGCCAGCGTCAAGGCTTTCGTTCATCTACAGGTGGGAAAGGGGAGTGTCAGTGACGCCCACGACTCAGCAGGAAGCGCACAAATGGTAAGAATATAAAAAGAGACTATTCCTGATAGAGATTCTTGTGTAAAAAGTAGCTGTAGACTCCAACTTTTTCAAATAGTTAGTTAGTTAGTTAGTTAGTTAGTTAGTTAGTTAGTTAGTTAGTTAGTTAGTGTGGTCTCCTTGCACTCTCAAATAGAGCTTCACCTTTCTACCCCTTTGAGAAAATAGAGCCCCAGGCGTATCATAATTGATATTGAGCGTATAAACAATAGTGCCCCACTCTCCAATAAAGACTGGAGTTGAATTGTGTAGAGATTCTTGTGTAAAAAAAGTAGCTGTAGACTCCAACTTATGTGCGGTCTCCTTGCCTGTAGGGTGAGCTCACTCCAAGCGATTTCGTTTCCCAGCGAATTTTGAAGAAATTGAAACCTCAAAAGGTGAGCGTTTTGATGACGCTGTGTGTGTGAGAGAGAGAGAAAGACTCTCTATGTTAATAAGATTGCCGAGTTGATTCGAAAGCAACACAGCAAAGTGAATCAATTGCCGACAATGGAAGCAAAATTGAAATACATTCGCGACTGGGAAGCGTTGGCCGATTACGGCATCAGCTACTTCATCGTTCGTTTTTCGGGATCGAGAAAACAGGCAAGAGACGACGAATCACAATAAATAATAAATAAATAAATTTAGGAACTTCTCGGCATCACGTACAATCGAATAATTCGCATGGACATCAACACGCACGAGCACAAGAAAACGTGGCGCTATAGCGCAATGCGAGCGTGGAACATCAACTGGGAAATCAAGGAGATGCGAATCGAGCACGAAGACAATTCGTTCTCGTTTTCGTGCCAGAGCGCCGATTTGAAAGTCGTGCACGAATACATTGGCGGATACATTTTTCTGTCGATGCGCGAAAGCGACGAGGATGAATTGGATGTGGAAATGTTTTTGAAGTTGACTGGGGGTTGGCACGAGAGCACTGATCCGACTGTATTGCCGTCTGCGTCTTAGAAAAAGATTGATTAATTTTAGTGTCTAATTTCACGGAAGTGTTTTTTTGTGTGATGTCTTTGTTTCTTTGTGTTGGTGACTGTTATCGCTATCGGAATTTGTTATTTGTTTTGCAATTAATCGTTTCAGTCGTCGTTAAGGTCTGTCGCTTTTTCAGCAAGTGTTGACGAAGTTGTGTTTCGATATATAAATACGATATTTTGAAGTAAGTTTTTCGTTCCGGTAGTTGTGGCCGAGTGGTCTAAGGCGTTGGACTAGAAATCCAATGGGGTCTCCCCGCGCAGGTTCGAATCCTGTCAACTACGTCCGTAGCACTTTTTTTTTCTTTGCCAATTGAAACCTGATTTTTTTTCATTTGGTCTAACAAGCTCAGCGCGTATAAATAGAACTCTTCTATTTTGACCGTCAACTTTTAATTAGATTAGCGTACGCTAAGCACACAAAAATGTCGTCTACAAACAATCGCCGTTCTTGCGTTGTCATTGGTGCTGGAGCAGCAGGCCTCTCAGCAGGAGCTCATCTGTCTCAGCACGGCTTCAATGTGACGATCGTCGAAGCCAACGATCGCTTAGGAGGACGAATATGCCAGCATCCCGGCTGGCCGACTTGGGGGCCCATCGATCTCGGCGCCGAGTACATCCACGGCTCGAAAACGAACTTATTCGAGCTCGCCAAGCGCGAAGGATGGCAACTAGGCGACTCTGTAAAATGAAAACGTAAAGCAATGCAAGATACAAGACGTTTTTCTAGATCTACACCTTCGAGGACCTAGCCGTGAAAGGCGATCGAAACGGACGCGACTACATTCATCATCGCGGCCGTCTCTACAAAATGACGAGAGAATCGGAGTGCAAAGACATCGTCAACACTTTGAAAATTCTCGAAGACATCAATGGATTGCCTTACGCATATCCGGACAATGCGCATCCGGCCAAAGCGAGCCCCGTCCTGTCATTAGATGCTGACATGTCACTGAAGGATTACTTGGATGGGCGTGGCGATGTGACGGAAGAAGTGAGAGATCTTGTTCGAGGCGTCATCTGTCAGGAGATGGCCGTTTCAATGAGTCTGTGTGGTATTCAGGAATTGGCACGGTGGTCTGACTGTTGGGTCTGTGGAACGGACAACTACAGGTAAGAAATGATGTTCTTTTTTTGCTACTTTTAATTTCTAGAATTTAGAATGAAAGGCGGATATTGTCTGCTTATCAAATATTTTTTGGATCAATTGGGAGATGGGGCTAAAGTGAAGACCTCCTGGCCAGTGACTCAAGTGTTTTACAATGATGATGGTATATACGTATGACTGATAAAATTAATTTCGTTTCTATATATATTTCTCGTTAGAGAGAAAAGTGAAAGTTGTGAATTGTCATGGTGACGTTCTCACGGCCGAGACAGCTATCATCACCTTGCCTCATTCTATTCTTCGTGCTGGTGACGTTTCGTTCATTCCGCCTCTTCCCGATCGAAAACTTTCTGCCATACAAAAAATTCACATGGAGTCATCTCATAAGATATGCTGTCGTTTTAGAAAACCGTTCTGGCCTGATTTTGGAGTTATTTTATGCTCGTCGGGATTCATGGGCCAGATTCATGAGGAAAAGCGCTTCAGTTCCTACTCAATGGCCACAGACGTCGCCGTTGCCAAAGACTCTTCAATTATAACGTTAGGGGGAAAGGAGGAGGAGGAGAAGAAGTATGATGATGAGTCTGGCTGCTACTTTATATCTGGGTATCAGTCAGGCGAATCAGCTGCCAAGAGCGAGGGTATGACAACTGAGGAAAGAACGAAAAAATTCCTTGCTCAACTAGATGAAATATTTGGGTAAGCAATTCTATGGTAAAAGAGACTGACTACCAATGATTTTTTGCAGGAGTCCTGAATGTCCTACTCCTGCAACGGACAGTTTTCTCGGGTCCGTAGGAAAACACTGGAGCGACGAACCGTATATACGCGGTGCCTACATTAGCCCTTCAGTTGGTGCGTCGGAAGAGGATCTACGCAGTCTTGCTGCTTCTGTAGGCCAGTCGCTTTTCTTTGCTGGCGAAGGCACGTCACTTGACATGCCGGCCTGCGTGGAAGCAGCTGTCAATACGGGAAAGAGAGCCGCAGAGCAAGTCATGCAGTCCTACTAGTAATTAATTTATTAGAAGTTGCAACTTTTTATTTGCTATGTTTTTATTTCACGTGCATAGAACGCCCCGGATAGATGAAGTCAGGTTATCACGTGCCGCAATGGATACATAATAACAGTCTAATTAGCGGCGTTTATACCTCTCGCGTCACGATTTCGTTCTCCCGAGTCGCAAAGAAAAGGCGGCACAACTCGACGACTCTCAAACAGAAGGCGAGCGAAACTCGTCCGATCGAATACGGGAGCCCGAGCCGGAAGAAACGAACCCGACACTAAGTGTAGCAACGCGTCTTTGTTCGCCGAGAGCTGGACGAGCGTCCTGCAGCGGAAAGACCAAGCCAAGCGCGCAGACTCATGTCATCGACACGATCGCCACTCCCGACCGTCGCCGAGAACCCACCGGATCGAGTACAACGGGGGAAAGTGAGGAGGAGGGAGGAGGGGGGGAGAGGGGGGGGGGGACACCGCGATTCGAAACGCGTTCGAAAGCGTAACAACGGGGACTTGGACGCGCGAAGCGAATAAGGGGGCGGGCGATAGAGACGCGGAGAACGCGATCGTCGTTTGCCCAGTCGGCGCTCCATGAAAGATGGATGAATAAAATGCGAAGGGGCGTGTTGTCTTTTCTGTTTCAGGCGGCGGGAGGATCGACTTCCCATGCGTCGTCGTCGTCGTCGAACAGCGGTCGTCGCTTCTCGCGATCTCATCACGGCGACGAGGTCTACATCGGCAACTATAAGCTCATCAAGACGATTGGAAAGGGAAATTTCGCCAAGGTCAAACTGGCTCGACACGTTCTCACTGGAGTCGAGGTATTTCTACGCTTTTTCGAAGTCGTGCGAGTTTATCGGATGGTCTAGGTGGCGATTAAAATTATCGATAAGACGCTGCTGAATCCGAGTAGCCTTCAGAAGGTAGGTTTCGGCGGGGTGGGGCCCCCTACGGGGGAATCGTGTTTGCGGTTTTTCCAGCGTGCTGCTTCTTTGTCTTTGCGACGGGTTTCTTAGTCTCTCGCGCTTTTTTTAGCTCTATCGCGAAGTGCGGATCATGAAGATGCTCGATCATCCGAATATCGGTGAGCGTTTTGACGCGGAACACGCGCGCGCGTCGTAACGCGAACGCGTCTTTTCTCGCTAGTCAAACTCTTCGAAGTAATCGAAACGGACAAGACGCTCTATCTCGTCATGGAATACGCGAGCGGCGGTACGCGAAATCGAACAACAAACGCAGTGCGGCACAACGCGATTTCTTTCATAGGAGAAGTCTTCGACTATTTAGTCGCGCACGGGCGAATGAAAGAAAAGGAAGCCCGCGCAAAATTTCGTCAGGTGCGTGAATGAATTTCTGCGCAGCAAACGCGCAGCGAAACGTCTTCGTTCGTTCGTTCGTTCGTTCCCAGATCGTCTCGTCTGTACAGTATTGTCATCAGAAACACGTTATTCATCGAGACTTGAAGGTAAATCAGACCGAAAGTATTTGGAATCTTACTAGGGGGGTCTCTCAGGCGGAAAATTTACTTCTCGACGGCGAGATGAATATCAAAATTGCCGACTTTGGATTCAGCAACGAATTCACGCCGGGGAATAAGCTGGACACATTCTGTGGCAGTCCACCATATGCGGCACCGGAATTATTTCAAGGGAAGAAGTACGACGGTCCGGAAGTGGACGTTTGGAGTCTCGGAGTGATTCTGTATACACTCGTAAGTGGGAGTTTGCCGTTCGACGGGCAAAACTTGAAGGTGAGAAAAAGAAAAATATTTATTTTATTATTATTATTGATTTTTTGTTAGGAGTTACGAGAACGAGTTTTGAGAGGAAAGTATCGCATTCCTTTTTACATGTCAACAGGTATGTGCACGTCACGTGGTAAAATTTTTAATTGTTATAATTAATTTTTGTTTTCTGCGCAGATTGTGAGAATCTTTTGAAAAAATTTCTCGTTTTAAATCCAGCTAAACGTCAAGTATTAGAAGTGAGTGAGAAACGCTTTGGAGGGGAGGGGTTCCCACGACGACAATTCTCCCCTAGACGATTATGCACGACAGATGGCTCAATATCGGGTTCGAAGGCGAAGACTTGAGACCCTATGTTGAGCCAGAAGTCGACGTGAATGATACCGCTAGGACAGGTGAGTGTCTCATATTTCGAATAGAGAGAGAGTCGACGTCCTTTTTTATATAGAACTAATGGTCAAATTGGGTTTCACTACGGAAGAAATTCACGAATCCGTCACGAAGAATCTTTACAATGACGTCATGGCGACGTATCTTTTACTAGAACGAGGCCAATTGGTAAAGAGAATCATCAATAAGAAATGAGAGATAGTTAATTAATTAATTAATCTTTCTAGTCTCTTGATTCCATTGCTGTTGGCATTGGAAATCTCGGCACTGGAAACGCGTCTCGGGTCGCCGCCGCCGCCGCCGCTGCGACGACGACGTCATCGTCTTCGTCCTCGTCGTCGTCGTCGTCGCATCATCGCCCACGGGAGGCCGGTCATCCGTCGTCGTCGTCGTCGTCGTCGAAAACGCGTCATACGAATCCGCTCTTTCGAATGGGAAGTCCCACGGAGGCGGGAGACGGTGCGAAAACGACGAACGGCATGCCGCTGGCGACGGCGAGCAATCCCAAGGACGTCGCCGGCGACGACATGGACGTGAACGCGGGACGATGGGAAACAACGACGTCGTCGTCGTCGTCGTCGTCAAGACGACGCGGAGCGAGAACATCGCAAATAGTAAGAAATCGAGACTAGTTGCGGGTGTGTTAAAGGTCTCTTCCAGCCGATGGGGAGAAGAAATACGGTAAGCGCGACGACGAGTGCGCATCATGAAACAGCGGCTGACGCAGTGAGAAGGTAATAGAATTAAAACGCGCTTTTGTTATTTTTATTGTTCGTTTTCTCTAGGGGTCATCGTATTGTATCCGCTCCGCCGACGGAGGCGCCTCCCGTTGACGCGCTGCGAGGCGGAAAAGACGGCGAAGCGGGGTAAGTGAAATATCCTAAGATGTACAGTAGAATTAGGAGAAATTTCGTACGAAACTTCGAGATTTCTCAAAGCTAGTATTGATTTTCCGTGAAGACAATTAGCAATCGACTTCTTAGAAGAGCGCAATTGAAAATTCTTTTTTTTCTTTTTTCTTGTAGGTCGAATCGGAATTCGACGGCGGGTTTCAGCGCGCTGAGTTTCAAGGCGCGCAACAGCGCAATTCGGAGCACGTTCCACGCCGGGCAGACGCGCGACAAGATGAAACTGTTTCAGCCGAACGGCGGAATGGTCGTCGCTGACACGACGACCATGCCGCCGGGAACGAGTTCCGTGGCAGGTCATCGATCATTCTTCTCGAAACTCACGTCTAAATTCTCGAGAAAGTAAGAGAAATGGAGATACGATAGTAGAGTGGTGATTAATTGATAGTCATTTGAAAGGCAAATTAGTAGTAGAGCATATACATACTGTATAGATGATTAATTGATTGTCATTTAATGTTTATAGCGTGGGGGCGAGTATTAGTAGTAGAGTGGACATATAAATGATTAATTGAGAGTCATTGAGAAACGTTTTCAGAGACAAATAGTATAATCTCTTCCTTCCCTATAAATTAGTAGTAGAGTATACATATGTTTCAAGCATCTAATCTCTTCCTTTCCCTTACATAGATCCCTGGGCGAACAGGACTCTAAACCGCGCGCTCTCCGATTCACATTCAGCATGAAAACGACGAGTCAAATGGATCCGATCGACATAATGAAAGCGCTTCGCGACGCGCTCGACGGAAACGGCTGCGACTACGAACAGCGCGAGAAATTCCTTCTCCTGTGCGAGCACGGCGAGTCGGAAGAGACGACGGTTCAATTTGAAGTTGAAGTGTGCCGCCTGCCCCGTCTCTCCATGCACGGCGTCCGCTTCAAGCGAATATCGGGGAATTCCATAGCCTACAAGAACATCGCTTCGAAGATCAGCACGGATTTGAAAGTCTAGTCGGCGGAGGAGAGGGGGTTACATAGCTAAAAATGGGGTTGGTTTGGCGCGCCTCTCCTCTTTTCTTCTCTCCCCCCGTCTACCAACCGCATGCGCACGTGTTAGGCTTTGCACACCTCTCTATATCGTCTCTTTCACCTTAATAATTTTTTTCTTTTTCCGCCGTCAGGCACGTTTTGAAGTGACTGTGCCTCTTTGACGGTTTTTAATGGGTACTACGGTAGTCTCTTCCTATATGCAGTCTTTTCTCAATGTGTACGTGTGTGTGTGTATGTGTACGTGTGTTCATCATCTTTTTTTTTTTGTCTCTTGCTTCCTCCTCGTTCCTAGTTTTTTCCCCCTCTGTCGCGCGGAGACTCTACGTTGGTGATTTTAGTGAGTTTATATTGAGAAACGTCTTCCCCTACCATGACTCATTATTCTTATTATTCTTATTATTCTTATTAGCTGTAAATAAATACTAAATATATGCTGTGGGGGACCGAGTTTTCGTCGAAAAAACGCCTCTTTTTGTTATTTGAAATTCGAAACGGTCTTGCGGTAGGTGGGGAGCAAAGACGATTTCCATGACGCGTGGCGTTGGTTCCGCTTCCGCCTGCATCAAAGCCAGCGCTCGCGGTTACAAATAGGTAGCCACCTTGTGGAAATTACCTCATTAGTAGACGCTGATTTCGTTAGAAACAATCGAACGGTGACCACGTGAGACCAGGCGAGACCAAGAGCTGGACTAGATGAACTTCTAGTTGGACCTTGCCTGGAAGAAAAGTCGCATCAGGTATATAAGTTATTTTGTTTATAAAAATGCAGACCTTTGGGGTTTTAGAGCGGTTATCTAAGGGGGAAAAGGTAGATGTTTCTGTCTCTAAGAAGTCTCTAATTTTACCTGGTTGATGCAGACGACTGGTATTGATTTTCGTCTCGTTATTTCCATTAACTTGCGTCCGATATAGAGCAAAGCTTTGGCTTTTTCCACGGCTTCGTTCTGGTCGAAATCGGCTCTGAATACGGCGGCGAGGGAGTCAATGATAATTAGTTTAATATTCTTTTGTGATGTCATCTGTGGAAGGCGATCAATCAGAGCAGTGAGACCATCCTAAAGTCACTTCATTCTGGTATGATTCCACTGGTCAATTATTGGCCACTTACTGATGATGCAACGTGTTCTATACAGATTCTGTCGGTCAGTTGACCGACAGACGAAAAAATCATCTGATGTGTTTCTCGAAATGCAGTTGCCATCTGCATCAATCTCTTAGAAGGAAAAGAACACTCTGTGCTCACATACAAAGCCTCTGAGAAAAAGAGGTCACATGGAGAGAGGTAAAGCTGTACAATTACCTCCTCCTAATCCGCCCTTTTCAACGGGTAGCTGAACGGTGAGGCAAAGCTGCAGGCTCAGTTGCGTCTTCCCTGCACCGCTTTCTCCCGATATCTCCGTTATTCCGTCAGTCAGAAGCCCGCCTCCAAGACGGGCATCCATTTCAGGACAGCCAATGCTCAGACGGCGTCGAGAGACGCCTGCCTGCCACGTCTGCAAGGCAGTTTGCACCGACGGCAACGTCATGAGCTAATCCGGGATTTCGACAACGTATAAAATCTGCAAATATTGGCTCACTTTCTATTTTTAGATAGCGAGCACGCGCACACTGCACAATTCTTGTCGTCTCCATCAGGTGGATCGTCCGGTCCTTATCGTCTTTAACTGACCTTAGAGCGTCGCTTCCTTTTAGACGAGCCGAAAAGAAAGGCGCCTAGCGTCACGTGTATGCTCTTTGCCGAACCGCGCTCTCGAGGTTCGATCCACGATGACATCGGGGCCCCCTAAACCCCCGATGACTCATCGCTCCTAAAAGCCGGCTCGTTAGCGATTTTTCTCGCTTTTTTCAGGTTGTTGCCGAAGCGAAACGAATCGCGCCGCCGCTCGCCGCCGCTCTCGTTCCAATCGATACATGATCATCATCTCGCTCACGATAGACCGATACAAGAAATTCTGTCGCCTTCGTCATGGCTGCCATGGTCAACGTAGATCGAAAAAACACCGATCCCTATTATCGTTACAAGATGCCACGCCTTCTCGCAAAGGTTTGGGGGGGAAAAGAAAAAAAGGCGGGGGGGGGCGGGGTTGGTAATCATTGATTTTTAGGTGGAAGGTAAAGGAAATGGAATCAAAACGGTTGTAGTGAATATGGTTGAAATTGCGAAATCTCTTTCTCGTCCTCCTTCATGTGAGATAACTCTATTTATGTATAGATGTTTTTATTTCTATTGTCTTTATTATATGAAGATCCTTGCAAGTATTTTGGCTGCGAATTGGGCGCCCAGACTCAAATGGATGCCAAGAACGAACGCTACATTGTGAACGGGGCCCACGAGGGCGAACGCCTTCAAGAACTTCTCGACGGCTTCATCAAGAAATTCGTCATGTGCAACGAATGCGAAAACCCGGAAACTATACTCGTAAGATTAGACAAACGAAAATAATTGATACTGATTTGATATTTAGACTGTGGACAAGAGGGGAAATATCAACCAGGGCTGTTCCGCTTGCGGTCACCAATGCATGATCGATCCTCGTCACCGACTCACTACATTCATTGTGAAAAATCCGCCTTCAGGATCTCAGCCAACTGGGAAGAAGTGCGCTAAGAGGGGGGGGACACTTAGAGCAGCTATATGGTTTTTTTTCTCTCTCTTTCCCAGGGGAAGCAAAGAGAAGAAAGCGGCGGCGGCGAAAGAAAAGGAAAAGGAGAAGGAGAAAGTAAAGGCCAGTGGACACAAGTCGTCAAAGAAGGTAGTCTAGAGCAGAGTGCCCTTCATATCATTAATCTAAATTTGTGTTTTTTTTTTCCCCTTGTAGGAGGAAGAGGATGTGGAGTGGAGTGTCGACACGAGTGAGGAAGCTGTGAAGCAGAGAATGGGCGAATTGAGTGCCGGGGTCAAAACGTTGGCCGTGGACGAGGGATCGGGCAATCTCAACTCGTCCGAGCGTGTCGACGCCTTTTTTAAGTTCGTCCATGTAAGAGATCCAATTGCCTTTATCTATATATATAGAGAGAGATTATGATTATTATGTGTAGCAAAAGAATGTCAATGGGCTTTTGGTGAAGGATATTGGGGCGATTGTTCAGGAAGCGAAGAGGCTCGACGTTTTCGAAAAGGCTCCTCTTGTCTTGGCTGAGCTCCTCTTCGATAAGAACGTGCAGAAACAGATCAAGGAATATCGTGCCGTTTTTCTCAGGGTAAGTATGCTGGGCGTGGCGGGCGGGCGTTGAAACAAATCGGGGTCCCCTCGCTGGCGGGAAATAGTTGAAAAATCGTAAGCGAAAAAAACTAAAAAAAATTGTCAGGAGTGGGATTCGAACCCACGCCTCCAGAGGAGACTGCGATTCACATACGGGGCTTCTCCTGAACGCAGCGCCTTAGACCGCTCGGCCATCCTGACCTGTTGGAAATTTGCGGCTTATACGCTCGTTTTATATCGACGCTCTCTTTCTGCAGTTTGTGAATGGCAATAAGAGAGCGCAGAAGTACTTGCTTGGCGCGTTTGAGCAGCTGGTTGGAAGAGTTAACCCTGAACTGAAGCCGCGTTCCCCTTACATACTGAAAGAATTCTACGAACAAGATCTCCTTGAAGAGGAAGTCATTTTGGAGTGGGATCAAAAGGTAACAACAAAGTGAAAGTCTATAAAGCGGCATTCTAACTCGCAATAGGTGTCAAAACGATTCGTGGACAAGAAAATCGCCGAAGAAATTCATCAGAAGGCAGCACCTTTTGTCAAGTGGCTCCGCGAAGCGGAAGAAGGATCTTCAAGCGAGGAGGAAGGAGACGTCGAAGTTGTCTACTCTACCAAACCCCAAGTCAATTCCGTTGAAGAAAATGATGAAGATGGAGGTGATGATGGAGGTGGCATTGATATTGACGCCATCTGAGCTGTCTTGCTTTTTGAACTCTTGATTTTTTGTTGAACGTTGTCAAATGTCTGTCGCATGGTCTGTTATTGTCAACTGTCATTCAATCGTTAAGGAAAAATGCTTCAAAGGCGCGCGCCTAAGTGGTTGCTATGACAATCCCAATGCTGATCTCCCTCCCACAGTCAATAACTTATCAACATAACAAAGCAAAAGAAAGAACGGATTATGTAAAAAGATAAATGCCGAGTCTCGAGTCCCACGCGACACGAAGGAAAGGAAACGCCACAAAACGTACGTCATAGTGCTACTACAGTACTAAAATTTGCCTATACACCCTTCTACTGTTAGGGTCGTTTCGCCGCCGCTTGCTGCGCGACAGCTATCGCGTCTCTCCACTCCGCTCCGGCTTCGGTTGTGACTGAAAGACCGGGGCTGTCATTATACGGGATAGGCGTGAGTTACCGCGTCTGACTTACGTCCGCGCAATTTGTACGTTCTTCCCGGGTATACGATGTGAAACGTACAGTCCTCTTCCATGTCAGAGACGCTAACGATCTTTTTTAGATCTATCGTGCCCGACGGCGTGCTTTTCTGCGCGAGAAAGCGATCTCGAAACGGGGTCCCGATATTTTCGGGCTTTTTCTCACCGCTCCTTTGAAGTAGTGTAGCTGTTTGCCGTTGAGAACGAATTTTCGTAGCTTCCAGTCGGTATTTACGACGCCGCGCTTGTACATATTGCCTTCTTTGATCGTTTTTCGCAACACGTAGTCGTCCGCCATTGTCAAATCCGGGCTCGAAACAGAGCACTTGAAATTAATCCGTCGCGTTGGCAACAAGAATGGCGAAGGTGTTCGTCAACTGCGTCGATCAGTTCTCGGGCAAAAATATAAGCCAAGTCGGCGCCATAGCGAGAATCGACGACATTTTCATTGATCGCATCTCTTGGCGCAGGTTTTCACTCAGTCGATCGTCGGCGGAACGCTGGGCGAAGCGCAAGACGACGAAGAGGGCTCGGAAATCGAGGGAACGGGATCGCTAAAGCCGCACTATCACGTCGTCGGAACGCTGAAAGATTCGGAAGCCCTAAAACCGGACTGGGTCGACGAAATCGTGCCGGTAAAAACGATTTTTACGACAGTGACGTAAAACCAGAGAGGAATGGTATTTCATTTAGAATTCGAATCGCGATGATTTGTTGGAGATGTTAATGACCTGCGACGTGATTGTGTACGACATTAATCAAGATTTGGACGAAGTGGATGAAGCTGGTTGGGCCGTTGAAGGTGAAATCAATACCTTATTTATTTATTTATTTATTGAAGCCTGTAGCTTTGCATTCTCAACTCGACGTCATCAAAGAGCAAAAGATTTTTATTTGTCTATCAACGATTATGACGTGGGCCAGAAGCAAGCCTCTGGATCCAGTAAAAAATAAACTTTTTTTATTTTTTGAGTGACTTGCATGTGTAGGAGGACCCCGATATTCCTTTCACGGAAGACGACTACAGAAAGAGAAGGCCTCATCCGAATTTCAAGCATCACATTGCAGTGGAAAAACAAGTCATCAAACTAGGGAAAACGGTACAAAAAATCGCTACAGACATAAAAAATATTGATTGAATTCTCAAAATCTAGAACAAATCCAAGTTTTGCTCTTATGTAATTGCCAGTGGATTGGCATACGGATGCGGCGAAAATATCTTTCATTTTCTATTCAAGGCACGTGAACAAACACAAGTAACGTTATCTATTTTAGATATATTTTATTTAGAGCGCTTGGCTTGGGGAAGTTGACGCTTTGAATGTATTTGGAAACGGTCAGAACGTCATTCCAATGATACACATTAGAGATCTGGCATGGTTAGTCATAAAAACGCTCAATATAAAATACTTAGGTCTTTGCTTTAGCGTTCTCTTGAATGTGGCTGATGGAAAGCCCAAAACGCGTTACCTTGTGGCTGTAGACAGTGGCCAATTGTCCCTGGAAGAAGTCGTCAAGGTGAGAATAGAATCCAAAAATTGAATCAGCGAGTCAATAAAATTTTTTCGTAGAACATCAGTACGAATCTTGGGACAGGTAAAGTGAAGTTTATTCCAAGGGAAGAAGCTCTTCTAGATAAAGACCTTTCAGTAAGAATGCTTAGTCTTTGTCTTTTTTCGAAAAGAAATGCTCTCTTTTAGCAAAAGGACTTTGATCATTTGTTGGTGAATTTGCGCATGGAAGGCACGTACGTGAAAGAGAACATGCAAATCGAATGGGTCAGCGAAATGGGCATGGTGGAAAACATTGACGTCGTCATTCGAGAATTCAAAGACACTCGTGGATTATTGGTGATAATTATTAATAGAGAGTAGAATCCAGTGGCGAGATATTTGAATTTTTAGCCGGTGAGGATTTGCGTTCTTGGTCCGCCGGCGGCGGGAAAAACGACGCTGGCGGAGAAGCTGTGTCGTCACTTCAAGATTCATCACGTCAAAGTGATGGACGTGATACGCGAGACGATTCAGCAGTTGGAGCGCAGCGCGGCGAGAGCCGACACGGAGGATTTGGACGAAGATGACGACGCGCAAGCTCAAAAGGATAAGGAGTATTTGGAATTGTTGAGGGAAAGTCAAGAGAATAACGACGGTAAGTAAAGAGTTCAAGAGGGGGGGAGGACATAGCTGAGTCTCTTTCTCTAGGGAGATATGAAGACCAGTACATGATTAACTTTTTCAGAAAGAAACTGAAATCGATGCCTTGTCAAAATCAGGTAAGAAGCGGAGGCGAATTGGGGCTCCCCCTTTGAAAAAAGAGCTCCAGATTCTAATAAAGCCCCATGGGTACGGTTTATGGTAGTAGTACAACGTATGTGCCCATGATTTGAAGTAATAGTGCCCCACTTCCCAGTGAAAGATAGAGCTCTAGGGGGACTATTAGAGCGAGTACGTATACACGTGTATGCTCTGTAGGGTTTTGTGCTTGATGGTTATCCAAAAACGTATGAGCAAGCCAAAGATCTGTTTGCAAGTGAGAAGAATTACACGAGCCCTTTTGGCACTAATATTATTATTGGGGTACAAGATGAAGATGAAGAGGAGGAGGAAGGAGAAGGTCAATCGCCTGAATATGACAAGACCATCATGCCAGGTATAGATAGAGAGAAAACATGCATTGAATAAAAATCCAGCGTTCTTCTGTTTAGAGCTCGTCGTCGCTTTGGACTCCTCTGACGATTTTTTGAAAGAGAGGATTATGAATCTTCCGGAGACGGAGGTAGAGGGAACTCATAATTCTGAAGCAGGTGAGGGCTCAGAAATTGGGAGAGCAACTTGGGACTTTTTTATCTCTTTTTTTCTTAGAGTTTCTTCGTCGATTGTCGCTCTATCGCGATTTGAATACGGAAGACAATACGGTGTTGAACTACTTCGATGAACTGGAAATTCATCCGGAGACGTTTGAGATTCCCGCCACTCAATGCGAAGTGATGCTGAAGAAAATAAAGAAGGAGATCGGCGAACCAAGAAACTACGGTAAGAGAGAGAGTACTGTATTACTACAAAATCAAAGAAACTTTTCCTTTTTTAGGTCCTACGCCAGAAGAACTCGCTGAAATGCAAAGAAAGGCAACAGAAGAACGAGTAAGAGACTTGCGTATGTAGAATAGAGCCGTATATAGCTAGGAAATCCAGCTGCAAAGAGAAGCGAAGGAGAAAGAGGAAAGGGAGCGACAGGAAGTGGCGGAAGCGGCTGAAACGCAGAGAAAACGCTCCGAATGGGTAAGAGAATACCTTCATGAGCTGATTTGGTGGCGATATTGCTCTCCTTAGCAAGGACGCTTCGAAGAAGTGAAGGCCGAAGAGCGCGAGATGCTGGAAACGCAATCGTACCCACTGAGAAACTATCTCCTCAAAAACGTGATGCCTACATTGACACAGGGACTGATTGAAGTGTGCAAAGTACGACCAGACGACCCAGTCGATTTTCTGGTAAGAAAAATACCCCCCAAAAGACTCCGATAACATACATGTATTATACTAATACTAATAGGCCGAGTATCTATTCGAGAACAATCCTCAGATTGACTAGCAAAAACTCTCTGGTAATACTACTATTTTAACCGAAAAATGACGTCAGAACCAAACGCCGGCACTTTCGACGGACGTTCCTTGCGTGGGTAGGTGCGATCGAATCGAGCTGTAGGAAAACGATCCCGGCTTGATCGATGGGCGTGGCGCCGTTTGTATCGAAGTTCGCGGATCGGGCGAGATTTCGACTTCGGGAACGGGTGGAAGTGAGCTACGGCCGTGCGATGAACCGCGTCTCGTTCGTCTGTTGTCCGATTCCGGCTCTGAATGGCCGATCGGCGTCATTTCCAGTTCGTCGTCGTCGTTCGGCGAACGACGATCGTGTCGTCCCGTTATGTCGAATTCGTCGCGTTGGCAGAACAGTTTGTAAATGAGAACGCCGGTTACAATGAGCAAAAGAAGAAGAAACAGGCCAGGTATCAATCCAGCGAGAAGGAGCGTCGCCATCTATCCGGGTCTTTATTTTTTCAGTTTTCACATTCCATATTTTCCATCTTCCACTGCCGCGGCGCGCTACCATGGATCCGAAACGGTAAGCGAATGAGTCGCCGCCTAGAGCGAGAGGGGTCCCCACGTCGTGACAGTGACTTTGTGCATGGTTTTGCTCTTGTCGTTTGGACGGTAGGCGTGTCCCTTTCCCGACGGCGTTTGCTCCAGATCAAGCCGAAGAGGATTTGCTATTATTGATCGCGCTTGTTTCGCAGCGATTACGCTTTCAAGCTGATACTACTTGGCGACGTATGCTCTGGAAAAACGTCTCTATGTCATCGGTTCCTGGTAAATACAAGCAATCGACTCGTTGGCGACCC
Organism: Oscarella lobularis; assembly: GCF_947507565.1. Classification (NCBI taxonomy): domain Eukaryota; kingdom Metazoa; phylum Porifera; class Homoscleromorpha; order Homosclerophorida; family Oscarellidae; genus Oscarella; species Oscarella lobularis. Next base: position 3,182,852 of record NC_089181.1, read on the forward strand.
ACTTTTCCCGGACCCTCGTCTCCTGCGCCGGCGTGAGTTTTTCTTCTAGAGCAATGATGCCGCGTTCACACTACCCAACGAAGCCACTATCGGCGTCGATTTCGTAAGTCGAAAACGAAGACGATTTTTTCGTGCGACAATGTGCAACTTAGGGGAGTCGAACTATCAATTTGGACGGCGAAACGATCATTTTACGAATCGTGCGTGAAATTTATATCGATCCTTAGAACAGTTTTGACATACATTGCACTAATTATGCATATTTGTTTTTCCTAGTTTGACACGACCGGCCAGAAAAGCGTCATGTCAAGGCTGCGTCCGTTGTATCGAGGAGCACACGGAATAATCATCGTCTATAATGTAACACGCCAGGTAAGCGCCAAGTATGAAAAAATGACTTTTTCTAATAATTTTATCTAGGACACTTTCGACGGTGTGAAACGATGGCTTCAGGAAGTAGATCGATATGCTGAGAAGGGAGTGAGCAAGATGATAATTGGCAGCCAATGTGATTTGATGTCGCCTAGAGTAGTACCATACACCACAGCAAAAGTAGGGAAGAAACAATGATCGCTGAACCTTCTATAATCTTCGTCTTTCCCTCTCAGGAATATGCCGATCAATTGGGAATCCCGTTCTTAGAGACGAGTGCTAAAGACGGAAAGAACGTGGAACAGGCGTTCATGACAATGGCGGCGGAGATAATGTACAGGGTAGGTCCAGTCACGAGAATGAAAGGTAGAAGAGCAACGTATTGGCCAGAGAAGATAGAGTGCAATTCTGCCGATTTCTTATGTATGAAGCGTTGATGTGGAGGAGATCTCTTGCAGAAGCCGAAGAGCGCTGTTCTCAGCAGGCTGAAAGACTAAAAGTAGTCGAAAGCCAAACAAAGAGTCTTGAGGAAGAAAAGCGAAATTTTGAGGAAAAAAAACGAAATTTACGGCATCTACTTGGTAATTTTAGTGTCGTAATTATTTTTCATGAACAAAAATTTTGCTTGCTAGGGCAAAGTGAGCAGAAGTGCTTACAGCTCAGTCAAAGAGTTGACCACTTGACTGAAATTGTTAAAGAGAAGGATGCTAAAATAGCGAGGTTGCAAGAATTCGAAAACTTCATAAACATCCTTCCTGAAGACGTTCATCTTACTGGCGTGCGTCTAGGAAAAGGAGCCTATGGCAGTGAGAACTTGAATGCGCTTCAGCAGGAAATTGCGATTCGTTTTTTATAGAAGTGGACATTGGGCATTGGCGAGGTTCACCCGTTGCCGTCAAGACTTTCCATGAGTCGATTAAAAGCGAGCATTATTGTGCACTCTTTCGTCAAGAAATGGAAATCTGTAGCCGCATTCGTCATCCCAACATTGTAGCTATTTGCGGTGTCATAATCATGGATGACACACCTTTTCAAATAATCACTAATCTACTGGAAGGATCTCTCTGCGACGTCATAAAAGCGTCCCTATCCTCAAAGTCTCTAACCCTGAAAGAGAAGGTCGATTTGAGTCTCGGCTTTGTCGCCGGCATTTGCTATCTTCACCAACTTCGTCCAACACCAGTTCTCCATGGCGACATCCGCTCAACCAACATTTTGGTAACAGCGACAATGGTGGCTCAAGTTGGCGATCTAGGATCAGCGCGATTCTCGGACGCCTCTCTCTCAGCCGGTATTCATAGCGTTGAATACATTGCACCGGAACGACTTGATGGGAGCCAAGCGAGAAACACAGCCCAAGCTGATGTCTGCAGTCTGGGTGTGACATTGGGTGAGTTGATGACGTGCAGGGAGCCAATTAAAGCCGAGCGGTACTCTCAAATGGAAATGATTGGGCATGACGATATGAAAGTTATGTGTGTGCAGATGATCAATCGTAGGCCACGTGAGCGACCAAGCGCACAAGCTTGTCTTCAAGTTCTGGAAGGAATTTGCCACACTGATGAATATAGTCAATGCCCTCCCAAGCGAATGGTGAAAGGCAAATTACACAGGGAAGATGAAGTGACTCTTGTGGATGGGCCATGGTAGAGTAGAATTGTACCTCTTTTTATTGTCTTCATGTGTAACCGATAAGCGTTCTTAAGTTTGTAGCATTAGCCTGAAGGACCTGATTTTAGTGATGCCTACATTGACACAGGGACTGATTGAAGTGCGCAAAATACGACCAGACGACCCAGTCGATTTTCTGGTAAGAAAAATACCCCCCAAAAGACTCCGATAACATACATGTATTATACTAATACTAATAGGCCGAGTACATATCTATTCGAGAACAATCCTCGGATTGACTAGCAAAAACTCTCTGGTAATACTACTATTTTAACCGAAAAATGACGTCAGAACCAAACGCCGGCACTTTCGACGGACGTTCCTTGCGGGGGTATTTGCGATCGAACGCTCGAGCTGTAGAAAAACGATCCCTGCTTGAAGGACTTGATCGATGGGCGTGGCGCCGTTTGTATCGAAGTTCGCGGATCGGGCGAGATTTCGACTTCGGGAACGGGTGGAAGTGAGCTGCGGCCGTGCGATGAACCGCGTCTCGTTCGCCTGTTGTCCGATTCCGGCTCTGAATGGCCGATCGGCGTCATTTCCAGTTCGTCGTCATCGTTCGGCGAACGACGATCGTGTCGTCCTGTTATGTCGAATTCGTCGCGTTGGCAGAACAGTTTGTAAATGAGAACGCCAGTTACAATAAGCAAAAGAAGAAGAAACAGGCCAGGTATCAATCCAGCAAGAAGGAGCGTCGCCATCTATCCGGGTCTCGATCCGACTTGCGATCCGTCAGTTCCCGGCCACTCGGCGCGAACCTCTTCCCTCCTTCGATTCCACTGCCGCTCTACCATGAATCCGGAATAGTAAGCGAAAAGCGTTTTAGAATGAGTCGCCGCCTAGAGCGAGAGGGGTCCCCTCGTGACCGTGTGCATGGTTTTCCTCTTGTTTCGCAGCGATTACCTTTTCAAGCTAGTTCTAATTGGCGACTCAGGCGTTGGAAAATCGTGTCTACTTCTTCGGTTCGTGGTAAGTGCACGCAATCGACTCACTTTCGATCTCTTCGACGGTTTTCTCTCTCTTGCGCAAGCGTGAGTTTCTCTTCTAGGACGACACGTTCATCAGCACGATCGGCGTCGATTTCGTAAGTCGAAAACGAAGACGGAATTTCTTTTTCGCGACAATTAGTAACTTAGAAAATCCGGACTATCGATTTGGACGGCAAAACGATCAAGTTACAAATCGTACGTGAAATTATATCAATCCTTAGAACAGTTTTGATTGTGCATATTTGGGTTTTCCTATAGTGGGACACGGCCGGCCAAAAACGCTTCGAGACAATCACGTCTAGCTACTATCGAGGAGCACACGGAATAATCGTCGTCTATGATGTAACGGATCAGGTGAGTATGAGCAAAAATGAATTTTTTTCTACTACTACTTTTTCTCTATATAGGAGAGTTTCAACAATGTGAATGAATGGCTTCGGAAAATAGATCGATATGCCCGCGAGGGAGTCAACAAGCTGCTAGTTGGCAACAAATGCGATTTGACAACGAAGAAAGTCGTAGACTACACCACAGCGAAAGTAGAGAGAGAAGAAAAGAAATCTTCTATAATAATAATAATAATAATATTTCGGACACAAAAACTTTAGGAATATGCCGATCAATTGGGAATCCCATTCTTAGAGACGAGTGCTAAAAAGGCGACGAACATAGAACAGGCGTTCATGACGATGGCAGTGGAGATAAAGAACAGGATGGGTCCCGTCGTGAGTCTGGATTCGAAAAAGATCAAAGTGGGTCCCGGTAAGAGCGAGCCCGTTCAGCAGAAGGGCGGGTGCAGGTGCTGCTAAAAATTGAACTTTTTATTTTTCTGCTTATGGTGATGTATTTGGGGATATTTGAGTGTGTGCACGTGGAGATGGGTTCATGGCAAAGTAGAATTGCGTCTATTTTTTATCTTTTTATCTTTTATTGTTTTACATGTGCCGCTCTTATGACCAGTCTTACCATTATGTTCAAATTTCAAATATGTTTATGAGCTAAAGGGCCTGAATTGGTCACGGTGAAACGTTTGCTTCCATCGGTTGATTCAATGAAGCATTGCTTCAATCGGTTGAAGCAAATAAAGTTTACGGCGATTTATCGTGTCCGTCTGGCTCTGCTCCTCTCAAGTATCCGGGTCTCGATCCGTCAATTCCCGGCCACGTTGTGTGTGACGTCAGCGCAAAAGAGTAAAGAGGGAAAGAAGACCTCGATATCCCACTTCCCTCCTTCGATTCCACTGCCGCTCTACCATGAATCCGGAATAGTAAGCGAAAAGCGTTCTAGAATGAGTCGCCGCCTAGAGCGAGAGGGGTCCCCTCATCATCACATGACCGTGTGCATGGTTTTCCTCTTGTTTCGCAGCGATTACCTTTTCAAGCTACTTCTAATTGGCGACTCAGGCGTTGGAAAATCGTGTCTACTTCTTCGGTTCGCGGTAAGTGCACGCAATCGACTCGTAGGCGACCCACTTTCGATCTCTTCCCTCCCCCGGGCCCCCGACGGTTTTCCCCCTCTCTTGCGCAAGCGTGAGTTTCTCTTCTAGGACGACACGTACACGGAATCGTACATCAGCACGATCGGCGTCGATTTCGTAAGTCGAAAACGAAGGACGGAATTCTTTTTCGCGAAAATTAGGTAACTTAGAAAATCCGAACTATCGATTTGGACGGCAAAACGATCAAGTTACAAATCGTACGTGAAATTTATTTATATCAACCCTTAGAACAGTTTTGACACCTAATGTATACATTGCACTAATTATTATGCATATTTTAGTGGGACACAGCCGGCCAAGAACGCTTCAGGACAATTACGTCTAGCTACTATCGAGGAGCACACGGAATAATCGTCGTCTATGATGTAACGGATCAGGTGAGTATGAGGAAAAAATGATTTTTTTTCTACTACTATTTTTTTTCTATAGGAGAGTTTCAACAATGTGAAACAATGGCTTCAGGAAATAGACCGATATGCCTGCGAGGGAGTCAACAAGCTGCTAGTTGGCAACAAGTGCGATTTGACAACGAAGAAAGTTGTAGACTACACCACAGCGAAAGTAGAGAAAAAAGAAAAATCTTCTATAATAATATTTCGAAAAAAATTTATTAGGAATATGCTGATCAATTGGGAATCCCATTCTTAGAGACGAGCGCTAAAAACGCGACGAACGTAGAACAGGCGTTCATGACGATGGCGGCGGAGATAAAGAACAGGATGGGCCCCGTCGTGAGTCCGGATTCGAAAAAGATCAAAGTGGGTCCCGGTAAGAGCGAGCCCGTTCAGCAGAAGGGCGGGTGCTGCTGAAAAAAAATTCGAATTTTTCGCGTTTTTTCTGCTCGCCGTGATGTATTGGGGATATTTGGGATATTTGAGTGTGCTAACTTGAGAGTGTAGCTAGGAGTCATTTTTATGCGTTCTCTCTCACTCCATATAGACTCTGTTGTGTCAATGTGTCTTTGTTTGTGCGTACCCGGAATGTATGTTTTTTTTGCCGACGAAAAACTTATGTATTGGTATTGGTATTTGAGGAGGGATCTCAGCAAAGCTTACAATTACACGCGTACGGATCTCTAGGATTCTCTCACGAATCACATGATGGAGTCATCTGACTGACCTTTGTCTAAACAAAGATGTCGTTCGTTGCGTTTTCTGTTCTCTGCGTCGTTGCTGGCGTTTTCGCTACGCCGGGAGGCGTGAATGAGATCGATCCGAGCGATTCGAACGTCCAGGCGGCGGCCGACTTCGCTGTGGGCGAAATCAGCGCCCAATCGAAGACCGTCAATCCGTACGTTCGCACGTCGATCAGTGGAACGCAACAGGTAAAGCAGCGCGTGAAGCGGAACGTTTTTATTTGAGTGAGGCCCCCTTTGGGGGTTTCGTAGGTTGTCGCAGGATTAAAATACGAATTGACTATCAAAGTCGCCGAGTCGTCAACGTGTTCGAAAACAGACGAGCTGAGCTTGGATTTGTGCACCGTTGACATGACAACGGTAGGCAGATTCTTCAATAAGTGCAATTTAGTTTATAATTTCTTTTCAGATTCATTATTTCCGTGCTGTCGTCTTGTGGCAGTCGTGGATGTCACCGGATTATACGCTGTTAGAATTTAACGAGGTTCTATCAATACTATACTGTAGTACATTTATGTGAAAACAATGCTCTTTTCTCCTAAGGTTCCTCCAAGTGATGAGGAGGCGAAATTTCAGTCGTTTCTTGCCAGCTATGCTAGAACGTACACTAATGATGTCAAACGTGAGTCTATAGATATGGGATTCTGCAGTGATTTATTATGGAATTTTTTTTAGAATACGAAATGAAACTGATGACGTTTCAGGACAATCTTAAAACTATTCAACAGCTTCAAGCCAACGAACAGGGAACAGCGCAATATGGCATCAACGAGTTCTCCGATATTTCTGGTACTTAGATCGCAAGCCAAAATTAATTGAATTGAATTTCTTTTGTAGCACAGGAATTCTTGTCAACTCATGCCATGGCCAATGGATTTCCCGAAAGTGACGTCGAATTGCCTATGGCTCCTAAGCTCTCAACTGATATCCCAACATCAGTTGACTGGAGAGAAAAAAGTAAATGGGGACTGAAGGGAGATTCTTTATAACACGGAACTTGCGTCTTTATAGATGTTGTGACGCCGGTTAAGAACCAGGGCAGCTGTGGCTCCTGCTGGGCTTTCTCCGTGACGGGAAACATCGAGGGACAATGGGCTATTCACAAGGGAAAACTGATCTCCCTTTCTGAACAGGGTAAGGGAAAATTAGATGATTTGTTCTAGGAGTTTCATTACGCGTGTCTTTAGAGTTGGTTGACTGTGACAAGGTTGATCACGGATGCGAAGGCGGTCTTCCATGGAATGCGTTCAAACAAATCATGGCACTTGGTAGGGTGGTTTCTTAGTTAATAAATTAGATATGATTTTCTTATTAAGGTGGATTGGAAACGGAGTCTGATTACCCGTATAAGGCCGCCGATGGAATGTGCCACTTTGAAAAGAGCAAAGTCGTTGTCAATATCAATGGCTCGCTTAACATATCAAGTGATGAAGATCGTAAGTTGAGAGCGAGAATTTGGAATCAAATGCCATATTTTGTATTTTCAGAAATGGCTGCCTGGTTGGCTAGCAACGGTCCTATCACCATTGGAATCAATGCCGCGGCTATGCAGGTCAATTTTGATAGTATTGCTGTGTGTAGAGAATTGAGCGCTGTTTGTGTTATTCAGCATTATCATGGAGGTATAGCTGATCCGTGGACCATCTTCTGTCGGCCGTCTCAAATCGATCACGGCGTTCTCATTGTTGGCTATGGACAAGGTACAGTTAAGAGACAAGAAGGTCGTTAAATTAACTTTCTGATATATTCAGATGGTTCAAAGCCGTTTTGGATCATCAAGAACAGGTAGGAGAATTTTTCCATTTATTGATTGATTATCACTACAAAGATATGTGTTTCTAGTTGGGGCACGTCTTGGGGTGAAAAGGTGTGCTTAGATAAGCCTATGTTCCTGAGAAGTCATTGTATTTGTATATTTTTTTCTATAAGGGCTACTACAGGATCATTCGCGGAAAAGGGAAGTGTGGACTGAACAGAATGCCAACTTCAGCCACAGTAGCTTAGTACGTAGTCTGCTTGTGGACGTTTGCTAATGAAAAACTACTGTAGATTGGAATTTTAGGAGGATCTCTCAGCGAAACTTAATTTACACGCGTAGGAGACTTAGTCTGGAGGCCAGACCCTCGCTCGGGGGAGGACGCCCCGAAACACGAGTGAAGTGTGCGCATTACACCAGACCCTCCTCGGGTCTGGCCTCCAGGGCCGGCCTCCAGACTATAGGAGACTCTCTCACGAATCACATGATAGAGTCATCTGACTGACCTTTGTCGAAACAACATGTTCGTTGCGCTTTCTATTCTCTGCGTCGTTGCTAGCGTTTTCGCTCCTGCGCCGCCGGGAGGCGTGAAGGAGGTCGACCCAACCGATCCAAACGCCCAGGCGGCGACCGATTTCGCTGTGGCCGAAATCAGCGCCCAATCGAAGGCCGTTAATCCGTACGTTCGTACGTCGTTTGAAGGAACGCAGCAGGTGAAGCGACGCGCGATACGAAGCGTCTTTGTTGAATAAACGAGGCCTCTTTCGGGGGGGATTCTCGATAGGTTGTCTCCGGATTAAAATACTATCTTACTATCAAAGTCGCTGAGTCGTCAACGTGTTCGAAAACAGATGAGCTGAGCTTGGATTTGTGCACCGTTGACATGACGACGGTAAACGGGTTTTCAGTGTACGTGCAATTTTAATATGTTTCTTTTCAGATTCATTATTTCCATGCTATCGTCTTTTGGCAGTCGTGGAAGTCGCCAGCTTATACGCTGTCAGAATTTAACGAGGTTTTATGACTACTATAGTATATTTATGTGAAATCAATGCTCTTTCTCCTAAGGTTCCTCCCAGTGATGAGGAGGCGAAATTTCAGTCGTTTCTTAGTGGCAATACCAGAACGTACACTAATGACGTCAAACGTAAGTCTATATTAGATATGTGATTCTGCAGTGCAGGGATTTATTATTGAATTTTTTTTAGAATACGAAATGAAACTGATGACGTTTCAGGACAATCTTAAAATTATTCAACAGCTTCAAGCCAACGAACAGGGAACGGCCGAATACGGCATCAATGAGTTCTCCGATATTTCCGGTACTTCGCCCACAAGACAAAATTAATTGAATTGAATTTCTTTGTAGCGCAGGAATTCTTGTCAACTCGTGCCATGGCCAATGGATTCCCCGAGAGTGACGTCAAATTGCCTATGGCTCCTAAGCTCTCAACTGATATCCCAACATCAGTTGACTGGAGAGAAAAAAGTAAATGGGATTGAGGGAGATTCTTCATAACACAAACTTCGTCTTTGTAGATGTTGTGACGCCTGTTAAGAACCAGGGCAGCTGTGGCTCCTGCTGGGCTTTCTCCACGACGGGAAACATCGAGGGACAATGGGCTATTCACAAGGGAAAATTGGTCTCTCTTTCCGAACAGGGTAAGTGAGGATTTGTTCTAGGAGTTTCGTTACGCGTGTCTTTAGAGTTGGTTGACTGTGACAAAGTTGATCACGGATGCGAAGGCGGTCTTCCATCGAATGCGTACAAACAAATCATGAAACTTGGTAGGGAGGAAAGGTTTCTTTATAAATTAAATATGATTTCTGATTAAGGTGGATTGGAAACGGAGGCTGAGTACCAGTACAAGGCCGCCGATGGAAAGTGCCACTTTGAAAAGAGCGAAGTCGTTGTCAATATCAATGGATCACTTAACATATCAACTGATGAAGATCGTAAGTTGAGAGCGCGAATTTGGAATCAAATTCCATCTTTCATATTTTCAGAAATGGCTGCCTGGTTGGCTAGCAACGGTCCTATCTCCATTGGAATCAATGCTGCGGCTATGCAGGTCAATTTTGATAGTATTGCTGTGTGTAGAGAATTTGAGCATTTTTTGTTACGCAGTTTTATCTTGGAGGTATAGCTGATCCGTGGACCATCTTCTGTCTGCCATCTCATCTCGATCACGGCGTCCTCATTGTCGGCTATGGACAAGGTACAGTTAATTAAGAGACAAGGAGGTTGTAAATTAACTTTCTGATATATTCAGATGGTTCAAAGCCGTTTTGGATCATCAAGAACAGGTAGGAGAATTTTTCCATTTATTGATTGATTATCACTACAAAGATATGTGTTTCTAGTTGGGGCACGTCTTGGGGTGAAAAGGTGTGCTTAGATAAGCCTATGTTTCTGAGAAGTCATTGTATTTGTATATTCTTTTTCTCTAGGGCTACTACAGGATCATTCGCGGAAAAGGGAAGTGTGGACTGAACAGAATGCCAACTTCAGCCACAGTAGCTTAGTACGTAGTCTGCTTGTGGACGTTTGCTGATGAAAAACTACTGTAGATTGGAATTTTAGGCACGCGTAGGAGACTCTCTCTCACGAATCACATGATATAGAGTCATCTGACTGACCTTTGTCGAAACAACATGTTCGTTGCGCTTTCTATTCTCTGCGTCGTTGCTAGCGTTTTCGCTCCTGCGCCGCCGGGAGGCGTGAAGGAGGTCGACCCAACCGATCCAAACGCCCAGGCGGCGGCTGACTTCGCTGTGGCCGAAATCAGCGCCCAATCGAAGGCCGTTAATCCGTACGTTCGTACGTCGTTTGAAGGAACGCAGCAGGTGAAGCGACGCGCGATACGAAGCGTCTTTGTTGAATAAACGAGGCCTCTTTCGGGGGGGGATTCTCGATAGGTTGTCTCCGGATTAAAATACGATCTTACTATCAAAGTCGCTGAGTCGTCAACGTGTTCGAAAACAGATGAGCTGAGCTTGGATTTGTGCACCGTTGACATGACGACGGTAAACGGGTTTTCAGTGTACGTGCTATTTTAATTTATTTCTTTTCAGATTCATTATTTCCATGCTATCGTCTTTTGGCAGTCGTGGAAGTCGCCAGCTTATACGCTGTCAGAATTTAACGAGGTTTTATGACTACTATAGTATATTTATGTGAAATCAATGCTCTTTCTCCTAAGGTTCCTCCCAGTGATGAGGAGGCGAAATTTCAGTCGTTTCTTAGTGGCAATACCAGAACTTACACTAATGACGTCAAACGTGATTCTATATTAGATATGTGATTCTGCAGTGCAGGGATTTATTATTTAGAATACGAAATGAAACTGATGACGTTTCAGGACAATCTTAAAAGTATTCAACAGCTTCAAGCCAACGAACAGGGAACAGCGCAATATGGCATCAACGAGTTCTCCGATATTTCCGGTATTTAGCCCACAAGCCAAAATTAATTGAATCGAATTTCTTTGTAGCGCAGGAATTCTTGTCAACTCGTGCCATGGCCAATGGATTCCCCGAGAGTGACGTCGAATTGCCTATGGCTCCTAAGCTCTCAACTAATATCCCAACATCAGTTGACTGGAGAGAAAAAAGTAGGTGGAGGACTAACAGAAGATTCTTTATAACACGGAACTTGCGTCTTTATAGATGTTGTGACGCCTGTTAAGAACCAGGGCAGCTGTGGCTCCTGCTGGGCTTTCTCCACGACGGGAAACATCGAAGGACAATGGGCTATTCACAAAGGAAAACTGGTCTCTCTTTCTGAACAGGGTAAGGGAAAATTAGATGATTTGTTCTAGGAGTTTCATTACGCGTGTCTTTAGAGTTGGTTGACTGCGACAAGGTTGATCACGGATGCCAAGGCGGTCTTCCATCGAATGCGTACAAACAAATCATGGCACTTGGTAGGGGGGCGTTTCTTTATAAATTAAATATGATTTTCTGATTAAGGTGGATTGGAAACGGAGGCTGAGTACGGGTACAAGGCCGCCGATGGAAAGTGCCACTTTGAAAAGAGCGAAGTTGCTGTCAATATCAATGGCTCGCTTACCATATCAACTGATGAAGATCGTAAGTCGAGAGCGCGCGAATTTGGAATTAAAAGTCATATTTCGTATTTCAGAAATGGCTGCCTGGTTGGCTAGCTACGGTCCCATCTCCATTGGAATCAATGCCGCGGCTATGCAGGTCTATTTTGATTTGTACTGCTGTGTGTAGAGAATTGAGCGCTGTTTGTGTTATTCAGCATTATCTTGGAGGTATAGCTGATCCGTGGACCATCTTCTGTCTGCCATCTCATCTCGATCACGGCGTTCTCATTGTCGGCTATGGACAAGGTACAGTTAATTAAGAGACAATGAGGTCGTTGAATTAACTTTCTGATATATTCAGATGGTTCAAAGCCGTTTTGGATCATCAAGAACAGGTAGGAGAATTTTTCCACCAATTGATTATGCAAAGACATGTGGTTTTTATTGCTCTAGTTGGGGCGCGTCTTGGGGTGAAAAGGTACGCTTAGATAAGCATCTGTTCCTCTCACAGAGACGTCATTGTATTTGTTTCTTTTTTCAGGGTTACTACAGGATCATTCGCGGAAAAGGGAAGTGTGGACTGAACAGAATGCCAACTTCAGCCACAGTAGCTTGATCAGTCGAAGGACGGGATTGAGTTAGGGAAAAATTTTCTCTCTTTGATATTAGGCTCAATCTTTTAGTCGTTTGTTTCATTTGTTTTTGTTTTGTGTAAAATTCAATACGGGGAATCGTGCTCTCCAAGAAAACATGCTCGTAGCCGAAGCCTTGCGCGTTTTCGGCGATGCTGATTCGTTCGTGGTGAGGTCCAGCTGCGGAAATCGCAGAAATTGGTGGATGAGCGTGCGGAAGCAGATGAACCCTCCCAAACGGACTTTTCACGACGCCGATCAAGGGCTGAATTCCTTCTTGATAGCAAACTAACGCTTCGCTGTATTTTTCGCCTGAATCGAGCTCGGCAGCTCGTCGCAACAGACTAACGGCAGACTCCATCGTTATAGCGTGCGCTGTGTGAAGTACGCCGCGCGAATTCGTGGAGAAAAACGCCGGTAATTGCTCAGTTCAATTCACTTTATTTTTATACACTGCGCTACAACAAAATGCTTACTTTTTAAAAACGACTTCAATTCTGATTCGGACGATGAAAATTCGTTGAGTTCTTTGCCTCGATCTTCGATCCAACCTAAAAAAAAAAGAAGTTAGTTATCTGTCAAATAATCGCTGTACGTACCTTTTGATTTGCGTCCGTATTAGCGTTATCCAGGCTACACCGCGTGGAGGTTCGGACGCTTCGTAGCCCAGGCGAGTCTTCGCAAAGCGATGACCCCCTTCCAAAAACTTTCGGGCGAGTTGCGGGTCCTCGGCCAATCCATTCAGTACCCACCTGGATGAGGATCGGCCCCTAATACCGAAACCCCGGTGCGCTGGTACCAAAGCCTTCGGTATGTCTTCCTGAGAAGAACCGGGCCTTGTGGATTGGAGAGAGGCTGACTGCTGTTTGTAGGAGTCGACAATGAAGACAGTGCAATGGAGGAATCGAAGGCTCCTGGGCTGGATCATCGTCGGTCTAATCGCGTCGTTCGGGTGAGAAAAGTGCCGGCAACCAGACCATAGTTGAACACCCCCTCCAAGCCGTATCCACTCAGCTTAACGCGGATCGTGCTTGTTGACGACAATAAGACCTCAAACGATCCGTCTGCCCAGTGCGTAGACCGAGGCCGAAGCCCCCCATCGCCCCGCTTACGAGCTCCGGCACGGAATTAACCGTGGGCCACGCTGAGATCCAACTATCCTCACTTGCCTTCTGCCAAATCTCCCGAGCCAGTCCTCTCAAGGATGAGACGCAGCGAACCGCGACGCACCCACCCTCAGCCGCAACTGAAGGAAGATCGGTGTGCGCTTCGCTTTTGAACCGCGTAGCTCCGCCCAGCGCGCTCATTGGTCCGTTGGGAGTCACGTGGGACTAACGCAGCGCGCCCATTGGCACAAACGAAAAGGTGTGACTTTTTCGGACGTGAAACCGCAATGTCAGCAATTTATGATTATGCAAGCATGATGCAAGCCACGCACGCAGCACGCGCGTGACCAAGATGGCGGACAAGATGGTGGACACGACCTCTACGCGAATGATAGGTTTATACCTGTTCATTCTTCTCGCCGGAGCAAAGAGTGACGTACAATACTTCGTTTATCGTACGTAGCAAGAGAAAAGCGACAAAGCATCCTGCATCTCTGTTTTAGCTTCGAACGGCGCCGATTCCAACCCGCGAACGATGGAAAAGCCATTTTAATCGCTACAGAAAGCCCAAGATGCCGTTCCTACATGGTTGCGTTGCTCTCTGCACAGATAGATCGTCTGCTTGGAGGCGCATCGCATCGCTAAAGTTAGAACGCGATCGACGGACGTGGAAAAGCCCGCGGTACCCTTTAGGGGGGGCCCTTGAGTTGTTACGGGCGCCGTCGAACTGCTCTTGATCGCCTGTGGATAAGGTGACCGTTCTAACCACGAAGCGTGGGGAAAAGAATTACAAAGTGATGAATGAAATTAGAAAAAAACTCCTTGCCCCTTTTTGTTGCCTGAAGTGGGGCAAACGTGGTCCAACGATCAGCAGACAGTGGCACGAGTTGTGCTAAACTGTATAAAAAGGATCCATAGCACAAAGCCCAGTCAAACTGATAACTCCATCTCGAAAGTTGAAAAAATGCCAAGACTCTATTTGCTACTTTGTGTCTTCACCTTGACTCTTTCTCAAACGACTCCTGACATCGAGCAAAGTTTCTTCGGTCGATGCGAATATTTCAAGGAATTTGGATATGCCCAACCAATGCCCGTCGTCTGCAGCACAGCCTGGAATCCTTTCTTCGGAGCGTTTGCTCACAAGGATCCGTGTAACGTCACGATGGCCAACTACGCCTCTTTCTTCAACGTCACTGGTCAAGTTCCACCCAGAGACATGGCAAGAGTTCACAATGGGAATCCGGCACAGAGTCAATACGAATTGCCTTCTCTTTTTATTCTAGACGATGTTGTGGTCTGGCACCCAAGACCTTAAGAGCATCTTTTGCATGGATGGAATCAACTGTTATGACAACTCCCAATTCATGCCATCGTAAGCGGAAAAGCAAACGTCTCTCTCCCTCTCTACTTGCTTAGATACGTTGTCGGCGAAATGAACTGGTGCGGATCGACGAGCGATCCGTCAGGAATGAACTTTACCGGGTGTAAGTCGTACGATCCTGTGACCTGTCCCAATCACGTAACATACTCGTTTTGGGCGGCCGCTTCCGAACAGGTGTGCCGTATAGCTATCTCTTGTTTTTTTTTTGGAATTTTTTGCTGCAGCTTGCATTGCGGTCGACGGGACGGGTGCGACTGCTTCTCAATGGAACTCGCACAACAGGCGACGCCTACTCCAGAAATAGGTGACGGTTTCACAGTAAAATCGCTTCTTTTGCTAATTCTCTTAGCTTCTTTGCCAAATTCGAGTTGCCAAATTTGAATCCAAACGCAGTGACGCTCGTCGAGGCAATTGTTGCTCTTACGCCTGGTCAAACGGCCAAGTGCGCGTATAACTCGAACCGTCTTTGTGCAATAATCAAATCTCTGACTTATAGAGAGACGTGCAACAACGGATCCTTGGTTACACTACGAACAGACGTAACAAACCGTGGTCTTAACTATCAATGCACAATGAATCCTCCGTGAGTTCAACGGAAGGGGTACGGTGCTCGTATAATCTTTTTTTCCCCGGTAGTCTCGTCAGACACGCTTCCTGTGGCTTTTATGCACGGCAACCAGCGTCGTGCAATTTTCGGAATCCTCTCGATGCAAAGGTAATCTGACAGTTTACTCAACGGCGCGGTCAAAAGCATAGTCTCACTCTGCAGAAACCGACTACAAAGCACAGACGCCCCGCGGCGTATGATCGAATCTACATGCAACAGGATGATTCAATATAGCCGAAAGCCGTGACTTTGTTGACAGCTGCTCCTTTTCTGTCTGCTCGTTGTTCTGTTATCTCTTCAGTCGTCTCGTTTTCTCTCAGTCAAATCGATTCTTTTTTCCCGTCCAATCGTGTTTCGCCACAAACACTGCATTCTTCGATTCAGCATATTCATTGCACGTACTCCGTAATTAGTGGAATTTCCGCTAATGAATACCGAATGAAAATGCCTACTTTCTAATTCACCGTCAACGTGGTCCAAACGTGGTCCAAACGTGGTCCGATGATAGAACGAGAATTGGCTGAGCCACACATATTCTATATAAACTTGAGTCTCAAAGCGTTTCATCAGTTCAAGTTGCACTTCACTGCCAGATGTCGTCATCGATTCCTTTGCTACTTTGGGCTCTTCTTCTTCTTTCCGGAGCTAATTGCCAAACGACTCCTGCGATCCAGCGAATCTTTCTCGGTCGCTGCTCCTATTTCAAGCAATTCGGACTCAACAAGCCGAATATTGACTGCACCAAGGCTTATAATGTTTTTTTGTCGGCGTTTGCCTTCAAAGATCCGTGCAACATAACCATGGCAGCCTACGACGAATACTTTAACCTGACAAAACAAGTTCTGCCAAGAGACAAGGCAAGCAAATCTCGAGTCAACGTATTTATTATTGCTCGGTTTTTTTTTACTTTAGACATTGTTGTGGTCTGGAACGGAACAACTCAAAAGCATGTATTGCTTCCAAGGAGCGAACTGTTACGCTAATGACCAATTTTTGGCATCGTGAGTGTCTGTTTCTCAAATATAGGAATGAGAGCTGCATGCATGGATCATTTAGGTACATTCCTAACAAAATGAGCTGGTGTGGATCAAAAACCGATCCGTCGGGAATGAATTTTACCGGTTGTCGAACGTACGATCCCACGACGTGTCCCAACCACGTGACGCATTCATTTTGGGCGGCAGCTTCCGCACAGGTTATACTATTAAAACGTGGCCCTGCCTTCGCTTAATTAATTATTGATTTCAGATCGCATCGGGTTCGACGGGACTCGTGCAACTTTTGCTCAATGGAACGCGCACAACGGGAAGCGCTTATTCCAGAACGAGGTGCTAATATGATAGTCGTGGTTGTATGAAAAGTTTATGCTGTGCTAGCTTTTTTGGTCTGTACGAGTTGCCGAATTTGGATCCGAAAAAGGTGAACCCCCTAGGAGCACTCGTTGCTCTTACTCCCGGTAAACCCGTCAAGTGCGTACGTCAGAAGAATTTCTGTTTTCTGAAAGTGAACTACGGCGTTTACTAATTATAGAGAAAATTGCAATAATGGATCATTGACTCTATTGAGAACGGACGCGACAGCAAAGGGCCTCAACTACACATGTGCCACGAATCCCCCGTACGTACATACAACAAATTTACACTGTATAATACGGTGCGTGTTTTTATAGGCGCGTCAGGCACCTTTCTTGTGCATTTTTTGCACCAACAGTTGAACCGAACGAGTGCAAGTTTGAAGTTACTAGTTCATATTCTTTTGCAAACGTAAGCGAGCACGTCTTTGTACTGAAGATTGATAACAGATTATTGAATTCAGAAGAATACTGGACCTCCAAGTCGGTTCTCATACGTCCGAAGTTAGTCGGTGAAGACAACGCTTCAGACTGCCTCTTTATGTGTGTTTCTTTTTTGTCCAGTCCGTCCAGTCCCGCGAAAAATTGTGTGCACGTGTTCTTTAGCCTAGCGCGCGTCACCGTTACTGTTTTTAGTGTTGGCCGTTTAGTGTTTTGCGTTCGTCAATCCTCCTTTCTTTAGTCGTTTCGAGCCGCAGCACGTCGGCTAGCTTACGGCTACAATATGTTATCAATGCGGCTACCTCTAAGCGTTCTAGTCCTTCGTAAGAACACGCAATTCGAGACGAACAGACGACGATTTTCTCCCTCTCTCTCCAGTCGCACTAGTCAGCGAAAGCAAGACGCAATCATCGAATGCAAGCAATGAAACAGGCGTGCCGACCTCAGCATCTTCGACGTCGATTCTAACGAGCACTCCACCCACAACATCGCCTTCTCCTTCTAATCCTTCTTCTCCTTCTTCGTCTTCCGCTTCGACAACGACTAGTTCGTCTCCGAATTCTTCTGCTACTTCTCCCTTTCGAGACGTAACATCGTCGTCTCCTCCAGTGTCGTCATCTGAAGATGATCCGACTCGACCGGCTGCTATTGCTTTAGGAACGGTTCTGTCTTTTCTGTGTTTGATCGTTCTATTTGCGAATCTCCTCATGATTTGGCTCTTCGTCAAGAGACGACAACGACGACGAAGTGAGTTGCTTATTTATCTTAATTATAGCTAATGCGTTTTGGGACTGGATTGTGTCTTCTCTTGTTTTGTCAGGAAGAAAAACGTCTTCACTCGACGGAAAGTGAGTAGACACGCGTAGCTCGAACGGAAGCGAAATAATAGCTCGTTCTCGTAGGCAACCAGACAGCCATTGCACGTTTGAAAATAGGTATTTGGACAATGACTTGGACAGCAGTTCACGTCAACAGGCTTCACCCATCGAAGAGCCAACTCCTAATAAGGCAAAGATGAAATCGCGATATAGTAATAATCGATATAGATTTTCTGTCTTCAGAGCCGAGGTAAGAGGCTGGCTGACAAATTGAGAGAAGTGACTCCCAATGAGACGGACTCCATGTCATCTGATAGCGATGCATCGAACGAAAGTACTAATTCTATTCAGCCGGGTACCGTAAGAATCGAGTGGCCTCAACTCACTTCAGCCATTCACAATAGTCCGACATACAAAACACAGATATCAACTGTGAGTAGTGATTCTCAAAGACCTCCACTCGTTCGACAGCGTCCCGCTCAAATTCCGGGACAACTCGGCTATAATGATTGCTCTGTATGATTAATTAAATAATCACTAAGTAATTTTTGCACAGCAATTAATTGATTATGTATTTCTTTTGCTTGCCACTGCGCATGCGTTGACGGCGACGTTTTTAGGTTCGTTTTCGGACTTTGAGACTTCGTTTCGAGGTTTCACTCGACGATTGTTGTCTTAGAATGGCAAAGGGTCTAGTTGGTCAACTGGGGGCTCAGCTGAGGGAAACGATGCCCTTCTTTCGGCCCTTGCGCGGATTGCTCGTCGGTTTCGCCATTACCGGCTACATCATATACAAGATACCGGTCACGAGTAAGTGTTCGAATTGCGTTTGGCACGTAACGTTACTCTATTTCGGTGTTTGCAGAGGAAGCAAGGGCTCAGTCGAGTAAGCCCCGCCCCCTCTCTTATTTCCCCTCGCTTCATAGTATTCTCTGTAGAATTTCTTCATCCCGATCATTAGAAAGACTTCGGATAGACAATTGGATGTATCTAACGAATGGTTGTTGTAGATTTTGTGCGTGTGGAAATGTCTATCAATAGTCATTACACGTTATTTACTTGCAGCGTTTTGATGTCTATCTTTGCAGGTAGTTTCACACCAACAAACTTTTTTTCAGGTTGGGTTTGGGCTCTCTTTGCTGTCTCCAGCGACGCTCCCTGCAGAAAGATGCTAGCACTAAGCCTCTTTTGCGCAAAGCAAGGACCACCTCGGAGTAATGCCGGCAGTAGGAAGTGAGAGCTTCGCTCGGCCCCCTACGCTGTTGGTTGGCCTTGGTACGTCGTTTGCTCGTCGCTGCGAGAGCTGCGAGTGTGTTAGCGCTTGTCTAGTTTGAAACAGTAGCCTTTGCAAGGGGTCGTCTCTGTTTAGGTAGCTCCGTAACAAACATCCGACAAGCTCTTCAAGTTGCTTTGTTTTCTTTAGTGAGAGACCCAGACGAAACCTTCAAGGATATCTCTTTCTCTTGGCGCTTCTATGTATTGTACGCGAGGCTAGGGGATTGTATGAACATTACGGTCATTCTATTTCTGCAAAGATCGAAGAACAAGTCAATCAGGAAGCAAGATGGGCATGTGTGGAATAAAAACAGTCTGCTTCTCACCCGATATCAAATGTCAAGATATGGTCAACCCTTATTTTGTCCTTATAAAGATGAAGATGTCCAATGTTGACAGTTGCGTGGGGCAGCGCCGACCCTAGTCATATAAGGAAACGTTTGTGCGCACGTTCCTGGGGATAAAAGAAGGCGAGCCGTCGTTGCCAGCAGTTGTCTATCTCGAATCTGACAGTCAACTAGTCTACTAGAAGCGTCTCAGCTGATATGCAACGTCCTATTGAAGGTAAGCGAGCGTTGTGTTTCTCCGTTTACACGGCGCCATTGTTTTTGTAGATTCTTTTCTTCCATCTACAGACAGTGACGAAAAAGAAATTGTCTCAGTAGCTTGGGAGCTACATGATAATGAGGGTTCATGTCAGTGTATCCCCTTTGAAGGTGGCTTTGCTACTGTTCGTCAAAAAAGGGTGGTGGTGATTCCTCAAGTGGAAGATGAAACTGCATCATTACGCCCGCTTGAATTTAACCCCTTTTTTGAACTTTATGATACCGTTACTATTAGAGAA
This sequence comes from Oscarella lobularis, assembly GCF_947507565.1. NCBI lineage: Eukaryota > Metazoa > Porifera > Homoscleromorpha > Homosclerophorida > Oscarellidae > Oscarella > Oscarella lobularis. The sequence continues at coordinate 3,202,780 of NC_089181.1, forward strand.
CGTGTAACCAAGGCCATTAGAGAAGGGCAAAAATTCCTTGATGATATCGAATTTGTCGAGCTCATGTGTGTAAATCCTAAATCACATGGAGCCACGATTGTTGTCAAGTTTCCCATTCGAAAGACTCGGTACGGTGTTGTTGTGAAGAACGAAAGCGGTGACGACTGGGACGTTATTTACCGACGGCGAATACCATGGAAAGCTCCCGCGAAGAAGTCATATTTAGAATTTACTAAAAATGCTACAAATGTTACCATGTGGAAGCCTGCGACAGACAAACTAGGAAAACTGTCAGACGAGGCTGAGTTTGCTCTTCTTCCAAGTGCAGATGTGGCAGAGCGTGCCCAGTCTGCATACGAGCAGAAGACTGTAACAAGCAGTGATATTGGCAATGAAGGAAGCTGCTATCCGGAGCAATTTCTTCTTCAAATATCTATAGTTGCACTTGACTGGCGTCTAATGGAAACCGTAGTCTTGTACAAAAATGTTCTGGTGAAGATATACCAGTATAGCAAAGAACTGAAATCTGGTGACATCGTCTTTGCTGGAAGACCGTTGGCTGGTGGGGCAGGCACTTACTATCATGCTGGAGTCGTTTATTCTAATTCCGAAGGAGAAATATTCATCGGTCACTTTGGCCCTGATAAGAACTCTAGAAAGAAATGTAAAACATGTATCGGCTGTCCGAAACTCACAACGTTTGATGAGTTTATGCGTCAGAATGGCGGCGAGACGGCTAAAGGCATTTATAGGGTGGAATACTTGAGAGACGGGTCAACTCACGACGTGCTTAAAATTCAGGAACGAATTGTCAAATCCGTGAGGGGAGAACTACTTCCAACCGTGGAAAATTTAGAGCCAACAGAAGAGGAAATCACAGATGATCTACGAAAAATTAATAAAATAGTCGAGTTGCCTCATAAGACGCGCAAAGTACCTTGCTATCACCTGAAGAATTGGAACTGCGAGGATTGGGCCTTCTGGATTGTTCGAGGTGAAGAATCAAGTGAAGGTGCCGATCTAAATGTACAGTATGCCTAAGTCCAAGAAAAACTGTTTTTATTTAGAAGAGGCTCTGTGTACAAATAGCAGTATAGAAGTAGACGAGAGTGCGGAGAGTGAGGCAAAAGAGCTATGTGATGCAGAAAAGAAGACAGGTAACCAGGACGAGAAAGCTTCTTCTGCTCAAGGCACTCAAGGCACCAACATCGCAGCCAACGTAGGACAGGTTATTGATAAATCTCTTCCCGTTGCAAGCGCTGCCTGGGGTGCAGCAGAAGATTTCGCTCCCGCAGCAGCAAAAGTATTAGGACGAACTGTTGCAAAAGGTTGTGGAAAAACGTTTCTTGCTTTGGGTTCTTCTGCAGGTAGAGCTGTGTTTGGGGGAGCTGCAGTTGCAGTCAGTGCAACCGTTGAGGCGGTTGGTTACGGGGTAAACCGTGCTCTTATAGCTAAAAACGCAAAAGAAGGCAAGATAACAGAAGCAGAAAAGAAGCTTCTCATCGACGTGCAAAACCAGGATGCCAAATACGCAGCAGTTCAAGTTGGAGTAACTAGTGCCTGCGTAGGGATAGCATTTATTCCAGTCGTTGGCCTTCCTATAGCTGGAATTTACGGTTTTGCTACTGCAGTGACCGGCCAAAGAATAAGAAACGCAAAAAAGAGAAATGCTATCAAAGATGCAATTTGGAAAAGCACCATTGAAGACAATGATTGACTCCGTACTTATCAGTTGTTTGTTGCATTGCTCCTTTGCCTAGTTAGAAGCATGGAACGTGGGAGGAAGGTGAAGGTGGCCTGCTCTGTTTTTGATGTTGTGTCAATGCAATCCGCGCGCACCCCAGTTGCCTTCCTTTTTGCATTTTTCAATCAAGAAAAACGACGTTGTGTACTGCGCGCCTTTCTGGGCACAAAGAATGTTGAAATAGACCTCGCGTCGCTGTTGTCTATGATCAACAGGGCACACCTAGTCGCCAAAATTACCGTTTTGAAAAGAGAGGGGGAGAAAGTTGGCAAGCTTTCTACATCTCGAGCGTCAACGGTTATTGATTCCGTATGATAATGCGTGCGTGGGAAGTTGGTCCTCCCTCGTGATCCCAGGAGTGATCGAAACGTTGCGACATAGAAGCGAGACAAGCATTTGCCCCCCTACTCACAACAAGTGGTTTGCTAGTAATGGCTGGTACCTGCTGAAAAGAAACTCTTGTTAACGCAAACCGGTGATTTCAGTTAACATACGTCTACACGGGAAGGAAACCGCATCTCACGGGGGAATGCGAGCAAATGACGGGCGTAACCCGGGGCCCAACTGAAAACTACAACAAAAGGTCTAGGCGAGGCCTAGTAAAAATAGGAGAGGTGGGTGCGCTCTCTTCACTCCTTAGTTTAGGACAACTATATAACAGCGTAACGGTGACTCAACCGGTCAGTTGCTTTATAACCAGTGAAGATGAAGTCTTTTTCTAAGCGGTGCGGATCTGCTGTGGTACTGAATTCCAAGTGTGGTATCATATTAGAACGTCAATTCATTATGTTCATCAGAACGAAGTAACGCCTATTCCTTTGGAAAATATGAAGAAGGGGTCAATGAAGCCATATCCGTTCAATCCCTTTTTTGAATTTTATGATCAAAACATCATTAAAGAGCGCGCACTTGATGCCTGTAGCTCTACAAACAAGGAAACATACACTAATGATGCTGAATTTGTCGAGCGGATGTGCGTGAATCCTATGTCACATGGAGCCATGATTGTCGTTATACACTGGGGCCTGACTCGTCGTGGTACTGTTGTGAAGAGCGAAAGCGGAAAATTCGAAGTCATTTGGCAGCGACGACTCAAAAGATCTCTTTCAAAATGGTCTTATTCAAAATTCACTCAAAATGCTACTAAAATTACCATGTGGAAACCTCCCTTAGACGAGCTAGAAAAACTGTGTGATGAATACGGCTACGCTCTTCTCCCAAGTACTGATGTGGCAGAACGTGCTGAGCTTGCATATCGTCAGGGAAAACTAATCAAAAGTCCAATCGGCAATTTGAAACATTTCTGTCCGGCAGAGCGATTTCTTCTTCAAATATCTATAACTGCACTTGACTGGCGTCTAATGGAAACCATAGTCTTGTACAAAAATGTTCTGGTGAGAATATATCAGCCTGGAAAAGAACTAAAGCCTGGTGACATCATCTTTGCTGGAAGACCTTTGGCTGGTGGGGCAGGCACTTACTATCATGCTGGAGTCGTTTATTGTAATTCCGAAGGAGACGTATTCATCGGTCACTTTGGTCCTGATAAGAACTCTAAAAAGAAATGTAAAAAGTGCATCGGGTGTCCTAAGCTGACAACGTTTGACGAGTTCATGGGCAAGACGGCTAGCGGCATTTATAGAGTGGAATACTACAGAGACGGGTCAACTCACGACGTGCTCAAAATTCAGGAACGAATTGCCAAATCCGTGAGAGGAGAACTGCTCCCAACTGTTGAAAATATGGAACCAACCGAAGAAGAAATCACGGAAGAACTTCGAAACATAAGCAGAATAGTCAAGTTGCCTGATAAGACACGCAATGTACCTTGCTATCACCTAAAGAATTGGAATTGCGAGGACTGGGCTTTCTGGATTGCTCGGGGTAAAGCAAATAAAGGTACTGGTCTAACTTTACGTTAGATAAGCGCAAAAAAACTTCATCTATTTTAGAAGGAGCGCTGTGTACAGATAGCAGTGTAGCAGAAGGTGAGAGTGCTGAGAGTGAAGCAAAAAATATTTTGAAAATGATAAAACAGGTACCCAAGGCAAGAAGACTGCTTTTGCTCAAGGCACTCAAGACACCAGCATCGCAGCCACCGCAGGACAGTTACTCGATAAGTCTCTTCCTGCTGGAAGTGTTGCTTGGGGGATAGCAGAAGACGTCGTTCCCACAGTAGCGAAAGAACTAGGACGAAGTGTTGCAAAAGGTTGTGGGAAAACGTTTCTTGCGTTGGGCCCCACTGGAGGCAGACTTGCCTTTGGGGGAGCGGCAGTGGGAGTCAGTGCAGTAGTTGAGATAATCAGTTACTTGGCAAACCGTGCTCTTATAGCTAAAAACGCAAAAGAAGGCAAGATAAATGAAGGAGAAAGGGACGTTTTGACGAAGATACAAAACGATGATGCTGAGTTGGCAATGGCTCAGGTTGGAATAACAGTTGCTTCCGCAGGGCTAGCATTGATCCCAGTAGCTGGCCTTCCTTTGGCTGGAATTTATGTACTAACTGTTACAGTGGTTTTTCAGAGAGTACGAAACGCAAAAAGGAACAAGGCTGTAAGAGACGCCGTTTGGAACAGTATTGTTGGACAAAATTAGCAACTTCCTACTTATCACCTGTATTTTTGCCTCCTTTTTGCTCTAACTGTATGCTGCATTGCAATCGTTGGCTTTTCTTTTTGCTTCTCGCTCTTACTCTATGCACTCGTTCACTTTGTATCAGTCAATAAAAAGGAGTCACGGATTTCACGTAGAGTGGTTGCCTTCTTGCATGAAATGACAGGTACGGCGCTCAGTCGTTGGCCTTCCTATAGCTGGAATTTATGGTTTCGCTACTGCAGTGACCGGTCAAAGAATAAGAAATGCAAAAAGAAGAACGGCTATTAAAGATGCAATTTGGAAAAGCAAATGATTAACTCCGTTACTTGTCAGCTGTTTGTTTCCTGCCCTTTACTTTACACCTAGCCGTATGCACACGTGCGCACGAATTGTTCACCATATCCCTCGTAAATTTATTTACCAGACGTGACAGCAGGATTTCGCAGCACGACAGAAAATAAGCGTGAATCGGTTAAAATGTGTTTAGCTGGGCACGTGGTCGATCAATTAGAGGCGAAGGAGTTCTCTTCGATGGATTCTACGTACAGCGGTCGCCTTCTTGTCTGCAATGACAGGTACGGCGTTGCATTTTGCAATCAAGAAAAGCTGAACGTCGTCTACAAAGACGACGCCGTCCGCTGCGTGCCTTTCTCCAAATTCCGCGGCACGAAGACCGTCGAAATTGGCGAAACAGACCCCACATCGTACCCGTCCACAGTCAACAGAGCGCGCCTAGTCGCCAAATTTCCTCACATCGCTCCCAAAGAGATAAAAGGACAAGAATTTGCCAAACTTCTCGCGACTCCATGCCAGGCGTCATCGATCCCTTTCGATAAGCCCGAGCACAACGGAACTGCGTGGGAGGTCGGACTCGTCGTCGACGGACCGTCGTTGAAGTGCGTACAATACAATTCTCTTCTCGTCACCGTTTCGAACAAGAAAGTGCACTCTATTCCCCTCGCCCGAGCTCAAGGAGCTGCGTTGAAGCGCATCGAACTCGAATCTCAAGACCGTCAGCTCTACTCCCCTGACGACGTCTCGGAGCGCGTCGAAAACGCTCTTGAAGGAAAGGGGGCCCTCTTCGTCGACGACGCCGATTTCGTCGAATCGATGTGCGTCAATCCCAAAGCAAATGGCACTATGATTGTCGTCGAATTTCCCATTCGAATGACTCGATACGGCGTGGTCGTGAAAAACGAAGACGGCTCCTTTGACGTCATTTATCGCCGAAGAATACCCTACAGCTATCCCATTCAAATCTCCTACTCCGACTTCGTTGTGAACGCTAGAAAGGTAAAGCTGTGGAAGCCACCAAGAGAAAAAATTGATAAGCTTGGCTGCGAGTATAAGATCTATCCGCGTGCAGAGGTGGCTGAGCGAGCTCGCTCTGCTGTGAAACATGGAGCAGTCAAGGACAGCGCCATAGGAAATCTGGAAGAGGGTTTTCCTCCGGAAAAGTTCCTCCTGCAGATGTGCGTGCATACGGATGATTGGCGTTTGCTTGAGTGTAAGGTGAATCTGAATAAAGTGCTCGTGAGATTGTATCAGCCAGCAAAAGAGCTCAAAGCTGGAGACGTCGTTTGTTCTGAATCGCAGAACTTTGGTGTTGTACACTCAATTACTGACGAAGGAGACGTTCTCTTGGGTCATTTTGGACCAGAGCCAGGTGGTGAGAAGAGTGTTCTGCTTGACCCATTGGGAGAAGAATGGAAAGGATGCATGTCCGGTAATCCTCAGCTGACGTCTCTTGAGGAATTTTCCAGCATGGAAAAGCCTTCATTCGTTTACAGAGTCGAATATATGAAGTGCGATGCAGTCTGGGATGTTGAGACAATTCAGAAGCGAATTGTTTTAGCCGTTGAAGGCAATCTGCTTCCAGATGGAAAGCCCCTCCTGGCTCATCCCGTGCCCAAAGGATTCAATAGTAAGATTGTTCAAATTGAGTCAGGTCAAAATCGACTAGTTCCTGCCTATCATCAAATGAATTGGAATAGTGAAGATTGGGCCTTTTGGATAGTGAGAGGTCAGTCAGGTGAGTCTTGATATTTTACGTGGCATACAGTACTATATATTCTTGACAATTGTTTTAGACGCGGATGATGATGAGAACATAGCCAGTGAAAGCTATCAGGGCTCTGCAGCCAAGGAAGCAGCTTCAAAGCTTGGCCACATTGTCGATAAGAGTCCCATGACTGGAGTAGTAGCGTATGGTCTACACCGAGCTCAAATTTCTCACATGTTTGAAAAGGGACTGATAACGGAAGCAGAAAGGGACATGCTAGTGCAGGCGGAAAATCAAGACATCAAACGCGGAGGAGCTCAGTTGGCTGTCATGGCGGGCGGTATACCTATTGCATTGATTCCTGTCGCTGGCCTTCCTCTCTCCGTTCTCTATGCTGTAGCCGTTTCTATTCAAGGCAGCAGCATAAGGAAAAAGAAGAAGGAAAAAAGCATGAAAGACGCTATTTGGTCTAGCAACAACTTGAAAGTGAAAGAGACTTGACTTCCTTCTCTGGTCTCGCATGGCTCGGTACGTCGTTGCTCGTCGCTGCGAGAGCTGTGAGTGTGTTGGAGCTTGTCTAGTTTGAAACAGTAGCCTTTGCAAGGGGTCGTCTCTGTTTAGGTAGCTCCGTAACAAACATCCGACAAGCTTCAAGTTGCTTTGTTTTTTTAGTGAGAGACCCAGACCAAACCTTCAAGGATATCTCTTTCTCTTGGCGCTTCTATGTACGCGAGGCTAGGATTGTATGGACATTACGGTCATTCGGATCGAAGAACAAGTCAATCAGGATGAAAAGCAGACTGTTTTTTTATCAAACATGCCCATCTTTTGCTTTCGGGATCAAAGGTCAAGCAAGAGATGGCCAACCCTTATTTTGTCCTTATAAGGATGAGTTGTGTGAGGCAGCGGACGACCCTAGTCCCTAGTCATATATGGAAACGTCTGTGCGCACGTTTCTGGGGTTAAAAAGGAAGGCGAGCCGTCGTTGCCAGCAGTTGTCTATCTCGAATCTGACGGTCAACTAGTGAGCAAACCACGGGCGTAACCCGAAAACAAGAAGATGAATCCTTCCAAGCGGTGCGGATCTGCTGTGGTACTGAATTCCGAGTGTGGTATCATATTAGAATGTCAGTTCATTACTGTTCGTTAGAACAGAGTAGCGCATATCCCTTTGGAAAATATGAAGAAGGGGTCAGTGAAGCCATATCAGTTCAGCCCTTTTTGTGAATTTTATGATCAAGACATCATTAAACAGCGCGCACTTGATGCCTGTAGCCCTACAAACAAGGAAACGTACACTAATGACGCTGAATTTGTCGAGCGGATCTGCGTGAATCCTATGTCACATGGAGCCATGATTGTTGTTGAACGCTGGGGTCTGACTCGTTACGGTATTGTTGTGAAGAACGAAAGCGGTGACTTTGAAGTCATTTGGCAGCGACGACTCAGATTTACACCTCTTTCAAAAATGTCTTTTTCAGAATTCATTCAAAATGCTAGAAAAATCACCATGTGGAAACCTCCCTCAGACAAACTAGAAAAACTGTGTGATGAATACATTCTTCTTTCAAGTGCTAATGTGGCAGAACGTGCTGAGCTTGCATATCACCAGAAAACATCGATCAAAAGTCCAATTGGCAATTTGCAACGTTTCCGTCCGTCGGAGCGATTTCTTCTTCAAATATCTATAATTGCCCTTGACTGGCGTCTAATGGAAAACGTAGTCTTGTACAAAAATGTTCTGGTGAGGATATACCAGCCTAGCAAAGAACTGACACCTGGTGACATCGTCTTTGCTGGAAGACCGGCTGTTTTGACAAGCACTTACTATCATGCTGGAGTCGTTTATTCCAAGTCAGATGACGGAGAAGTATTCATTGGTCACTTTGGCCCTGATAAGAACTCTAGAAAGAAATATAAAGCATGCATCGGCTGTCCAAAACTCACAACGTTTGATGAGTTCATGCGTCAGAGTAACGGCGAGACGGCTAAAGGCATTTATAGGGTGAAATACTTGAGAGACGGGTCAACTCACGACGTGCCTAAAATTCAGGAACGAATTGTCAAATCCGTGAGGGGAGAACTTCTTCCAACCGTGGAAAATTTAGAATCAACCGAAGAGGAAATCACGGAAGAACTTCGAAACATAAGCAGAATAGTCGAGTTGCCTGATAAGACGCGCAAAGTACCTTGCTATCACCTAAAGAACTGGAATTGCGAAGACTGGGCTTTCTGGATTGTTCGAGGGGAAGAGAAATCAAGCGAAGGTATCTTCTTGTCTAAAGTTGTGTTTATTAGCGCAGGAATAACAGCATTATTTAGGAGGAGCGCTATGTACAAATAGCAGTACAGCAGAAAATGCTGAACAGCTGTTGGCACGTGATGCAGAAAATGAAGGAGGTAACCAGGGCGAGAAAGTTTCTTCTGCTCAAGGAACTCAAGGCACCAACATCGCAGTCAAAGTAGGACAGTTTTTTGATAAATGTCTTCCCCTTTCAAGCGCTGCCTGGGGAGTAGCAGAAGACGTCGCGCCCACAGTAGCAAGAGCATTGGGAAAAGATATATCAAATGGTTGTGGAAAGGTGCTTAGCACTTTGGTCCTGCTGCAGGCAGAGCTACGATTGGAGGAGCTTCTATTGGAGTCACTGCAGCCGTTGAGCTAATTGGCTACGGAGTAAACCGTGCTCTTATAGCTAGAAGCGCAAAAAAAGGAAAGATAACAGAAGCAGAAAAGGATCTTCTCATCAACGTGCAAGACCGGGATGTCCAGTACGCAGCAACTCAAGTTGTAGTGACTTGTGGCTGCATTGCTATAGCATTTATCCCAGTGGCTGGCCTACCTTTGGCTGGAATTTATGGAACTGCTGTTGGAGTGATTGGTCAAATTATAAGAAACAGAAAGAAGGAGGAGGCTTTAAAAAACGCTATTTGGGACAGTAACAAAAATGAGTAGCCTCCTTACTTATTTACTCGTTAACCTATATTTTATGAACTAAACCACACGCAATAAAAGTCACGTCATGTCTATTTATTTGCCGGCGCGACAGAAAATAATTAAAAAGAGTTTAGCTGGGCACGTGATTGATCAATTAGAGGCGAAGGAGTTCTTCGATGGATTCCACGTACAGCGGTCGTCTTCTTGTCTGCAATGACAGGTACGGCGTTGCATTTTGCAATCAAGAAAAGCTGAACGTCGTCTACAAAGACGACGCCGTCCGCTGCGTGCCTTTCTCCAAATTCCGCGGCACGAAGACCGTCGAAATTGGCGAAACAGACCCCACATCGTACCCGTCCACAGTCAACAGAGCGCGCCTAGTCGCCAAATTTCCTCACATCGCTCCCAAAGAGATAAAAGGACAAGAATTTGCCAAACTTCTCGCGACTCCATGCCAGGCGTCATCGATCCCTTTCGATAAGCCCGAGCACAACGGAACTGCGTGGGAGGTCGGACTCGTCGACGTCGACGGACCGTCGTTGAAGTGCGTACAATACAATTCTCTTCTCGTCACCGTTTCGAACAAGAAAGTGCACTCTATTCCCCTCGCCCGAGCTCAAGGAGCTGCGTTGAAGCGCATCGAACTCGAATCTCAAGACCGTCAGCTCTACTCCCCTGACGACGTCTCGGAGCGCGTCGAAAACGCTCTTGAAGGAAAGGGGGCCCTCTTCGTCGACGACGCCGATTTCGTCGAATCGATGTGCGTCAATCCCAAAGCAAATGGCACTATGATTGTCGTCGAATTTCCCATTCGAATGACTCGATACGGCGTGGTCGTGAAAAACGAAGACGGCTCCTTTGACGTCATTTATCGCCGAAGAATACCCTACAGCTATCCCATTCAAATCTCCTACTCCGACTTCGTTGTGAACGCTAGAAAGGTAAAGCTGTGGAAGCCACCAAGAGAAAAAATTGATAAGCTTGGCTGCGAGTATAAGATCTATCCGCGTGCAGAGGTGGCTGAGCGAGCTCGCTCTGCTGTGAAACATGGAGCAGTCAAGGACAGCGCCATAGGAAATCTGGAAGAGGGTTTTCCTCCGGAAAAGTTCCTCCTGCAGATGTGCGTGCATACGGATGATTGGCGTTTGCTTGAGTGTAAGGTGAATCTGAATAAAGTGCTCGTGAGATTGTATCAGCCAGCAAAAGAGCTCAAAGCTGGAGACGTCGTTTGTTCTGAATCGCAGAACTTTGGTGTTGTACACTCAATTACTGACGAAGGAGACGTTCTCTTGGGTCATTTTGGACCAGAGCCAGGTGGTGAGAAGAGTGTTCTGCTTGACCCATTGGGAGAAGAATGGAAAGGATGCATGTCCGGTAATCCTCAGCTGACGTCTCTTGAGGAATTTTCCAGCATGGAAAAGCCTTCATTCGTTTACAGAGTCGAATATATGAAGTGCGATGCAGTCTGGGATGTTGAGACAATTCAGAAGCGAATTGTTTTAGCCGTTGAAGGCAATCTGCTTCCAGATGGAAAGCCCCTCCTGGCTCATCCCGTGCCCAAAGGATTCAATAGTAAGATTGTTCAAATTGAGTCAGGTCAAAATCGACTAGTTCCTGCCTATCATCAAATGAATTGGAATAGTGAAGACTGGGCCTTTTGGATAGTGAGAGGTCAGTCAGGCAAGTCTTGATATTTTACGTGGCATACAGTACTGTATAATCTTGACAATTGTTTTTAGACGCGGATGATGAGGACGTAGCCAGTGAAAGCTATCAGGGCTCTGCAGCCAAGGAAGCAGCTTCAAAGCTTGGCCACATTGTCAATAAGAGTCCCATGACTGGAGTAGTAGCGTATGGTCTACACCGAGCTCAAATTTCTCACATGTTTGAAAAGGGACTGATAACGGAAGCAGAAAGGGACATGCTAGTGCAGGCAGAAAATCAAGACATCAAACGCGGAGGAGCTCAGTTGGCTGTCATGGCGGGCGGTATACCTATTGCATTGATTCCTGTCGCTGGCCTTCCTCTCTCCGTTCTCTACGCTGTAGCTGTTTCTATTCAAGGCAGCAGCATAAGGAAAAAGAAGAAAGAAAAAAGCATGAAAGACGCCATCTGGTCTAACAACAAAGAGTCTTGAGACAACCGCTCCTTTGGCGAGAGGTCATTGTTTACGCGTCTGGAGGGCATTAGGGAGGGTCTTACTAAGAAAGATGCATACCTAATTTTTAGGCGGGTCCTTTACTTGGAAAGCGTGCATTCCCACTCTTGGAAAGCGTGCATTTCTACTTGGAAAGTGTGCATTCCCACTCTTGGAAAGCATGCATTTCTAATTATTTGGTAATTAGGTTAGTGGACTCGGAAATGTCTTCGCTTTGCTTTTCAGCTTGCAGAGTCAACGCAGTGCCCTTGCTCCGACAGCCGGGACGAACTGGGGGCGTGCGTTAGTCGTTGAAACCGTCTCGCCTGCGCCCTCGCATGCGAAACAGTCTCTCGCCGGTCTCTCCCTGTGTCTCTCCTACATCTATGTCATTAATTATAGGAGGCATTCATTCCTGACATTGTTCTGCCGTGCGTAGGCGCCGCCGATCTGGCACCGGCCGGGTCTCCCTGCAAACTGTACGGTGACTCGGAAGAGTCGGTCCGCGGTCGGTTTTTCAAATACTAGTAGGTGTACCGGCTTCGATTATTCGCACTTCATTCACCATATGCAGATGAAGATGCCCCCGGGTGGGCGCTTGCATGAATTTCATATGTGGGAGACTTGGCTGTTGATTCGCATAAAGAGACGACTTCAAAGAATCGCTCTTTATATGGGAATGTTTTGCGCACGTATCTTCTGCATAAATAGAGGAGCAAATAGAGGCGACTTATCATTTGTCACTCAGTTGTCTCTATACTCACCATGAATTCAGTTCAAGCTACTGCAACCGCTGGTACCTCAGCTGAACGGCAACGCCCTATTGAAGGCAGGCGGACATCGTGTCTCTCCGTTTACCTACCTGTTTACATGGTGCCATTGTTTTTCTAGATTCTTTGCCTCCATCTACTGATAGCGACGAAAGAGAAATTGTCTCAGTACAAATACGTTACAATGAGAATTTATATCAGTGTATTCCCTTTGACGGTGGCTTTGCTACTGTTCATCAAAAAAAGGTGATGGTGATTAAAGCCAAAGCAGAAGAACCATTGCCAGTTGAATTCAACCCTTTCTTTGAGCTTCATGATACCGTTACGATTACAGAAGGTGTAACCAAGGCCATTAAAGAAGGGCAAAAGTTCCTTGATGATGCTGAATTTGTTGAGATGATGTGCGTAAATCCTAAATCACACGGAGCCATGATTGTTGTCGAGTTTTCCATTCGAAAGACTCGATACGGTGTTGTTGTGAAGAACGAAAGCGGCGACGGCTGGGACGTTATTTACCGACGGCGAATACCATGGAAAGCTCCCGTGAAGAAGTCATATTTAGAATTTACTAAAAATGCTACAAAAGTTACCATGTGGAAGCCTGCAACAGAAAAAGTACAAAAACTCTCAGACGGGTTTATGCTTCTCCCAAGTTCAGATGTTGCCGAGCGTGCTGAGGCAGCGTATGCTCAGAGCACTGTAACAAGCAGTGATATTGGCAGTGAAGGAAAATGCTATCCGGAGCAATTTCTTCTTCAAATATCTATAATTGCACTTGACTGGCGTCGAATGGAAACCGAAGTCTTGTATAAAAATGTTCTGGTGAGGATATACCAGCCTAGCAAACTCCATCCCGGTGACATCGTCTTTGCTGGAAGACCGTTGGTCGGTGGGGCAGGCACTTACTATCATGCTGGAGTCGTTTATTCCAAGTCAGATGACGGAGAAGTATTCATTGGTCACTTTGGCCCTGACAAGGACCCTAGAAAGAAATATAAAACCTGTATCGGCTGTCCTAAACTGACAACGTTTGATGAATTTATGCGTCAGAGTAACGGCAAGACGGCTAAAGGCATATATAGAGTTGAATACTTGAGAGACGGGTCAACTCACGACGTGGAACGAATTCGGGAACGAATTGAAAAATCCGTGAGGGGAGAACTACTTCCAACCGTGAAAAATGCTGAGCCAACCGAAGAGGAAATCACCAAAGAACTTCGAGACATTATCAGAATAGTCAAGTTGCCTGATAAGACGCGCAAAGTACCTTGCTATCACCTAAAGAATTGGAATTGCGAGGATTGGGCCTTCTGGATTGTTCGAGGCGAAGAATCAAGTGAAGGTGCCGATCTAAATGTATGTCTAAGTGCAAGAAAAAAAACTGGTTTTATTTTAGAAAAGGCTCTGTCTGACGAAAGTGCTGAGAGTGAGAAAAAAGAGCTGTGTGATGCAGGAAAGAAGACAGGTAACCAGGACGAGAAAGCTTCTTCTGCTCAAGGCACTCAAGGCACCAACATCGCAGCCAACGTAGGACAGGTTATTGATAAGTCTATTCCCGTTGCAAGCGCTGCTTGGGGCGTGGCAGAAGATTTCGCTCCCGCAGCAGCAAAAGTATTAGGACGAAATATTGCGAGAGGTTGTGGGAAGACGTTTCTTGCTTTGGGTTCTTCTGCAGGAAGAGCTATGTTTGGGGGAGCTGCGGTTGCAGTCAGTGCAACCGTTGAGGGGGTTGCTTACGGGGTAAACCGTTTCACAATAGCTAAAAACGCAGAAAAAGGCAAGATAACAGAAGCAGAAAAGAAGCTTCTCATCGACGTGCAAAACCAGGATGCCAAGTACGCAGCAGCTCAAGTTGGAGTAACTAGTGCCTGCATAGGGATAGCATTTATCCCAGTAGTTGGCCTTCCTATGGCTGGAATTTACGGTTTTGCTACTGCAGTGACCGGCCAAAGAATAAGAAACGCAAAAAAGAGAAATGCTATCAAAGATGCAATTTGGAAAAGCACCATTGAAGACAATGATTGACTCCGTACTTATCAGTTGTTTGTTTACCTAGTTTACCTAGCTCAAATCAGTATGCACATGTGCGCACGAATAGTTCAAATAAAAGTCACGATATCCCGTAATTTATTTACCCGACGCGGCAGCAGGATTTCGCAGCACTAGTATGACCGAATCTCCTCTCAAAAACAGTTTCGATATGTAACGGTCCTTATTCACAGGCTTCGCCTTCTTTTTTCCTTTCCCAGTCTTCGGCGTCTCCGTCCACATTTCCCTCACGTTCTCCAGAACCATGTTGCAATGACGATCGAACGCTTTGACGCGAGCAAGCAGTTTTCGGTTATTCCGGCAGTTGATCAGCACCTGCGTGTTCGCCTTCACCGATTGCGTGAGCAGAGAGAGCGGTCCCGTGTTGAACTCCTCTTTTTCGCGCAGAGACATTTCTTCCTCCGTCATCTCCCTTCTCGGCTTGTGCATTAGCCTGCGAACCCAAACGTCAAGCTACGCCTCTTCGAAAAGGTGTCAGAAAGACTTACGACGACATTGTGCTTTCCAATCCTTTCTAGAAACAGCGATTGAGGTGGATTCCTTTCCGACCGTTTGGAAGTATTTCGATATCAATCGCGACGTAGCGCACGGTGGCATCATGAACACACGTAAGGCCCTGGCCGTTATAGCACTCTTCCTGGCTTGCAGCTTGGACGTTTGCGTCTCGGACTCCAAACTTCGAATCGGAGTAAAGAAGAGACCGGAGAAATGCGACATGAAAGCGAAAAAAGGCGACACATTGAGCATGCACTACACCGTGAGACAACCCTCTCATTTCTCGCCGTACCACATCAGTAATAGACTCCTAGGGAACGCTAGAAGATGGGACAGAGTTCGATAGCAGCATCCCGCGTGGCGAACCGTTCGTTTTCACTCTGGGAGCCGGCCAAGTCATCAAAGGTAAGAACAGGAAGCGGAAGGGCAAGAGGAGGGATGACACGTAAGGGAACCTTGTTTATTTAGGATGGGATCAAGGCTTGATTGGGTAAATCGCCCAGAGGAAACGCTGGGCTGTGCATATATCTTTTTTCCTAGCATGTGCGAAGGAGAGAAAAGACGTTTGGTTATTCCATCAGAACTAGGCGAGAAACAAGTCAGAAAATTGAAATTTTCTTAATTTTTTTCTTAGGTTATGGTGACAGAGGGGCACCTCCCAAAATACCAGGTAAAGAGCTTAGGTTTAATTATCTTCTCTTCAAGATTTTTCTTCTTGCAGGTGGTGCGACTTTGATCTTTGAAGTGGAGCTTCTGCGCATCGAAAGAAAGCAGGATCTCTGACTAAGTCATACCTGAAACTTTTTGTCTGTTGTTGCCAGAGGAACTGGATGTGGCATAAAAAAATGAGTAAGTCTCAATTAGTACACGTGCACATAGAATACGCAACCCCAGCTAGAAGTCCACAAGTTTATTTGATGCTCGTAATACTGTAGTACGAAGAGTAGGAGGTCAGCATATCACAAGTCCTTCATATGGGAGTCGGCTGAAATGAGGCCAAACGATTAGTCAGATGCATCTCATCGACGTAGCTAGATCAGAAAAATGTCAACTCTCTATCAGAGCAACTGCATATAGCCCCTTACTTCGTCATTGCACTGTTTATATGTGGAAAACGCTTTTTCCTTCGCGTGCTCCAGCTCGGCCCCATCGACCAACCGGCTCCCCAGCGCGGCGGCACGTTCGCGCTCACCCACCCCTTCGACGGCAACATCTGTCGCAGAGTCGACCAATGCTCGTCGCGCGTCGCCTGCGACGAGCCCACTCCGCCGCGCGGCTCCTCGCAGGCGCGCGACAGCGTGCGAAGGGGCGGCTCGCCAATGGGAACCCAATGGGCCGGTGGAACGAGCGCGTCTTCGCTTTTCGTGATTTTGAAACGGGGAACGGGCGCCGTGCTTCTCGCGTCGTTCGGATTGTGACGTTGCAGCACCCAAACGGTTTCCGCGTTGCTCGCGCACAGATAGCGGCTGAAACCGGCGTACGTGTTCCTTTGTTGCCACTTACCGGTGTCAGCCATTCTACGGTCACCTCAGCAACGGTGGGGGGCAAGTGTACGTGCACGCGCGCGAGTTCATTCACGAGGTCCGGGGGCTTTGGCACCACGTTCTCAGCGGATGTCGACGTGTCGGCTTCCTCTAGTCGGTCTTCTGGCTGTTTTAGTGGCGCTATGCGGCGCTCAGATGCTCGAGAAGCGCGTTTACTCGCCAATTAAGGAAGACCTGCCGTACATTGCTTGCGAGAGCTGCCAGAAAGCCGTCAAAAGCGTCCATCGCAAAATAAACGAGCTAAGAAAAGAAAGTAAAGCTAAGGTACGACTGCAACGAAAACAATCGGCTTATCCAACCAATTGTCTATCAGTTATCCGAGGACAGCATACTGGAAATAGTCGAGAAAGTGTGCAATCCCCTTATCGAACACGGCGACTGGATACGTCGATTCGACGTATCCCTATCGAAGGGAAAAGTGAAACTCGTCGACATGGGCGCTCCATCGAAATGCCGACGCGAATGCCGAACGATTGCGCGCGCGTGCGACGACGTCGTCGCCGACGCCGACACCGATTTGGCCGAGATGCTCTATCGCGATAAAATGAGCTTGGCTCAGATGACGAATCGCGTCTGCTTGGAGCCGTGCAAGAGAAAACTCGGTCAAGTCGACAGACGGGACGTCGATGAGTATTTTGAGGAAATGGACGAGAAGGAAGCGGAACGGGAACGACTTATGGAAAAAATGGCAGCGTAAGAAATTTAGAAATTTATTAATTTATGTATTGGAATTTCTAGTAGGGGAATGCCTGGATTGCCGGAGATGTATGGGCCGGATGATCTTGCCGGTTTCAAGGACGCAAAAGAGACAAAGACAAAGGAAACAAAGAGAAGAAAAGCGTCGACGTGGTGGCAGTGGCTTAAAGATGGATTTAACGATGCCACTTCATGGGTTATAAGTCTGTTCTATACGTCATCCAATTCAAATGACGAATTGTAACAAATTTCAAATGACTCTGTTTGGAAGTTCTTTGCCTTGCAGAGCAGCATCAACATTCTGAAGAAACACTTCAAACATCAGTTTTCTCGTCGTTGCAGTGGAACTAGCAATGTGCGGAGTAATCAGCACATTGTCCATAGTCAATAAAGGATGGTCGCAAGGCAGAGGTTCGGGATCAGTGACGTCAAGAGCAGCACCTAAAAAGATAAATAGTTTCAGTTTCCCTAATTATTTCTTGTAGTTTGCCTGCAATTTTCTTCTCCTTCAGAGCTCGTACAAGCGCTTCCTGATCGACGACAGATCCCCTCGAAACATTAATGAACATCGCTGTCTCCTTCATGGCACAGAACTGATCCCAGCCAAACATTTTCGAAGTCTCTTTCCCGCCAGGCACGGTCACAACAACAAAATCGACGTTGCCAAGCAACTCGTTAAGGCTCTCGCAATACGTCGCCCGTACGGAAATCTCTTCGTCCAATGGCCGTCGTTTCCGATTATAATACATCACCTTCATGTTGAATCCTTGCGTTGCGCGTTTCGCCACTTCCGTTCCAATTCGCCCCATCCCCACGATTCCAATCGCCGATTCGCTCACCTCCTTTCCGAGCCAATCGAAGTCGATTTTCGTGAACATGGGATTGTGGGAACGCGCGTGGCCCTGCACCACGTTGCGCGCGGCGGCGAGAATCAAGGCGAAGGCGAAATCGGCGACCGACACTTCGGCGCCGGACAAGTTGCTCACTTGAACGCCGCGAGCTTTCGCCGCCTCCAAATCGATGTTATTGACGCCGACGCCGTGATTGACGATGGCTCTCACGTTGGGCAAATCGTCGATGAGCTCGTTGAGTTTCTCCTTGCTCGGTTTGTTGTAATAGACGACTATGGCGAGAATTTCGTCGCGTCGTCGCTTGAGATTTTCGACGTCGTGTTCGAAGACGACGTCGTAGTTTTCGTCGAGGCGACGCTGGAGGCTTTCGGGGAATTTTATGTCGCCTTGTAAGACGGCCATGCCAACACGTGGTCTTGCACGTGTTAGGTAAAGAATACAAAATTAATTATCAAACGAGTCTGTTTGGTAGTTCCTTGTTTTGCAGAGCGGCATCTACATTCTCCATGCACACGTCAAACATTTTTCTTCTGGTCCTCGTCGTAGCACTTCCCAGGTGAGGAGTGATCAGAACATTTTCCATCCTCAAAAGAGGATGATCAGGAGGCAAAGGCTCGGGATCCGTCACATCGAGAGCAGCACCTACGAGACAACGTATCAATCACGCAAATCAAGAATCGACGCGCTCCCTTGCCTGCAATTCTCTTCTCATTCAAAGCCCTAACAAGAGCATCCTGATCGACAACCGTCCCTCGCGAAACATTGACAAAATAAGCCGTCTCCTTCATAGCACAAAACTGCTCCCATTTAAACAATTTTCTAGTCGCCTCTCCACCAGGAACCATCACCACAACAAAATCAACCTGACCCAGCAATGCATTGAGCTCTTCACAGTACGTAGCCTTCACTGTCGCCTCTTCTTCAACTGATCGTCGCTTTCTGTTATGATAGAAAATCTTCATGTTGAAGGCTCTCGCTCGTTGCGCTATTTCCATCCCAATCCGTCCCATGCCCACGATTCCGATAGCGGAACCGCTCACTTCCGTTCCGTGCCAATTCGGTTGCAGGCGAGTGTAGGTCGGATCGTGCGAGCGCGCGTTACCCGTCACGACGTGGCGCGCCGCGGCGAGAAGCAAGGCGAAGGCCATTTCGGCGACCGCCGCGTTGAGGCAATCCGGCGTGTTGCTCACTTTGATTCCGCGAGCTTTTGCCGCCTCCAGATCGATGTGGTTCACTCCGACGCCGTGATTGACGATCGCTTTCAAGTTGGGAAGTTCGTCCATCAGTTTTGTGAGCTGCTCGCCCCCCGGCGTGCCGTAGATTAGAATTACTTCAATATCAGCGCGCCGCTTATCGATTTTCTCCCCATCGTGGAAGTATACGACGTCGTACGATTCTAAGCGGCGCTCGCATTCGGGGAAGAACAACTTGCCCTGCAGAATGGCCATATGTTTGTCCGGGGTGTGGTAAGCATCCGGGCTGTTTCGGTTGTAGCTTAGAAACGGCGATGGAAGTCAATCTCGTCGAAGAACTCAAGAAAATCAAGCTTCAGCAGCCCAAGTGAGATCGATTTCGGTTGCAGATGTCTTTCTTTAGTATCTCATCATAGCAAATTGGTCAATATCGGTCCGAAAGCGACGCGATCGTTTCCGGAGACGTATCGAAGAAATTCGAAGAAGGAAAAGATCGTCCTTTCGTACGCGGAGAACTTTCGACGCCAATTCGTGCAGATATTCGGCGATCGCAAGCCTCTACTTCTCACGCCAAAGAACGAATGTCAAATCGACGTGAGAAAAAAATTGCCCAAAAAAGAGACTTTTCTAATTTTAGTTTTAGAAATTCATTTCTTCGTACATAAGACCGACTCAACTTCGATTCAATGAACTGTACGACTATGACGGCGCTGCCGAATTCGTGGCGGATTACGTCACATACGAACTATTAAAAAATCCAACAGATTTGGTAAATAAAAAATTTAAAAATTTTTTTGTTTTAATTTTTCCCTTAGCCTCAAGCCATGAGATCTCCCACCACGGTTTTGCACGAACAGAAGGGCAATTGCCTTGAAATGAGCACTCTCCTTTGCTCTCTTCTCATTGGAAACGGATACGACGCCTATTGCGTGTCCGGCTACGCATTGAGAGAGGTGTGCAATATGGACGAAAAGAGGGACGTCTGCCCATTCCTTCAGGAACAACAAAAGGTATATATAGAGAACATAAGAAGAATGACTCATATATACGTGTCTGTTCTTTTTTTGTTTAGGAAGAGACCGTTTCCGTCGAGCAGAAAGTTCGTAAGTACGCCGTCAAGCCGCCAAAAGACATGAAAAGCAAATTCATTAAAATGATGGATTCCCGGCAGCAGACGGCGAAAGAAGAAGCAATTCGGAAGAAGAAAGAAGACGAAGAAGCGAGAATAGAGGCGAGAGTCATATAACAAGAATCATCCCTCTATAATTCCCACGTATAGGAGCTTGAAAAACCGGGACCGGATAAGCTTTTTGGTCTGCGCGTTCACTGCTGGGTCTTGGTTCTTCACGGTCAACGAGAAGTACCGGAATCATTCTTTATTGAACCGTCGACGGGACGCGTTCGTTCTCTCGCGTTTGACGGCTATTTGGGCGTCGAGAGCATTTGGAATCATAAGAATTATTGGGTTAATATGCAGGACTGCGCTGATGGAGTCCAGGTACAGAAGAACAAGAGACTTATACATGTACAAATGACGTTTTGATTTTTTTCTAGTCTTTGGTTTATGATTTGGGTGACGCTGCCAAATGGGAATACATCTTTCCGACTGTCGAAAAACCAACGCTGAGACTGCCCGTGGACGATATGGAGGCTTCCTTTGCTATTGACGATGTAGGAAGACTTGCTGATATTCTAAAAGAAACGCGAGGTTTTCTTTAGGAAGAAGAGAATGCTGACTACGATAAAGATATTCTAGACATGCCTCCTTCTTGGGTTGAACCCTTGCAGTTGACAATAAGAGGTACTAATATTCTATTGTGGAGAGATGGAGGTATTTAGTTCTCTTTGACGGCCAGACGTCCAGTCTCGTTGTCCCAATGGAAAAAAGACGATTTTGTATAAGCGAGCGAAACTGGAGAAATTCGCTGATTATCTAAATCCAGACGGATTGGTCTGTCGGCTCACAATCGCAACCGATTCAGCGAGTGAGTCGAGACTCAAATATTGTTGACAATCAATTTCCTTTTTATTTTTTTCTTAGTGAAAAATGTCGTGGAAGTGCGCGAATGGTTCAAACACCGTAAAGATCACTTGGAGACGAGAGTGAGTAACAAACAGACGAAGCAAATTGTCGAGAAATTTGCGCCGGGACGATCAGACGGAAAGCATCTCAAAGGCAACGCGAAAAAATTCATTTATTGTACATAGATATCGTCGTCTTTGTTCCTTAGAGCACACCTATTTCGAAGACAATTCAGGAACTCGCACCATGCTCTTTTATGATCAGTAAGAAGCTCTATTGTTCTATCTCCAAGTCTCTTATTTCTTCCCAAGTGCTCGTGTTGATGGGCTCATTCGACGAGAAGAAACTGCCGTCAATATGACGGAGCACTACGCAAATCGAGCCGATTTTCTCTATTTTTTTTCTGTCGACTTTGCTGCGTTGCCGCTGAAGAGATTTCGTCTCGCCGGCGAAGAGCCCGAACGTCCGATATTGGTACAGCACACACAACCCTCCTCTCCCCCCAAAAAGATTTCGTCTCCTTTAGAAAATGACTGAACGATATCATCGAAATTCGCTGAAATTGGCGTCGGAAGACGTCGCCGAACGCGTTTTCAACGACGTCGAGGAACGCTTTCAGTTGACGTATCACTTGGACAAGGAACACATAACCGCTTGCACGCGAGATATAGCGAAACCGCCCGTTCATTGCACAGCGAAAGAGGGAACAGTCATTCGTCTCACATCCGACATGATCACCTCATTCAAGGCAAATAAAAATATAAAGAATTTTTATTTTGCAATGGTAACTGTTGCACAGGTGGACCAAAGCGCTCCCAAGGACAAGGACCTCGATATGTATCTATTGTTGACTGATTTATTAAAAGCTGAGGAGGATAGGCAAGCGTACGTGAGAGCTACAGAACAAGAGGTTAGAAAAAAATCACCCCATGCATGAAACGCATTTTTCTCTCTCTCTCTCTCTAGGTGCGTCTCATTCTAAAGACGCGGCGTTCCGAGGAGGAGGCTTTGGAGCGATTGACTCTATCTGTTTATGATACGACGCGAAATGATACGGCGAAGCGTAGGCGCGAGGACGTGGAGCGGAAGCAGCGCGAAGAGGAGGAGGCTCGCAAGGAGATGCAGTTGGACTATTTGGCGCCCTTTCTCGCTCAGCTTGGGAATCCGGAGCGATTGACGCGCGATGACGCGAAGAAAGTGCGCGACACGTGTCTCAAGGATTTGAAGGAGCGTCTCGTTGCCATGGCGAATTTGATACAGAGCCGATTCGAAAAAGTATCAGAGAAAATAAAAAATCAATTTTTTAATTAATTCTTTGTTGCCAGGAAACGCAGGAATTGCAGCGGAAACAGAGCTGGTTTCAGCAGAATCAAACGACGCTGAGTAAGGAAGAAGAGGAGGACTACGTTTCCTATTGCAGCGAAGCGATGTTTCGCATTCAAATCCTCGAACAACGACTAGACAGGTAAGCTCAATAGATCGCAATGCATATTAGAGGAAAGGGGGATTTATTTATTTATTTAGTCACAAGAGAACGGCCCCCGAAAAATACATGAATATGGAAAAGAAACTTCGCGAGGATCCTCGTTTGTCCGAGTTGGCAGCGTAAGTTGTATGCAAAATTAATTTATTCGGTAACGAACTGAAGTAGCGTCACGCTCTGCTAACAATGTAGGACCTCTTATACTTATAAAGGCTCTTCCTTACGTAGTCGGGGCTTTAGTTGGTGTGATGAGTCTTTGCATGGCGGTTTCGTTCGTTCTTTTGATTTTTTCGACTTTGCACGGGTGTCTGTCGCAAGCCGTCGATGAGCCCGTCACCCTGTGCGCTTCGTCGGGCTCGCCCAATTGCGGGCCTTGCGCGTGCGGCTTTCAACAGTGCAAGCAGCGAGAACGATGCTGCTCTCCGACCCTGCCGTCTAAGTGCGTCGAGCGCGATCGTCCCTTTAGACAATGCTGTCCTCTTCAGTGCCTAAATGGAGGCACAAAAGTCGCCTTGGTACTTGGTTACTAACAACATATACGTCTGTGCGTGCACGGTTCTTATTTTTAGCGTGATAGGCGCGATGTGAGTAAGAATGTTTGCGAAGTTCCGCAACCTCGGTGTCTTTGCTCCCTTGGATTTACTGGGCCGTGCTGCGAAAGTTAGCCAAGAAAAAGAGACAATCTGTTGATTTTTATTGAATATGGTATGTAGTCAAGCTTCGCAAGTGTCCTCCTAATACGAGGAAGGATCTGATTGATCCGATTTGTCGATATGAATGCACGGAAAACATGGACTGCGTTGCAGGAGGAAAGCAATTGTGTTGTTTCTATGGTTGCTCTACCGTTTGCATTTAACTGTTGTTGAAATACACTGGCGCAAATAAAAAATAAATAATTCACCGTTTTTATCGCGCGCTCCCGCTTCACTTGATATCAAACAGCCGTAAACCAACAACATGGTAAAATTTCTCGTCTTCTGGACGGTTCGCGATTCACTTTTCTATTCCAAAGGGCAAAGCGAAGAAGACGCGAAAGTTTGCTCAAGTGAAACGAATGATCTCCGCAAAGGATGCCCGCGTGTGAGCGCAAAAACGATGTTCTCTCCTTCGAATCGCTTCATTTTCGCCTCCACAGCAAAAAGAAAGACAAGGAAAAGAAGCAGGAAGTTGCTAAGAAGGACAAAGAAGGCCAAATTCGCCACGCGTACGTCAATTGGCCGATCGTAAAGGGAAAAAAAAAAGCGGAGTACGTTTTTCTTTAGTCCTCAGACATCCTCAGCTCTCTTCTTTCAATACAACACTCAGCTCGGACCGCCCTTTCACATTCTCATCGATACGAATTTCATCAATTTTTCTATACAGAACAAACTGGACGTGATGCAATCGATGATGGATTGCCTCTACGCTAAATGTTTGATTTGAAATCGCTTTTGACGTAAGAAATTCGAGGCTATGTTCTAGGTATTCCTTATATCACCGATTGCGTTATGGCCGAGTTGGAGAAACTTGGGCCCAAATTTCGCGTGGCTTTGAGAATTGCAAAGGATCCTCGATTTCAACGATTGCCTTGCATGCATAAGGGAACGTACGCTGATGACTGTCTTGTGAATAGAGTCACTGAGGTAAGTAATGTATTTTGTGTTATGGATGTAGCTATTTTAATCTTGGGGCTTTATAGCACAAGTGTTATATTGTGGCTACGTGTGATCGCGATTTGAAGAGACGGATACGGAAAATTCCTGGGGTTCCTATTATGTATATTACGCAGCACAGGTTAGTCTATACGTCACGTGTTGTCTTTTGACGTGATTCAGTTGTATATAGGTACAGCATAGAAAGAATGCCAGACGCCTATGGAGGTAAGTGAAGACTGGCTACACTTGAATTTTCGTATTAACGTTTTGTCTAGCTCCTCGCATTTAAATATGTCAGCGAATTTAGGACTACAGTAACTCAAAAAATGAAGAAGATTTACAATTTTAATTTCTTTATTGATGGATACGGGTGTCGCGACACGTGATAAAAATGGAAGGCGTAGTTCGTTTGACTGTCAGCCATGGCCAGCCTTCGTCGCGGCTTCCTTGTGGCTGCAATGATCTCTACATGGCCTGTTCTGTAGGGAAAATAGACGTGGGCGTGTGGAGGATAGAGAATTCGTCTAGTCCAGTAAGCTTGTCAACCGAAGCCTTGCTCACCCGAAAACGCCAGTCTTTTAGCCTCTACTACTAATCGGCCATCAATCTCCAATCTTATCGCTATCGTTCGGTCGGGCAAGCGAATCCACAACGCTCTGCTCGGCGTCAGAACGCTACGTTTTCCTCTGGAACATCGACGAATGCAAAACGCGACTCGACGACGGTAAGCCACGAGATCCGTTACAAGACAAAAGAGCATCTATGCTGTTCACAAGGCGAACAACCCAGAGCTCGAATTCTCTACTCAGAGCAAGGCCCCGTTCAATATCTTTCATTGAATTGCGCCGACACTCGCGTTGCTTGTTGCATGGAAAAAGAAGTTCACGTGCTTTCAGCAACGGTAAATAAATCGAGCGTTTTGTTTGCTTGGGAAAATGTACTCTTTTAGGGCCAAGGAGCTGAAGCGATTTTGGAAGGTCATTCTGGCCTTGTCACAGCGGCCGAGTTTCTTTCAGATAAGCCGGATTGGATTGTGTCTGTTTCAGAAGATAGAACCTTTAAAGTAAGTAAACACAATGTCTCGTTTTACTTCATTACTTTGTGTTTTTTTCTAGATCTGGGATGTTGTTCAAGGATCTCTTGTGTATCAATCTGCTATTGTATCAGGTACGATTTGCTCAAATTCTATAAATTTGATTTTATTGTCTTTCTAGCTTTTGCTTTTCTTTCTGTGTGCGTTCATCCTCTGGAGGCTCAGTTCTCTATTGGATCTTCGGACGGGAAGGTTCGCGTTTACAGTGCTACCATGGAGACGGGATTCCGCTGTCTTCAAGAAATCAACGTGAAGAAGATGATGCCAGTAAAGGAAAGGATTTCATTAGAAGAAGAAGACGCAGAAGTGAAGCCCAAAGTAATCAGCAGTCATCCTGCGTGGAAAAGAAGAACAGAGACAAGGAAAAGCGAAGAGGAGGAGACGATGGAGGACGAGACAGAAATCGAGATGACTGTACTGGGATTAAGTTATTGTGGCACTTCAGCTGACACAGAGACAAGTACTCATCCTCTCATTGGACAGCTCAGTCGTCCCCAAGATCGTGACACAGAACTCAAGTATGTGTCTCAATTTTATTGACGTAATTGGTTTCTTTTAATTCTCTCTTTAGGGCTGCTTTGGGTTCGAAGAGTTCCTTTCTTGTTGTAGGCGTGTCTACTGGGTTGCTTGTGCTCGACACTCAGAGTTGGTCTACTCTTGGATTCGTCGATTTTCAAGGTTTGATTTTTAGGAGATGTATAAGCCATCGCGGTCATATTCTACTTGCAGAACCGCTAGCTGGTCCCCACGGCGATTATCTGGTGAATTTGGCCGAATCTGTTGTACTAAGACAGACGTCGACGTGGGAAGTAAAGAACGATGCACTTGTGCGCTTAGGTAATGATGTCTTGTCTTCTCAGATTTGGTGCGCTGTCTCAAGTCTTTTCGAGAGAACTTGCTACGCATTGTCTCTGACAAAAGTTGAGGCATTGCAGCAGAGTAGTCATCCCGTACGAAAATGATACATGCAGTACTTTTTGTTCACTCTTTGTTTCTTGCAGACTCCTTTATCTAGCGAAAAAGGCGAGCAAACGTTTGACATAGGAAGGCAGTTGTCCGTACTTTCCAGGTACGTAAAATTGGCTTGGAGTTTTTTTACGCGAGCCCTTCACTTACAGTGAGCCTCTTGCAAAAGATTCTCCCTTGAGATCTGAACTAGTAATGAAGCAGAAAGCAGCTCCTTCTACAAAGAAGAAAACCGGTGCCTACTATCAGTTTTTCTTTTCATGTTCTAAAGACGATCTGTTATAATTAGGAATTGGAACAAATGACCGGCCACTGACCTTCAAGTCATCAGTGAAATCGTCTGGTTATGGATCAGTGGCTCCCCCGTACTATTAGACCTATGAAATTCTTTATAGCTGATATCTTTTTCTATTGTAGAACAAAACTGTTTGTGCCACGAACTGACCTGAAACAGAAAAAGCCTTCCGCTGGAAAAGCGTCAGCAAAATCCGTCAATAGAAGGTATTGACTGCTATTTAGAAATGAGAATTTTGGAAGTTGAAGTACAGTGAGTATCCTGTGTCTGGTGGACCTCCAGTTCATCTAAAAAAAGCTGCTTCTTTATTTGGAAAGCCTGTTGCGTTAGGGAAAGTATCTTTTTCTGGTAGGATTCGTAAAGTTGAATCTCTTCGCTACATATTGCTATTTAGATGACGGGAGCCGCGTCGCTTGCGCTTCTGCAAATAATTCCGTGATTTGCGTCAACTCGTCTTTAGCGGGAAAAGGAAGCACGTTTCGAGGTCTTTTTTTTCTAATTCAGCATGCTTACTCTATTTGGGCTTCTTCAGGACACGATGGCTCAATTACGAGCATTCATTGGAGCCACAAAAGCGATTGGTTGCTAACTGGATCGACGGATCGAACGGCGAGGCTGTGGTCAATTAGTCAACTCGATAAACCTATTCTAACGTTGGACAGTTTGAACAGCAATTTTAAAGGAGACCAGCCAACAAAGGTGCGTTAGCTCATCTCGAAGAGTTTCGCCATGTAATTCCCCCGGCCTTTTTTAGTCTGGCGAAACTAGACATGGTTTCAAAGAGATAAAGGAGAGTCGGTTTTATTACGTAGACAAATTTCTACTGGTGGCCAGTGGCGACTCTCTCTACATGTACAAATACTTTATCGACTCTCAAAAAGTCGACGATATCAAAAGGTAGCGTCGTTGCTCTGTTGCAACTATCCAATGCTAGTCTTCCTTCTTTTCCCCAAGATATCAAACAAATAATAAGTACAAACTTGTCAAGTCGTTTTCTGCCCAAAAAGCTCAAAATATAACAACGTTTTCATCAGTCAATAGCTTCCATTCCTGTAAGGAGTCAATTGCTTCTTTCAGCAAAGCGAATTCCTGTTTAGGTCTTGTTCTGACGGCCGGTTCCGATAAAACAGTGGAAATCTTTGACATGAACGCGGGTCGTAGCGCTCGTTTGATGCCAGACGTCCACACTCGACCAGTGCACTGCATATCTCAAAATGAGGTACTCTAGGAAGAGAGGTCGTTCGCTTCGGAGCCGGAGCGTGACTGTGTACAGGGTTCTTCGTTTGTAAGTCATCCTCCTGGTGCATACGATCTATTTCTCACCGCTGCTGCAGCGGATGGGATAAAATTATGGGATTTGAGAGAAGATCGGTTAGATCATTTGAGCTCGAAATTTCAACCTACTCTCTTGGTGGTATTTGTGTGCAGATGCGTGAGACGCTATAGTGGACACGCCAATCGTTTTCATTCCGTCGGAATGTCGTTTAGTCCGTGTGGGCGTTTTATTGCCTGTGGCTCAGAAGATAAATCGGTAAGAGGGCATACGCGGTGAAGTGTCAGTCGCCATATCAATGTCTCGTAGGCATACTTGTATGATATTCGTGCAAATACGTTTTTGAACAAGTTGACAGGTCACTGCGATGTGGTGGCAGACGTTGCATTTCATCCTCAAGTTCCACAGGTAAAATTATTAGCCTTCAAGGGTCATCATGCTACTGTGGGATTTTTTGCCTAGTTGGTGACCAGCTGCCTCGATGGACAGTTGAGGCTGTTTTCAGATGTACAAAAATGATTTCGTTTTTTTGAGAGAACTCTACTGTACATTTCCCGCGCGTGGGCGCAATTTGAACTTCGAAAGCGCGCGCGCGCGCGAGACCAGTGTCACGCCCTCGCGGAACCCCAAACGGCGATCTCTCTGTTCTGACTAAGCAGGCGGCTAGAAGAGACCGGAAATGTCGTCAAAAGGTTTTCGGTGCTTTCTTAGAACCTCTTACATGCAGAAAGCGGCGTGTTTGATTTCTTTTAGGAAAGGCGGCCTTCGCTACGCCAGACGAGGTAGGAAACAGACGTAGAAAGAGCGGTTGTACATTGCTTAGACTACACTGGTCAGATTTCGAAAGGGCACGAAAACATGCTGAGTGTTTTGGAGGAAAGAAAGATGAGACTAATGGCGTCGAAATCTCTGTGGGACAAGGCAAGTCTCAGCACGTTCCTCTCGCTCTAAAATAACCTCTTCCGTCGCTTACAGGACGTCAATAGCACAATTGATCACATATTAAGGTATAAATACGAGTCAAATTTATTTATTTATTTATTTTCGTCTCAGATTGAATGATGATTCGTTGACCGTTGATCTTCTTCCTAAGCTTACTGAGTGGTAATCGAAGTGTTTTGGTGTAAATTTCTTTTTGAAAAACGCGGTTCTCAGTGTACGAGATGGGGAAAAAGTGCCGTCTTCATCTCCAGCTCTCACAATGGGTGCCTGCTTAGAACTGCTCTCTTTGCTACAGCGAATGCTAAACGAATCGAAATATGAAGAGTAAGGCGCGAAAAACGACAGCAAAAGAAAGAGTTGTGCAATGTTTTTTTGTTTGTAGCTATATTGTCATTGTATTGGATTTCCTTCTGACTGTTACAAATCGATGGTGGAAGACGTTGACGGAAATGTCGAATCCAGAAGATTTACGTCACAGCAAGTGAGATCAATGACGAGTCATATTTTAAGAAAAGATTTCTCTTTTTTTTTCAGAAGTACACCAGGTATGTACGTGCGTCTCATAGAAATGAGTGACAGAGTCGAATCCTTGGCAAAAAGACGGTCAAGAGCAGGAGAAAAAGCGAGGGTAAGGAAGGCACGAGTGAGAGCACACAAATGATTTATTACCACTACACTCCAGGTTTTTTCAACGCTACTCAAACAACTGTAGAATCCGTGGCACATGCTTATTTTTATTAGCCAAAATCGCACGTTTTTAAACTGACTAATAATAATAACGATTATTATCTAAATCCAGGAGGCGCCAGAGACGAGCCGGAAGTCGATCCAGCAGCACCAGGACCAAGCAAAAGCTACACAACAAAAACAAGTAAATTAATAGATAAAAATAAATATTAAACATTCGCTTGCCTGTCTTTGCTGCATTTGCTGTTGCTCTTGAATTTGGACTCGTTCGGACTCAAACATAATTGGCAGAAAGAGAAGAGTCGCTGAGCTGACAGCAATCCACATGGCATTGCGAGAGAAGCTGTAGCCCCACGAAAGGCCCGTCGACGTCAATTTGGCGACGTAAGCGGTCCCGTCGCGCAGCTTCTCGGGAAACATCTCCGTTAGACCCCATAGACGCTCGCCGAGCGTCTCGTCCGGCTCCTGCAAGGCGAAGTAGGCTTGTTTTAGGGCCACCGTCGCGACGATCTTTCTCTATTGCGTTTCTGCACTTACGTCGTCGTATGACTCGCTGGAATCGGGCAATTCTTTGACCGACATTTCGGGAATCGTGCGAATTTGTAAGACTTTAATACGGGGTTCCTTCTAGCGTGCCATGGCTCAATTAAATTTAGATTCGTTAGTGCCCACCCCGTGGTGACGTCAGGATCAGAGCAACGGCTCATCGTGTCGACTTCTACGCGCATTTATTCACCGAAGAACGATGGCCGAAGGTTCTCTCAACATCGATAGCATCATTTCTCGCCTTCTCGAAGGTATTCCGCTGGGAAAACGACCGATTTCGCGACGAAATCGCGTCGCTCTTTCTAGTGCGTGGCTGCCGGCCGGGAAAGACGGTCAATCTTACCGAACAAGAGGTCCGCGGCTTGTGCGTCAAGTCGCGCGAACTCTTTCTCGCTCAACCGATACTCCTCGAACTCGAAGCACCGTTAAAAATATGCGGTAAGGACGAGACGCGAGTTCGCGCGTCGCCATTTTGGATCGAATATATCGAATAAAGGGGACATCCACGGCCAGTACACGGATCTACTGCGACTGTTCGAGTACGGCGGCTTTCCGCCCGAAGCGAACTATCTCTTTCTCGGCGATTACGTCGATCGGGGCAAGCAATCGCTCGAAACAATCTGTCTTCTCCTCGCCTATAAGATCAAGTATCCCGAGAATTTCTTCCTGTTGCGCGGCAACCACGAGTGCGCGAGCATCAATCGCATATACGGTTTCTACGACGAATGTGAGTCGCGACGAAAGGAATCGATGAATGAAAATGACCGATGACTGAATGTGTGTCTCTCTCTCAGGCAAGCGCCGGTACAACATCAAGCTGTGGAAAACGTTTACGGATTGTTTCAACTGTTTGCCGATCGCCGCGATTATCGACGAAAAGATATTCTGCTGTCACGGAGGTAAGAAAGAGAAGGGAAAGACAGGGCGGGCGGGAGGGGCGTGGCAGGGCGGGAGAGGCGTGTCTCCTACGCAAACCCACATCTATTTGTAATTCCTCAAAGGTCTTTCTCCCGATCTTCACTCGATGGAACAAATACGAAGAGTCATGCGACCTACGGACGTTCCCGATACAGGTTTTCCCCTCCGCGTGGGCGTTGGTCTTTGTTTAAAAATCCGACGTGGGCGTGTCGTCTAGGATTGCTTTGTGACTTACTGTGGTCCGATCCTGATAAGGACGTAAATGGATGGGGCGAGAACGATCGCGGCGTTTCTTTCACTTTCGGCTCGGATATTGTTTCCAAGTTTCTCGGTCGACACGACCTTGATCTAATATGTCGAGCGCATCAAGTAAAATCACTGTTTTTTTGTAGCTATTTTTTCCTGCATTTGATTGGCTTCTTTAGGTTGTAGAAGATGGGTACGAATTTTTTGCCAAGCGGCAATTGGTTACGCTATTCTCCGCGCCGAATTATTGCGGGGAATTTGACAATGCCGGTGGCATGATGAGTGTGGATGAGACGCTAATGTGCTCATTTCAGGTAAAAAATATATATATCTCCTCGTTTTGTGACCTAGTAGAGTGCATATTCTTTTTATAGATTCTGAAGCCGTCGGAAAAGAAAACGAAGTATCAATACGGCGGTTTGAATTCGGGTCGGCCTGTGACGCCGCCGAGAGGCCAGCAGAACAAAGGGAAAAAGAAGTGACGCGACTCTGTCAGGTGCTTTGATGGTTTTAAATTAGCTGTAGCTCGAAAAAAATGGGTGGTTGGGGGGATTGTATGTACTGTATCTGCTGAAAGCGTTTGTCTAACTGAACTGCCTCCCCTTCTCTCTCGCTCTCTGTCGTTCGTACGTACCTATACGTCAGCTCAATTTTGGTGAATTAAAATATTTAGTAAGATTTCGTTTGGGCTTTATAAAACTGTTCTTCTTCTTGCGAATTAATTAGTTTCCTTTTTAAACTATTGGCAGTATTCCAACAATGTTGTAAAACGCTACAAGATACTTGCTTTAAGATTGATATAGGGAAATAGTGGGAGTGGCACTTACACTGTAAATAGTAAAGACACAAGCACGACTCCTGACATGAAGAAAAAGCAGAAGCCGTGCGGATTAAGCAGGGACCTCGTAGCCGGGTACAAATTATTATAGATGACTGTGGCAAGTAGTCCACAGGCCGCCTCCACGCACGCAACTCCCGAAAACAGAGCTCCTAGGGGAGAGTAAAGATACCAAAGCCCCTGATGCATATTTTAGTTTACCTTGATTATCTTTCCCGACCATTTGAGACATTAGAGATCGTAGACAAGGTACTACGAGTCCTCTTAGCATAGTCACTATGGGAACTGCGGGAAATACGGTAACAGGTTATTTGATGACGTAGATGCGAGACTTGTCACTTTACCTAGGTACATCATCATCCACGTGTGACTAGAGAAGCCTAAGACAATGAGCCCGCTTGCTCCGGATATCAAGCCAGCGTAGATGATCGGGAAATCTTCCACGTGAAAATGACGCTTCGCGACGGGCAATATTACTAGTGCTGCCACGCCGTACATTGCCAGTTTGAAGGCGAAGAAGTATCCCAACGTATCCGATGCCCAGCACAGCGGAAAATCGTACGCAAACAGAACGATGACGTCAATCATTCCGGCAAAATTAATCGATAGAAGAGCGAAGATCGTCACGCCAAGGATAAGTGGATAGAAGAGTCGGCTTCGATCTTTATCCCAAAAGAGACGAGCAGATGTGATGAGACTGTCGCAAGAACAGAAAAGACTTCTACATAATGACGTCGTTTCTCGCTCCGTTCGAGTTTCCGGCAAATAGAGGATCGTGTAGAGAACGATGAATATTCCGGCGGCGACTATGCACCAGAAAGCCGGAGCGTAATTGCCGGATTTGATCCATAGACCGCCGATTAGATTTCCCATGCAGCCACCTAAATATGTCATTGATTCGAGAATTCCGATTCGCAAAGTGCGATTTTCGTGAGTCGTTATATCTGCCATGTAGGCGAACGTTGCCATGAGAAACGTCGCGTAACCGCCGAGAAAACTCGAGCCGATTTGCCCAATGAGCAAATACGAAACCGGTAAATTTCTGTACCAGACGATCAGTACGACAGCGGCATTCAAAGCGATACCAACAGCCGGGAGACAGAGAACGAGACGACGACCCGTCTTATCCGACCACGCGCCGAACGCCAATGCAGCGACGATAGCGGGAATGCTGTTCGCTAGGTTGATGTAGAGAAGCCAGCGTGATGTTTCGTCTTCCACTGCTTTCTGAACGAGTGACGTCGAATTGATGCAGCTACTGTGTACCGAAGTGTTCGCGTGGTTGTCGCTGCTGCAGTTCTTCTCTTCGTATACTTTGCTGTAGACGAGTTGCTGTATCAGAGGCGTGCTCATGAACTTGGCGAATTGGTAGACGAACAGGATCGTCTCGACGGTGACAATCCGACGAAGAGAAGGCATAGCTCTGACCCGGATTTGCAACAAGGTACGGGTTTCGCTACGCTATTGACTTCAACTTCCAAAATGTCGGGCAAAGATCGCATTGCTATATTTCCATCTCGGGCGTAAGCGCTTCTCGTATCATCGCGTTTGGGGAGCTAGGCATTCGGTGCAATTTAGCGCGATGACGCTGATGAAAAGCCGACTCAAAGGGGCCCAAAAAGGACACAGCTTGCTAAAGAAGAAAGCGGACGCGTTGATGCTGCGATTTCGACAGATCTTAGCAAAGATCATAGAGGTGCGCACGTCTCTAAAAACGCCTCTTCTCTAAATCGTCGTCTTTAGACGAAAATGCTCATGGGTGACGTCATGAAGGAAGCGTCCTTCTCATTGGCCGAAGCCACCTATTCCGCGGGAGACTTTAGGTCCTCGCGAACGAGAAAGCATTTTTTGATCGTTTTCTAATTGGATTCACTTAGCCTCGGGGTTCTACAGAACGTCGACAAAGCTCAGACGAAAGTCAAGTCTCGAAAGGACAATGTAGCGGGTACAGTGTAGCTAGCACCTTAGCCTTTATGAGACGGATCTCATTCTCGTTTCAGGCGTGTCACTTCCTATTTTTGAGTGCGTCTCTGAGGGAACAGATAGTAAAGGGTTTTTTTTTTGAAGCGTTCTGCTTGCCTACGTCATATTTCTGTAGCTTACGAGTTGACTGGTTTGTCACGTGGTGGCCGGCAGGTGACTCATTGCAAGGAACTCTTTGGAAAGGCAGTGACTCTTCTGGTGGAACTAGCTTCATTGCAGGTCAATAAACAAAGTATTTTGGTAGGAATTCCTAATGTCTGTATTCCGTAGACGTCTTTTATCACATTGGATGAAGTGATAAAGATTACGAATCGTCGTGTCAATGCAATTGAGCATGGTATGATGCATGGGGGCTGGGGAATATTTTGAGGGAAAATGCGTAGCGGATTTTTGGCACCTTTGACGTCTAATGCAATTAGAAGTGTATCAGATCCTCGCCAGCTCTTTAGATCCTTGTGCGTGATACCTCTTTACTTTGTTGCTGCACCGCCCAGTTCATTTAGGAACACATTTAGGAGATATTGCACCCAAGTGCTTCATTTATGTATTTTTTAGTCATTATTCCTCGTATTGAGAGGACGATTAGCTACATTACAACGGAGCTCGATGAGAGAGAGAGGGAAGAGTTTTACCGACTCAAGAAAATACAGGAAAAGAAGAAGAAGATGCGAGACGCTGACGAGGCTGAAAAATTGAAGCGGCAAGCATTGGGAGAAAGAATAGGTATGAAAGGGGTGGCACTATTAGCGGAATAATAGGAAAATATGTAATTTTGCTTAGAGGCAAGAAATCTTTTGGAAGAAAGAGATCCAGATCTTTTGTTCTAGCACTCAAGACCCCTTTGGATATCACGCGTGTAAATTTTGATGGAAAATATTCACTCGTTGTTGTCATGATCACGACAGGGATCCGGGCATTGGCCGGGAACTCCGACTTTCTCTCAAATGTCGTTCAAGAACGTCTCTCCATTCGCCAGCGTTCTCGCCACGGCGCCGTCTCACTGCGTAGTCGACCAGACGGACGTCGCCGACGAAGTCGAAGCGGCGAAACGCGCCCTGGAAGACGACATCGCCTTCGACGACGATTTCGAAGCGACAGAAGCGACGCGCGACGACGCAGACATCGACGAACGATCGCCAGCGCTCAACGCGAGCATTTCGTTCTCGTCGCACGCGTCGCTGACGCGCAATCGCGACGCAATCGCCGGATTCGACGAAACGAAAGGCGACACATGGATCTATCCTACAAATCTTCCCCTTCGCGACTACCAGTTCAATATCGCCCAAAAGGCGCTCTACAACAACACGCTCGTCTGTCTGCCGACGGGATTGGGAAAGACGTTCATCGCCGCCGTTCTGATGTATAATTTCTATCGTTGGTATCCGGGAGGGCGAATCGTTTTCATGGCGCCCACGAAGCCGCTCGTCGCGCAGCAGATCGAGGCTTGTTTCAAGGTGATGGGAATTCCTCAGTCGGACATGTCCGAGATGACAGGTACAAGAGAAATGAATAAAAAATTGACTTTATTTGAATATTTTGCATCTAGGTCACATGGCACCTCCGAAACGGGAGTTGGAGTGGCGTGAAAAGAGAGTTTTCTTTCTGACGCCTCAGGTGATTCAGAATGATTTGAGTAGAGGAAGTTGTCCAGCTGATAGCATCGTCTGTCTGGTGGTGGATGAGGCCCACAGAGCGTTAGGAAATCACGCCTATTCACAGGTGAATAAGAAAACACGAGAGAAGAGATGAGGTGAGAATAGACGGGATCTTAGGTCGTACGTGAATTGAGCAAAGTGACGACGGATTTTCGAGTCTTGGCTCTGAGTGCGACGCCCGGGGATAACGGCACAGTAAAGCGAGTCAATAGAAATAAAGATTTTTTGATATTATTTACGATTTAGGCTGTTCAAGAAGTGATCACCAATCTAATGATATCTCACGTGGAAATTCGCTCGGAACAAGCAATCGATATTCGACCTTACGTACACAAGCGAAAAGAGGAAAAATTCGTGATTCCAATCGGAGAAGAACTCGGTCGAATCAAGCGGAAATATCTAGATGTACAAATTCATAAGAAAAAAGCGAAAGAAAACGAATCTTTTATATTAGATTATTGCTGTTCCCGTGACGCGACTTTGCAACAACGGCGCTCTCTACAACCGAAACCCCGACTCCTTATGCAAATTCGGCGTCTTCAAAGCCCGAGAAGGCTTTCGCAAGCGCCTGGGAACCGAACCCCCAAACTCCATTCTCGTAAGAAACAAAAAAAGGAAATCCTCATATTTTTTTGAGGTCGTTTTCTAGGCGCGGCATCGCGGCATCGTCGAAGGCGACTTCGCTCTCGCCATCACCTTGTATCACGGTCTCGAACTTCTTCTCCAACACGGACTTCGTTCTTTTTATCATTTTATGAAGAGTGCCGTCGACGGGACGAAAGGCGCGACGAAAGCGCGCTTCGAGTTGCTCGGCAACGCGTCGTTTCAAGCGATCATGCACGAATTGCGCGATAAATTCGATCCCTGCGACGACGTCAAAATGTCGCCGTCAACATTTATGACGTCGGGAAAAAAGCCGAAAGACGGGCGACGACGCGCACTATCGGCCGATGTTCTCGCATCCAGTCATCCAAAATTAAAAAAATTATTAGAAATCGTATTGGAGCATTTCAAGAGCAAAGGCGATTCGACGCGCGTCATGGTCTTCTCCCAGTATCGCGAGAGCGTGCACGAGATCACCGAAGTCTTGTCCCAACACGCGCCTATCGTCAAACCGATGTCGTTTATCGGTCAGGCGTCGACGGGAAAATCAAATCGCGGTCTAACCCAAAAGGAACAAATAGAAGTAAGAGAAACATAGAATAATATAAGGAGATATGTATATTTCTATAATTATATAACCCAACGCTCCGTTTGTTAGTACTACTAGTGAGCCAGATGCATGTATGACTAATATCTTTTATTTGGCGCTACTTAGGTCGTTCGGAGTTTTCGTCAGGGTGGCTATAATACGCTCGTAGCGACGTGCGTCGGGGAAGAGGGTCTCGACATAGGGGAGGTTGATTTGATTGTCTGTTTCGACGCGCACGCGTCGCCTATTCGTCTCGTTCAGCGAATCGGGCGAACGGGACGAAAGCGAGACGGTCGCATCGTCATCTTGGTGACGGAAGGAAAAGAGGAGAAAGTAAGAGCAAAGAAATAATTTTTTTTATTAATCGATTCTTGTTCAGATTTCAAAGCGAAGTGAACGGAATAAGAAGGATATTTATAAATATATTAGCGACGCTTCGCGATGGCTTCAACTCTATTCGCGCAATCCGCGCATGGTTCCGCGTCACTTTCGTCCCGTCGTGCGCAAAGTCGAAATGAACGTCGCCGATTTCGTGAATTTGCACGCGACGCGACGAAAACGAAAAGCGTTGCCGCCAATCGAAAACGATTCCGACGGTTTTCCGTCCGTCGCGATGGCGACGGCGACGGCGAGCAAACGAAAGCCAAAATCGCCTTTTTTGACGTCAGACGAATTGGTTTCGTGGTCGAAGAATTACATGGTGTCGGCGAAGGAAGCGACAACGATTGCGAAGACGGTGGAAGGCACGCTGAAACGCGATCGTCCTTTAGTGTGTTTAACGAAGAAAGGAGACGAGGCTGGGTTCAGTGGGAGCAGCGCCTACGCCGAGGATCAAGCGACGTATAGTCCCGTCTTTCGCGTGAGTCATTCGCGCACGTCGGAGCAGCTCGTCGAAATGATGCAGTTCGCCGACGAGTGTCGTTCGTGGGAGGAGAACGGCTACGATCCGTACGCTATGGAAATGGCCGCTTATTTGAATATAGACGACGTCGTCATCGCGACGACGGCGACGACGAAAAAAAAGGCGAAAGGAAATCGTCTTCTCGACAGCGACGATGACGTCGTCGAGAGAAAGACGACGGAGGGAATTCTTAGTGATAGTGAGGAGGAGATTGTCGCCGGGGTGCCGCCGCCGTCTTCGCTTCGTGAGCCCGGTGACGCGAAGGAGACGGGATCCGTCTCGATTCCGGCGCCGCCGTCTGTGGACGAGGCTCTCGCTTGGCTGCAAAGTCAAAAGCCGGAGATTTCAGATGTCTCGCGTCGAGTGATCGCGGAGACGGACGATGAAGAAGACGATACGCCTGTGGTTGTAGGAAAGAAGAAACGAAACGTTTTTCTGAGTCCCGAAAGCGAGAGTTCGCTTGTAAAAGTTTCCAAACGAAAACGTCTCGTCGCATCGAGCGACGACGACGATAGCTTCGACGACATCGCGAAACGACCCAAGAAGAGGAAAACGAAGGAGAGACTTTTTATCGACACTGACGACGATGAGGACATATTCGAAGATCGCGGCAGAGCGAAATCGACTAAAAAACCCGTCAAAATTAATGAATTTATCGAAGACGAAGCCCAATTGTCGGACTGCGACGCAATTGTCGTCTCGTCGGACGAAAACGAAGACGAGACGGCCGTCGACGACAGTTTCATCAACGACGAGACGCTTCCATCGCAGGAGAGAGAGAAAGACGGGCCGAGTCCCGCTAGCATGACAACCGTCTACAGAAAAAGTCTTCTCAGTCCGTCTTGCCGTCTCGCGACGATGGGAAACGCGTACAAAATGCGCTTCAGTCCGCGTCATCAGCTCTACGGCAAACAGGACGGCGTCGACTTGCGCTACACCGGCAACGATCTCGATTCGTCCTTTATCGACGATCGGAGTTCGTTCGGCGAAGCGGAAGAAGATAATCGCTTTGAAATTTCCGAGGAGGGCGAAAGCGAACAAGGAACGCCTCGGCGTCTCGTGACGGCTCGGAGACGCGTGCTGCGACCGTTGGACACGTCGAGCGAGCTGGACGTTTCGTCGAAGTCGACTCAACCCCAGAACGACGCCGATGCGACGGCAACGGCGGCGTTTGGGTTTGACGACGACTTCGACGACGATTTGGACGCTCACCTGCAGCGATTGTCCGAGGAGGAGTTGACCGGCGGTGGTGGTGGTGGTGCCGTCGTCATTAGAGCGAGTACGCCGAAAGTTCAAAAAGTAGCTGAAGTCAAAACGAAGTCACCGGCGCTAGTCGAAGTAAGGAATCGATGCTTTTGCGTTTGAACGTCCTTTGGAGCTCTTTTTTTGAGTAGAAAAAGGCTCGAAATGCTGTTCTTGTTGATTCGAAGACTGCGTCGTCGTCTTCTGTGGTCGAGTCGCTTTGTATGGGGGGTTTTTCTCTTGGGTAAATTGGTCTCTATAGATCGTTTCGGCGTTGCGCTTGACGCACGGGGTCGATTTGCGCGTCTGTTCGATTTCCCATTGCGATTTTATTGTCAGCAATCGAATGGGCGTCAAGAAAGTTTTTCGCTCGGGTACGATCGTTGTTTATTTTTCTTCGCGAATGATTCTCCTTGTTTTAGACTTTGCGAAGGGAGGCAAGGCGACAAGGCTAATCGATCAGATTAAGACGATGTTCGAGTTCTTTGATCGTCCGTGTTTGATAATAGAGAGAGATAGAGAAAAGGCGAAAACTGTCGGACAAAACCAGTAAGCGTTTTGATCTGTTTTGAGACCGGATTTATCCAGTATTTAGAAACGGCCACATGAATTCGAATTTGGCTTGTTTTGTGCAGACAAACATGAAGATTTTATTCAGTGACAGTCCAGGTAATAAGCGAATTAAAAAACCTGTTTTGAAAATTAATGCTTCTACGTCAGAAATGACAGCGTCGCTTTTGAATGATTTGGCTGGTGTGGAGAAAGCAAAAAATGCTGGATTTCATTTACCTGATGATCTCAATCAAGATACGTGCAAACCGGTAAGCGAGACTCTTTTGCATATCCAAATACCGGCACTTCTTTCTTAGGCATTCAAATTCCTTCTATCTATTCCCCAAATTAGTTTTATAACGGCTGCAGATCTTTATTACAGTTTCAGTTCTCTTGATGAGATAATTAGAAGGTAGACACTCTAAATTTTTTTTAAATCTTACTCTCCTTTCTTTAGCACTTCTGATGAGTTGGTAAAACGCGCACATAATCTGTCAAAGAATCGTGCTGATTCCATTATAAAATATTTTACGTATACGTTTGATTCAAGTATGTTGCATGGCAGATGATGTATTATTAAAAAAATTGCTGCAATTAAAAAATAGTTCATTTTTCCTAGAAGCTTTTGCACATCGCGCGTCGCCGGAGGAACAAAGAAAAGTCGAGTGCGCACGCTCCTTGTTATTTCTTGTCCGGGTTATCAATGGACTCCGAACTTTCTAGCAAACAGCTGACAACAACGGATCAAAACCAATCCGAATGCGTGTTAACGTTAGAAGAGATGTACGAAGTAGCCGTTAACCACTACAAACAAGGTGAGGCCTCTTTCGAGGACTCAAAATGCCACTTTGAAAAGAAACGTTACGCTGAGCAGTCAGAAACGATTTGGCCGTATCGTACGAAGATCGAATGAATCTAGTCGCATATTGGCGTCAAGTAACACGCGGAAAATGGGAGGCAAGCAAAACGAAAGACGTCGGATATTTCGACGTCATCGGAAACGATAGAATGTAAGTAAAACGCGTATCGCCAGAACGAAAAGTCATCGTTTGAACGCTTAGAAAAGCTTGGCGAGCGTTGGGCGACATGGGAACGGAAGAGGCGCAGCAGAAATTCGTCGACACGCTGACTATTTGTTCGGCTCAGCTTCAGGGATTGATGCTCGAACGAAAAACGGCGAAGGAGGAGACGAAGCGACGGGAGAGAGAGGCGAGGGAGCGCGAGGAACGAGAGAGACGCGAACGCGAGGAACGAGAACGAATGGAGGAGGAAGAGAGACGAAGAAAAGAAGAAGAGGAAAGGTAAGGGAGAGAGAGAGAGAAAAGAGGAGATTTAAACAGTTAGAGATCACTCAATGCTTTGGGACCTTATAGGGTTCTAAAGCATTGAGTGGATCCCTATTAAAAATGAAATGAGACTACCTACAGTCTATTCACTTTCACTTCGAACTCCGAGAATCGTTAATAACTTTTTTGTATAATCGTATTACTTTACACATCACATATCATCCTAAAAGTCTGTTTTATGCTCTGAGGTACTATAAGACATCCTACTATGTATAAAGTACAGTGTAGGGCAGCTAGGGCAGAGTTCGAAGTGAGAGTGAATAGACTATAGGTACAGTACTGAAATTATACTAGTGTCTCACTTATCTAGGCTAAAACAGCAGCAGCAGCTTCAGGCTGAGTTGGAACAACAGCGACAAATGCCTCATCCCAAGACGGAAACACCCCAGCGAATCGAAAATCAAAACAATTCTGAATCTCAACAAGAAAATGCTGTAGATCAGCCGGATGGAAGCGAGACGAGCAAAACGAGCGCAAATCGAGCCAAATTCGCCGTTCATCAGATCAGCGCCGACGATTTCATCTCCGAAATGAAAAAGGATCCGGATTCGTGCATCGTCGTCGGTCGAGGCGAATGCGTCACGGTTCGCGTGCCGACTCGCGCCGACGGATCGGCACTCTATTGGGAATTCGCCACGGAGAATTTTGACATTGCGTTTGGGCTGAGCTTCGAATGGGGATATAGCGTTCCGTCGTCGTCGACGACGACGTCGGGGAGTGGGCCGCAGTCCGACGCCGCTTCCGGCGAGGGCGCATCCAAGGCTTCGAATCCCGACGCGCTGACGCGTGTCGATCCCATATTGCCCATATTGCGACGCAATAGTCACGAGCAGGTGATCTCCGGGCGGCACAAGTTTCCCGGTGCCGGTGTCTATTTGTTGCAGTTTGATAACTCGTATTCCCGGGTTCGATCCAAGACGCTCTATTATAGAGTATACTATACGAAATGATTTTTTTTTTTGTTCTCTTGGTGTCAGGTGGAATAAAGCGTCGTTTACAGTTATGCGGGGCTCCGGTTCAGTGTAAAGTGAGAATGGTAAAAGACGGGTAGATCAACTAAATAGGTATGATACCATTTTTAGGAGAAATATATCTCCCAACCTCCTGAGTGATTGCGCATGCACTCATGACGTTCCGTCACTCCCCGACGTAGTTTCGCCGTCGTTTCGACGCCTTTGTACGCGCTCGGTTGCTGAACGAGGTACAGT
The DNA here is from genome assembly GCF_947507565.1 of Oscarella lobularis. Lineage (NCBI taxonomy): Eukaryota > Metazoa > Porifera > Homoscleromorpha > Homosclerophorida > Oscarellidae > Oscarella > Oscarella lobularis. The sequence goes on from NC_089181.1 coordinate 3,244,814, forward strand.
AGTTGTTGTCGCATTTCATTGGAGCTCTCCTAAGCCGTACGTTGCCGATTTAGGGTCGATTTTTTCGTCGAGGCACGTGCTCCGGTATCGTCGACAAACGACGCCAATTCCACTCTCCGCAGCCTTTTTGCATCTTGAATTCAAGGCGAGGGCCGCTTTGGTCGATTTCTAAGGCTCGTAGCGACAACTGGGGCTCCTTTTGAGGGTCACTCATCGTTTTCAAGTAAATTGAGGTCTAATTGACTGTAGTTTCTAATGCATTCTAAATAGATTCTTGCTCCTTGAGAAAAACCTGGCTTTTAGCACGAAGGTTTTCGTTTTAAACGCTAAGGTACATAGATATAGCTCAGCTGCTGTTTGTAAACCATGTTTCTCGTTTTAGATATTTACAAGGTGAAGAGATGAAATGACTGGACTGGTGGATATTTTATATTTGTTGTTGTAGAGTAGTGAGCTGTATGTAGTAGGCGCATATTACAATCGCGCGCGGGGCTTTTGCATGCGGGCAAGAGCCACGCAACTTCGGAAACTCAGTCTCTCTCCGCGAGAGCTGAGTTTCCACTTGCGCGGCGCTAACTCTAGCGCGGAGCTAGATCCGCGCTATTACGTAGATTCGCGCTAGAGTTGGTGCCGCGCGAGACAGTAGATAAGTAGGAGAAGCTATGCGCAAATTTTATTCAATAAAGTCCCGGATGTAGAAAAATTGAACAAAAATCGTCTATCCTTCTTCTTCTTTGACGCGGGGAGGGCGAGCATATATATTGCCTGTCCTCCCCGCGTTGCCCACCGTTTCCCCAATGGGAAAACGGTGGGCTCGGCGCTCCTTGTCCATTGTCCACGGCGTCTTCTTCGGCGCTCCTTGTCCTCTTCTCTCCACTCACTCCCATTGAGGAACGTGAGCAGGGACCTAACTTCCCCCCAGGTCCAAGGGGTGTGACATACTCCCATGTCATCCAGGGCGACTTTCACCCAAGCCGCAAGGAGGAGAGCGCATTAGACGAGTTAACCTCCAGCTCCCAAGGAGGTGGGATCACCCAATCATCCCGCAGGTTGAGGCCTTCAGTATACCCCTTCAAGGCCCAAAGGGGGTACCCTCGCCACCGGGGCACGGGGGGAGTCATTAACCCAAGACCCGGGAGGACCGCGATTTTGCCCACAGCGTCTTGCCCAAGTGGGGGATGGTAGTTATCACTCGTACCACCAAGAGTAGGGCCGCTCTATCGCCCCGGCAGAGGTGCGGCCTCTTTTCGCTCTCGGCCCAGAGGGATGGCTGCGTCTGGCCTCGTCGGATTGGGGGAACGACTACACGACAAAACAATCGACGGGGAAACAAATGAGTTAGGTACCTCGAAAAACAGAGACATCGTCAGCGATGCACGAGGGCGGAGCATGGTGATCGGCACGTGCCGGGTAACGAAGGGAGCCCTCTTCGCGATGCAGAGCTCTCCTGAGCGTTTTCTTCAACTGAAATGTAGACGTGGTTGATCTTGCGCGCTTCCTTCCTATTTGGGACCGCATCGGAGCTACGAGAGCACCGAAGAACACAGGAGAACACCGAGGAACCCATCGAGCGTTTCTTTTTCGCATCAAGTGTCGTACGAGCAACGCTACAACTCCGCTTACATGCTTAGCCACGGTGGTAGCCTCGATAAACTGCAGTTTTGCTCCATGTGGAAGTCGTCTGGCTTGGAGGCGTGAGCCTATGGGGGTGTATGCGCGGTTGACTGCCCGTACAATTTATCTATGAGAATGGCCACTATCTCTTACCTTTTCACTCAGCATGTCAGTGTAAGCGCTCCTCCCAAAGGTCAATAAAACTAGAAGCAGAAGAGACCGATGCCACCCTAAGACGAAGGCGGTCAAAAACTACAGATTCTTAGTTATGAACGTTGGGTAGCCAAAATCAATAAGCAAATACAACAATAATAATTCATGTATCTTTGGGTAGTGTGCCTGACCTTGACCTGATGCTTTCACGCCTCTTAGTGTAGAATTCGCCAACACCCAGTTCGTGTTCGAACTCTTCTCCCTCATCAACGTCAGACGATGCGTCGTCCTCTTCCTCCGCCTTGTCGCCCATTTCCTCGCCTCCCACAACGTCTCCAAGTTCATCTTCGTAAAAAGTGTATACGTCAGATTCTAACGGTAGACAGTCGACTGACCTTCAAACATTTTCTGTAGCAAAATCTCCGCATTTTGAATCTTCTTCAAAATGCGAAAGCGCAAGCTTTGCTTGTCGGCAAGCTCTTGCACCGTTTCGTGCCGCACTTCCACGCTATTGGTATTGTTGATATGCGTCAATGTGACGGCGACTTGTCCCGTGCCCACTTCGTCTCCGCCAATCAAACGATTTTTATCCGAACTCTTCTTCGCTTGAGGATTCCTATATAAATTAAAGGGTATAAATACTAGAAATATCGTAGAATCTTCACCTACATTCCCACACCGACTCCGAGTTCCCCGATCTTCTTTTCCACGGCCGTTTCAAACTTTGACACGGTCGAATCATATTGCAGCATAAACGCTTCCAAAATAAAAGCTACAAATATACTAAGAAACAACGTATCATGATAAGAAGAGAGAGAGAGAGAGGAAAAGAACGCGTGCACTCTAGGCATACTTTAGGACCAAAATGACGCATATCAAGTGAAAGCAGAGAAAGTAGATTCGAGCCGACCAGTGAGTCATCAAGACAAAGCCCTGCGTGATAACTAAAGAGAGCAAGTACGCGGAGTATATACACAGATAAAGAGTTGGCTTACTGTGCCACTGGTTCACGACAGTCAAGTCAAAGAGAACAACCAAAGCCCTTCCAAAATTATTGAAGTTGTTCTTGCAATAGAGGAGTTCGCTGAAGTCCGAATTTCTCAGGCTGTCGTGTCCACCGCACGTCATGGCAAAGTCTATGTACGTCGAGTTTTCGTAACCAGGAGGCACGGAAGCCGAATACGTTGTCATGGTTGGAATAACGCCGAGTGGGGAACTCGTGGAATTCGTCGCATTGGTCCCTACCCCGTCCATTGGATAAAACGTTATTCGACCACCGAACGCTTCCATGCCAATCACAGCGAAAAAGTAGTAGAACACCTGAGAAAAAAACGTTTGAATTAATTAATTAAAATAATTAATTAATTGCGCGGGGGACTTTTCTTACCAGCATAATGGCTCCGTAGGTAGTGATCGCTGGCCCGATTTGAAGTATGGTGTTTATCACCACTTTGAATCTGTTGATGCTGCCCACTATTTTGATGAGTCGCAACACTCGAAGTACCATGAAAATGTCGAGAGTCGCTCGACTTGGACGCCCTAGAAAAAAGAAATCGTCTTATGGATATATTGCTATATATAAGCTACATGTTTCGTCCGCGGCGACGGCTCCGACTTCGACTAGCAAGGCAACGGTTGCCGCTCCCATAATCAGAAGATCGAATCTAGTCGTATATAAAAGATTACATTTATACGCACTATTGACGTCTTACACGTTCCACAAGCGACGAAAAAAGCCCTTGATTCCCCACGCGTAAAATTTCAATAGGATTTCGAAATCGAACAGAACGAGAAAAACGGCTTCGCCTATTTCTTCGTGCCTAGCGCTCAAGTCCAATCCAATAAAGACGGCATTCGCGACGATGATGACGTCAAAAACAATGCGAAAAGCTCTAATACAAAAATCCCCGTCACAGGAGAACGGGCGTCCGAGAGAAATGCGTACGTGTGTTTAACAATATCACAAACGACTTGACTTGCTTGAGAATTATACAGCGTAGAGCAGCATCGTTCCCAGCAAACGTCATCCTCTTTCACCTCCACAATTTCCACGTGAAGATAATCGACGATATGATAGAAGCTCGTCTTTTCTAGAAAAGAATTATAGTTCCTCGATGTACGTAGATTCCTTCGTTCGAACCTATGTATCCTTGAGCGTTTTCGTCGAGAACTTGCCAGAGAAGAAGTCGCTGGGCGTCGCTCCAGCGTGGCTTTAGCCGTTTCAATACAACCTCGCATCGTTCATGCGTGACGATCCACTGATCGCGATTGGCGACGCGCGTACGCAACAGCTTGAACGCTTTGCGAATGCTCTCCAATTTTCGTCGAACCGAGCGTTTCACCTCTTTCTATATAATATATGAAGAATTCGTCGCGCGTAATCTCTACGACTAATCGATTCGACCTTTAAGTGCTTCCTATAGTTCGAATAGACGACGGCGAGAAATATGCTCATGAAGATGTACATGGAGATGCAGACGTAGGCGATGAAAAATAGAGCGTACCATCCGTTTTCGTTGTACGCCGGCATCCTAAAGTAACAAATCCGGTTTTTCTTTTTCTTCTTTGACTCTCTTTCTCAACTTACATTACGTCGGGATTATTAGCTGACGTCATCAATACGTAGAGATTGAAAAAAGCGTCGCCGTAATTTCTAAAGTAACCGCGATTTCCGGCGTCTTTCAGACCTCTGCGCGGAAAAAAATCTAAAAAGTGGCTCGTTTCTTTCTTTTATACTGTACCTGTTTTTAAACATTTCGAGAGCTAGCAAAGCAAACATTGCTATAGTTAGAAAGACGAGAATAAGAACAGTGAAGATATCAGGAAGCGTCTTTCTGATATTGCGAAACGCCTTTCGAATCTACCACACAAAAATTCCCAACAGAAAAGTCGTATTTTTAATTGAGTCACCTGTCGGAAGTCGCTGAAATTGATGATGAAAATGGGACGAAGAGCGCGGGTAATTCGAATGGCACTGTCGGAACAGCACGTGTTCACCAAGATGATATATATCAACATGTCAAGCACAGTCAACTAATTAGAAGAGACATATTGATTTATATGTATTTATTTATAACATTTCCACGTGCCGCTATCATGACGACAACGACGATGATCTTCGGATCGCGCCAATATTTGCCGCGATCGATGACGAAAAGCGAGCCGTGATAGATGCGAAAGGCGAAATAGACGAGACACGCGATCTCGACAATCATCGTAGCCTTGAAGAATCGAAGAGATAAATGCCCTGCATGCATGAAGCGCGCGCGCCGCGGCGCGAAACCGCGCGCGCGTATTTTACCCAGTATGGCGCCTCGATCTCAGGAAGCGCCGGCTTCTCGAACACGACGATGAGAAGATCGACGAGAACGGCGATATAGAGAGGAATCGTCAGCCAATAGCTGTTATAAAGCCGATACCATCTAAACGCGGGTTTTCTTTCATTGAAACGCGCGTCCCCGAGCCTAAACGAACTTGAGTTCTTTTTCGCCGGCCTTAAAGTGACTCGGACGGCCGACGCTCGCGTCTTCGAGGTACGCGACGACTAGAAGCTCGTCCTGCATGAGAAAAAGGCGTTTCGCACGTGCAAGAGATATATCGAGCGACGCAAGACAAGCTACGTGTGCTACAACGTCGATCATTCGATCGTTTCGAGGTACGATCGCTTCTTTTGTTCTCACCAACTTGCTGAGCGGTTTTTCGGACGGCGTAGAGCGCTCCGTTATGTCGTTTTCTTCCAGCGTATCGTCGCGCTGCTTCGCACTCATCTCGGGCCTCGTAGCACGCGATTCTCTCTGCGCACGCCGAAAGATCGTTCGATTGAGAGCGACACTTCGGTGCCTACTCCCCTAACCACGCCCCTATCCTGGTCTCTGTCACGTGCATCGAAGCTAGCAAATCACGCTGCGAAAAAATGCTCACTGATCGCGAGTCGTCGTCGAATCTTCTCGGCGGTCGTTCGTCGCCTAGCAGCGTCGTATCCGACGAGGCGATCGCTCACATCGTTAATCTCGACGTCGTCGGATTCGAAGAGCGCAGATCTCCTAAGAGAGATTACGTTTTTCTAATCGACGTTCATTGGAGCGACAAACGCACGATTCGGGTGCGACGCAATCACGAAAAACTTTTCCAATTTCAATGTAGCCTGCTCGACGCGTTTCCATGGGCGGCGGGCGCGGATGACGGTCGAAAACGGACGATTCCCTATTTGCCAGGTGTGACGTCACCGCGGCCATAGCCCCCATCCGTTTGTTACGAATTCTCGGTGTAGGCAAGAAGTTCTTTCGCGGAAATAGTCGAAGCGTGGCTCAGCAGCGCCTACCGCAATTACGAGAATACGCGAAAAAGTTCATTTCGGACGTCGACGACGACATACTTCGTAGCGATCTCGTACGATCGTTTTTCTCGCCGCATCCCGAGGACATGAGGCGATCGCTAAGCCAGGATAGGCTATTGAGCGCCGAATGGTCCGTGCACGACCAGAGGCAACGAAGCCAAACGCTTCCAGGTGAGCACCCCAACGCACGTTATCAGTTTTTTTACGCGCGCCTTTTTCTGTCATTCAGCTTCGTCACCTGACGAGGTACTCGTCAATGTGCCGGATGTGCCGGCCGGCGCCGATCGATTACTGACACTTTGATAGCCTAGTATAATGTAAATTGTAATTCTTTGAATAAAGTGCGTCATTTCCTTGATCACGCCTTCATTGACTCCGCGTTCCTTAGGACGTGCTGGCATCGTTGACACAAACTTCCCTCGTTCGAAGACCAAAACTTCCAACATCTCGGGCATTTGTGAAAACTGCAACGACGCGTTTCGACCCAAATCTCGTCACCCTTTCCCTCTGCATGAAGCGCGACCCCGCAATTCAACCAGAGAATTTCCTCTTTTGACTATAGTTTACCTTCGTCTTCCACAGTCCCGCTAACGCTGTACCGCTTCTCCGGCAACAGTCCCGTATGCACGCACAAATCTTCAATCGTTTCGTGACCATCCGCGGAAAGAAGCGTGACGTGCGACGCGACGAGTATCTCGGCTAGAGACGACGATCCGCAAAGTCCCACAGATCCGTGCAGTCTCTAAAACAATCATTATAATATAAGCTACAGACATGACGGTGAATTTTTCACTTCGAGCGCTTGAAAAATCCGACCGGGACGCGCTGTTATAATCAAGTCGGCGTCGAGAGAACTACCAATCGTTTTATCGACTCGCGCTATTTCCATTGCTTGGTTGCAGAGATCTTTCACTTGACGTCCTATGACGAAATCGGATGCCAATTCGGGTCGATGCCAGTCGTTGTTAGTTTCTATCCAGCCATTTTTGAAAGCGCCTGCCGATTCTCCCTTGCGACCGCGTCTATGCGCGTAGATTTCCTCGGCAAGGTGAGGAGCAACGGGAGCGAAAGACTTGGTCACAGACGTCAGGATGTGAAAGAGAGCCGTCTGAGCGCTGCGACGCGCGCGACTGTCGATCTCTTCTACGTAAAGCCTAAAGGAAATGCCATAGGCATATTTTTTTTGAGCCACGAGAGTCTTACCTATCTTTTATGGAATCGAAATAAAATGCTGATAGGTCAGTCGCGATTAGATTCGTGAGGTGGTGATTGACTTTCGAAAAAGTGGCTTCTTCGTACGCGATGGTCACCTGGAAAATAAACGCGTACCGAGAGAGAAGAGAATCGAGGCTGTTCTCTTGTCACTTTCTCAGCGTAGTCGCGAAGCAAATGAAGTAGGTATTGATCAAGCGGATTCATTTCCTTATAGGCAATCATGTCCGCGTCTGGATCAAAGTCGTGAAGACAGCCCAGCATAAAACGAGCCGTGTTGCGAATCTGCGCGAAAAAATAAGAGATTTGGCCGTTTGTTTTCCTTACACCTTGCCTTGCGAAAGAGATCGCTCATCTGCGACAGAACGTTGGGACCAATCAAAACGTCGGAAGTGTAGTCCGTAGAACTGGCCCACAAGCGCAGAACGTCGGCACCAATCCCGGGTTTATTCTAAGAAAGGGATTCGAAGTAGGGATCAACGAATGTTCTTTTCTTGTCCACCTTTGTTCCCTTGATGATGTCATCGGGAGATACGACATTTCCTATGGACTTTGACATCTTCTGTCCTTCTTCATCCAGAACAAAACCGTGCGTGATAACGTGTCTATAAGAAATATACGGTACTTGACTTTTCGTAAGTCTCCTTTTACCTGTATGGGGCTCTGTTATCAAAGGCGACTCTAGTCAACAATGAAGACTGAAACCAACCGCGATGCTGGTCTGATCCTTCCAAGTACAAATCAGCAACGCCACCGTCCGGCAAATCTTTAAATAAGTCATAAGATTTTTTCTAATAAAATATTTTCACTGTACCTTTGAGGACTGTCGCCCACGAGGTGCCGCTATCAAACCAAACGTCCATCGTGTCTTGTCCTCGTATGTAGTCGCCAACTTGATGAGCCATTCCAGGAGGAAGAAGTCGATCGAGGGAGAACTCCCACCAACAGTCAGTTCCGTGTTTTTCCACGAGAGAAATAACGTGGTCAACGGATGATCTTCGATAGCAGCGATATTACGACAAAAAACCCTCGCTTTGCTTATACCTGTTCATAAAAGCGTCTCCCGTTTCTCTATTATAGAATGCCGGTATGGGTACGCCCCACACTCGCTGTCGCGATATGCACCAATCGTCTCGACTGCCCAGCATGGCAAGCATTCGATTCACCGAAACGGATGGCGTCATTTTGACGTCACGAAGACATTTCTAGAAACGAGCCGCCGTCACATGAAAGCGCTTGGCTTACAGTGACTCTGCCTCACCACAGCCTCGTGTTTCAAATTTTCCAAACTAGCGAACCACTGAGGTGTCGATCTCAGTATGACGGGCTTCTTTGTACGCCAGTCGTGCGGATATCGGTGAGTATAGCTCGCCAGTTTGACCAACGCCTGTTTCGTCTTCAGTTTTGCAATAACTGAAGAAAGAAATGCTTGTGCATAACCAATAAGTCCAGCCCAAAAATCACCTGCGTCATTTCCATCACCCAAGACGTCTTTGCCGTGGAATTCTCCACTAGAGAAACTCCCATTGTCATCCACGTGGCAAGACTATGAAACTGTATTAAGATGTGATTGAATTTTTTTCTTTCTCTCGTACGAGATCGAGACCGTGTTCTTTTCCCACGTGATAGTCGTCTTGCCCGTGCGCTGGTGCCGTGTGAACGAGTCCCGTTCCCGACTCCATGGTTACGTGAGATGCGGGAAGCGTCAAACACAGAGAGTCGTTCTCGAAAGGATGACGATACTTGAGCCGTTCCAGTACTGAACCTACGAGCAAATACCTACATGAGATTTATATGATTAAGATTTTACCTGGAAAGCTTTTGACTATAGTAATTTTTTCTCCTAAAACGTGTTCAAGATTTGCGATTCTTTCTGCAGCTACTATGAACAATTCTTTTCCCCACGTGACCAGACAGTATCTAAAAATGTTAGGAATTAAAAAGTGGCATTGGTTGGGTCCCCTCAAAACGCACTGAGCGTCTGCACTGTAGCAAACTGCTCTATTGGCAGGCAATGTCCATGGCGTTGTCGTCCAAATGAGAAGAGAGGGAGGCCCACCTGATACACGTCCAGCGAGGCTTGAATTTATTTATTTATTAATACCTTCTTCCCCTTTCAAGATGTCGGGAAGATTGGCTTCATCCAGAACTAATTTCACGTAAACCGATTTGCTTATAGTCATAGATCAAAAGTTCAGTAAGGATAATTGGTCGTAAAATACTGCTAATAATACCTGACATAGTCATAGTATTCAAGCTCAGCTTCTGCCAAAGCCGTGCTAGAATCATAGTCCCATCTCTCCCCACAAAACAACAATAAAATATTTTAATTACCGTGAGGAGGGAGACCAGAAAACAGGCTTCACACCCCGGTATATATGACCCTATTAAATAAATTCCACTGCACAATCCCTGACGTTTCTTTTCTTCCTACCTTCTCGTACATACTAAAGAAGACTCTTAGCTGATTGGCTTCATAGCTCTTATCCAGTGTCTTGTATATCTTTGACCTGACAATGCAGAGTAAGACAAAGAACTTTTTCATTGTGACACTATTAACCAGTCGGCCAACAGTCCCCAACGTTGAAACGACTTCATTTGCTGTTGAACACACTTTTCTGCAAAGCGTCGAGCTAAAAGAGAAACGCAATCAATATCATATATAGATACGTACGGAGGAAGAAAAGAGACCTTCTCTTCTCACAGTCAGTGGTTTAGCCTGCCTATCTTCCCCACTCCTTAGTGCCTAAATACATAATCAATAAAAGATAAAAAATGTAGTCTGAGCTCGTGACCTTGAGTTCTATTGGAAGTCCGTGGCAATCCCACCCGGGAACGTAATGTATCCTATATCCGCTCATCATTCGAAATCGAATTATAACATCTTTCAAAATCTTAATTGCAAAAAATTGTATTATTAGGAAGTATTTCGAAAAATTGACTGACTTTATTGAGAGCGTGTCCAACGTGAGTTTCTCCGTTGGCGTATGGAGGGCCGTCGTGCAGGGAAAAGACGGGCAAATCGTCGCGATTCCACTGCCAATCATAAAGAGAATAGAACTTTGCGTCCTATAGAAGTGCGCTCAAAGTCAAAGGACTCGAAAATGAGCGATTGGAGGACTTTTTGCGTCGATTCTTCCTTTATCGCGGCTTTGGAGCGCAAGAGAAAACTCGTCGCAGGCAAATTTAAAGTGCTTCTGTAGTCCAATGCTGTTTCATTAGAGAACGCTCGAATCGCTCGCGCAAAACGTCTGCGAGCGAGAAGTTGCATTGGAGTTAACGCGCGCTAGCTGTATTTTTTGCGTCCATCTGGACATCTATGATCTGGCTAACCAGACCCTTGCGCGCGTTACCGCTGGAGAAAGGGTCTGGTCAGGGTCTGGTTAGCCAGACCATAGATCTATGGCCAGACAAAAAACTTGGCCAGACTACGTCCATCTACTCGTCCATCTGCATAGTTCTGTACATGTATTGAGCATGTATTGCAACAAACTACTTCACTAAAAATGATCCTGGTGGTGATGCTAACACATACAATACAATGCACTAAAAATTGTCTCTAATTAGTAGATGGTGATGGTGATGATGATGATGATGATGACGACGACGACGATGACGATGATGATAACGACGACGGTTTAGATTTATCCTCCATTATATCTACCAATTCCGTATATTTTTGGTCAAGCTGTTTGTTAGTTCTAGCTTCCTCAGAACAAGAAGATATTTTTTTCTTACGCTTGCTCCTCAACTTGTAGACAAAAAAAACAATTCCAAAGAGCATTAGCATTAGTACTGGAGATCCAATTGCTCCACACATACTAGCAATTAATTGCATTGAATTAGTAGATACTGTCTTTGTTGCTCTCGTCGTATCACTATGATGTGTTGTCATCAGTGTTACATTTTCTTCGTGATGTGTAATATTGCTTTTTTGTACATCATTCGTACGCATTGTACCCCCAAAAGTTTCACTTTCAGGTTCAAGCACACCACCTGTATTGTCCACTGAATCTAAAAGACACCATTCCAACTTAGCTATTACCATAGTAGTGTATTAGAAACAAATACCACGAGTTGGTGTGCTAGAATTCGTTGTTGATGGTGGCTTCGTTGGTGGGCTGGTACCGGTAGTATTACCTACATGTATATGACAGCGTAAGAACATGAAGTACATATGCACATACTCTGTACCTCTTACAACAGTAACTGGGTATGTCCATGATAAGGAGCTGACATTGAGAAAAAGGATTATAAGCTGATCCATCAGCTGATCTGGTTTCAAAGGAACCACTACTTGTACGTGGCTCTGGTTGCGCACACAGAAGACATTGTTATCATTGAAATGCGATGTAAAAAACGCTCGAAAACAAAGCCGATTTCTTGAGCCCGTTGCAACAGAAACAGGAAAGGTGACATTCGTTGCATCAGGTGAAATAGAAACCACTCTCTCTAAAAGTTCCATAAGAATCTCTTCTAGATAAATAAAAGAAAGAAACTAAGATTCTATTGCTTTGTGCATAGTAAACAAATTACTGTTTGTAACCGTGATAAGAAAAGGAGTTGAACAACACGCGTTGTTGTCAATACAAAAGGAAAACGATCCCTCATTGCCCTTTTGACAGCTTTCAATAGAAAATATTGTCATACCGCCGATGTTTTGACGTTTCAGTTCATCTGATTTCAGTGTGTTGCCGTCCTGAAGTAGGCTTCCATTTCCAGGTGGCGAACAATACAGAACTATGTCATCCTCTTCTCTCACAATGTTACTATCTGCAGTGCAATTGGGTTGTACAGCACAGCCACTGGCACTGACCAGGTCTATATAGAAATTCAATCAAGAATACACTGAAGCAGTCAAGTTTGGTTACTTCCTACCAGGTAGCCCAGCAATCAAAATTGAGACAGCTAATAGCCACCGATACATTTGTTCGTTGTTTCTACCTGATAAAAAAATTCGTGCTGGTAATTCGTCATAATGAGCGTGCGAGCGAGGGGGCCCGCTAGAAGGAAAATCCCCTGGGGCTCTAGTCTAAGGCTCTAGTCTAAGTTTAGACGCCTTTCTCTCGCGATTTCAACTTCGCCTTGAAGCCCTGTGTCAAACACGTGAGCTCGATTACGCGATACTTGCGAATGACTGGTGCGGCGCTGAAAACGAAACGCGGGCCTTACCCGCAATCAAGATAAAGACGGAAGCAACACGTCAACTCCTCGTTTGAGCCAGAAAGCAGCGAGAATAACCTGTCGCTGGCGAAGATGATGTAATGCCACGTGTCTCCAGGAGGCGTGACCATAGAGCCATACGTGCCTGATGTTTATTGGACCATCGATCAACTTAAGAATCTAACAGCACAGACAAGCAACAACCCTTTTCATAAATTGGCGCTCAGAAATGAGCTACGTCAAATTACCTAAACCTCTTTCTTAGCAGCATAGCAACGGCTAGCACGAAGACAAAAAGAAAGCAAACAGCTATAATCATAGTCCACAACGAAACCGACGTTTTTGCATCCGGAGATGGCGTTGGTAGCTTTACTTCGCCTGGATTAAAGACGTATAGTTTCCATGTATAACACCCTACAAACTGATCTTACCATCATCCACTGCAACTGAAAAGTATTTACTGTAAATTTCTCTGTTCGTGCGCATGAGACAGACGAAAACTCCTGCATCTTCCATGACCACACTTGGAACAATCAGAGTCTGGTTTCGATTTTCTACACTTTGGCCATTTTTCAACCATTCAAACGTGACTGTGCCCAAATTGCATCTCCCAATTAGATACTCGCTATGACAGGAAATCTCAAGACGACGCCCTTGCTTCACTGTTAGAGACGCTTTTGAATTCAAACTTTGATGACAACACGTACACGTTTTTTCTAGAAACAGTTTTATATAGAAATAGGAACATTGCTACCATCTCACTACCTGGACTCTCATCTGGCGTAAGCCAAAGTTCTATACTGGCTTGAACAAAAGATAAATAATTCATGACATAGCAGGTCACCATTCCCGTTTCTTGCATTGTTACATTGAAGATGGCTAGCTTACTTGAATTCCCATCAACGGTTACGTGAAACTTGGGGTCTAATCCACTAGCAACAGTGTGTCCTTTGTGCTGCCAAGCAATCAGCGGTCTCGGATGTCCTTCGGCTGTGCACGTGACGTTGACGTCGGCACCTCTTGTCACTGTCACGTTTTCACTCCATTTCCCAACAATTTTTGCAGGGTCTAAAAGAAGCAGTATTTAATTAATACTCATTTCTTGTACTTGGCGAGTGTACATTCAACAACGAGAGTTTGATTTCCCGAAACGTCGCCAGCAGTGTAACTACTCGCTGGCGAACATTTGTACACCCCGGCATGCTCTCGCGTCACGTTGACAATGTCTAGAAACTCGCCAAAGAAGCCGTCGAATTTATATGGATATCGCGTTTGAATTCGAATGCCAGCAAACTTCCATCGAACTGCCTTCACATTGATGCCAGCACAAACAAGACGAACGCTGCCGAACTCCTTTGCGGTAAAGACCTGAGAGTAGAAAACGGGTCCGGCTGAAATAAGGCAACAATCAAATAATTATGACCACATCCCGGGGTTATATCTCTCACTCTCTTGTAATGTGATCGTTTCTTTGACGCTCTTGCTACCCGCTTTGGCCAAGCAAAAATAATCTCCGATGTCCGACTTTAGGAGTGATTCGATGAACAAGTGAAGCCCGCCGCCTGATGATGAGGAAAGGACTCGCTTATCGCAATCGTTTTGCCCGATCAATTCATCACTACTGCCCTTTGTCCAGCCGATCAAAACAGGTAAAGGATAGCCATAAGGCTCGCAGGCAATGTCAACAAAGTCACCGACTCGGAGGGACACTTTTCCGTTTATTGGCTGCGGCAACACGAACCGCACCTTTACACCTTTAGGGAGAGGAAAATCGTAGTGAAGTATGCACACAAAGCTACCTATGGCGGCTACGATAAGCCAAGAGAAAAAAAAACGTAAACTGACTCTGGAAGCCAGTTAGCGGATACCCTATTGTCCTCCGGCACACCCGCTCGAAGGAAGTGAAAAACAACAGACGTTGCGCAATACCTGGCTCTCCAGCGGCGGAAAGATTGCCGACAGCGGCGACAATCGAAAGCAGCACGATAGCGACGTCAACGCGACGCCAACGCAAACGGAAACGGAACGACATCGCGACGCGAACCCCCGCTGACGTCGGCACCGATGTATCGTTCAGTTGCAGTGAATAACACGAGCGCTATCGTCGTCGTCGCTCAGCGCCGTTCGCTTCGAGGAGAAACGCGGTCAATCCAGCCGAGCCAAGAACAATAGTATACGCGTACCGGCGACAGACACGCCTTATAACCAAGTAAGGTAGGCGAGAAAACGTCAATCTGGCCAAGTCTTCATTTCTAAATAAATAATCGTAGGAAAGAAATTAACATTACAAAAAAAGGATATTTCTTCACTCTAAGTGAATCTTTTCTATGTTCCGATTTCGTTGTTCAATGGCCGAGACTTGAAGTGGCCACGCGCCGCCAATGATGCCCGCCTGTAGCGCGACGCCCGTCGTCACGGCCAAGTCGGGATTCACGCCGACATTGGGTTCCATTCCGCCGAAAAAATCGCGTATCAGCGCGCGAATTCGCGGCACGCGCGTCGATCCGCCGACGAGAACGACTTCGTCGACGTCGTCCGCCGTTCCCTTGACAACGTCTAATACCCGTCTGACGGGATCGAGAACTTTGAGAAATAAATCCGCGTTAATCGACTCGAATTGTTCTCGCGTGATATTCATTGTTGGAAAATCGTCGATATTAATAAGAGCCCATTGATTATCTGTGAGCTCTAACTTCGCTTTCTCGACGCCCTGAAATAATTTCTGCAATTGATCGGGATCTCTCACATCCCCGGCTGTCGCGATCACGTGATCGACGAGTCGCTGATTAAAATCCTCCCGCCCTCCCGCCCAGGCGATTATTTCCGGCCATCGCCATGGTAACGAACATCCCGCCCTGCACGGAGAGTAAGGAAACGTCGAGCGTCCCGCCCCCCAAATCGACGACCATCCACTGCCAATCATAAAGAGAATAGAACTTTGCGTCCTATAGAAGCGCGCTCAAAGTCAAAAGGACTCGAAAACGAAAGATCGGAGGACTTTTTGCGTCGATTCTTCCTTTATCGCTGCCTTGGAGCGCAAGGGAAAACTTGTCGCGGGCAAATTTAAAGTGCTTCTATAGTCCAATGCGGTTTCATTGGAGAACGTTCGAATCGCTACTCGCACAATCCGCTCAATTCGCATATTTCGGGTTAACGTGCGCTATCGTCAGAGCTAACATATGTAACAGCTGCTAATAAATACGACAAACAGTTAATAATAATAATTTATTATGATTAGAAACCAGATTTCTTTTCATTGAATAGATGGCCTAGAATGTTGGCGATCCGTGACAGAATCTCTAATTTCTTCTAAAAGTCCTCTTATCCATGCCAATGATGATGCCAGCCAACACTGAAAACGTCCACCAATATTAGCTTCAGCATTATCTTCAATATCACGCGAAGGTCTTTTGGAATACCTCTTGCACAAGATGATGATGAAAATTACTAAGACTACTGCCGCAAGTACACATATACATATACCAATTATCATCCCAACATGATTGTCATTATCCTTAATAGATGAAGCTTTTGTTGTCTGCACTGTCTCGCTTCCACGCGTTGAATAAGCCGTAGAAGTGGTAGGCATCATATTAGTAGTTCCAGCATAGATATCTATGGTTCCAGTAGGGCCAACAGTAGGTGAAGTATTCACTGTGCCTTTAGTTGGATCTGAATATCAATTCTTAGTGCACAGTGTAGTGGAATTAAACAAACAATACCTTGAGCTGATGTTGGCATCTTTGTGGAAGTTCTTGGTGCTGTCATGGTATTATTATCTTCTATGTGGCAACGTGAGAAATACAATTTACCTATGCATGTGCTCATTACCTCTCACAACAATAAATTTCTTTTCCCAATGTTGCCTGTTGAAGAGTGAGAAGATTTCAAGCTCAAATGACAACACGCCCGGTTCCAAGGAATAGACCAGCCTCATTCGTTCCTTGTCACGCACGCAGAAGGAAGAGATATAGGGCTTCAACAGAGATGATTTTACGTTGTAGCAGAGCTTGTTTGCTGTCCCAGTTGTTGCATAAAAAGAAATCCCGACGGTCGTTGCATTCGACAAAACAAAAATGCGATTGGTGGAAAAAATCATCAGAATATTCTCTAAACAAAAACGACTAAGATCTTTATGCGTGTCAAATGAGTCAATTTACTGTTGGTAACAGTGACTTTTATTGGAGCTGAGCAACATCGTGAAACGTTCTTGACGTCGCAACAAGAAAAGAATCCCTGATCTGCTTTTGAACCAAATCTGATTAAAAATCTTGTGTTGCCATTGACGAGCAGAGGAGACGCCAAAGCACCCCGCTCTTGTGCGTCTGGTGTCTGCCCATTCTGAAGCAGCAAGCTTTCACCGGAACAAAATAGAACGATTGGGTCCCCTTCGGCTGCTATTATTTCCTGACTGTCGTTAATAGGAACAGGGCACGTTGGTTGAGAAGCACAATGAAATTCTAAACAGAAATTTAATCCAATTAATTAGTAGGCTAGTTCCTACCAGCAGTCCAAATCAGAAAAAATAGAAAAGTCTAGAGAAACATCTGTGCGACCTGACAACGAAAAAATCTCGAAAATCGTCGCTAACTAAAAATTTTAGATGTACGAAGAGACCAACAGGTCACTGAGGTCACATTTCTTGTGTCTGGACAGTAACTATACGCCTTTTTTAGCGCGATTTCAACTCGACGAAGCCTTTCGTCGAGCACGTGGCCCGAACCATAGCGAAAAGAGACTGCGCGAAGCCAAAAGGAGACGCGGGGGAGCTTATCCGGCTTACCTAATCGAAACACGGAAGCAACACGGCAACTGAACTGCTGGTTCGACGACAGCCGGCAGCAGAATCAGAGATCTCTATTTTATCTCTGGCAGAATGACCTTAGTCGAAGGATGATGTAATTGTTACGTGTCACAGTTGAAGGCGTATGACGGAAACGGATTACCTCACATGTTTGCTTTTGCCTAGACACGTAGTTCGCGCATGCAGCAGAATGACCTTAGTCGAAGGATGATGTAATTGTTACGTGTCACAGTTGAAGGCGCATGGCATGACGGAAACGGATTACCTCACATGTTTGTTTTTGCCTAGACACGCCCTAGTTCGCGCATGCATTCATTTATGAGCTACCGCAGCAAAGATTCGCCAGTCAGCTCTACCAAAAACATCAAAACTCAATTACGCTTACCTAAATTTCTGCCTTAGCGAAACAGCAACGACTACAGCAAAGACAGAAAGAAAAAGAAAGCAAATGGCTATGATCATAGTCCACAGCGAAACTGACGGTACTGCAGTTGGAGGTGACGTTGGTGGTGTGGTGTGACTAGGCTTCACTTTGCCTATTTGAAAAAGGATTAGGCGTTAGAAATATAGAGAAGTCGCAAATCTTACCAACGTCCACAACTGCAACTGAAAAGAATTTACTGTAAATTTCAAGTTCTCTGTCTGTGCGCATGAGACAAGCAAAAACGCCAGCG
This sequence comes from Oscarella lobularis, assembly GCF_947507565.1. Classification (NCBI taxonomy): domain Eukaryota; kingdom Metazoa; phylum Porifera; class Homoscleromorpha; order Homosclerophorida; family Oscarellidae; genus Oscarella; species Oscarella lobularis. The sequence goes on from NC_089181.1 coordinate 3,262,770, forward strand.
TCTTCCTTTGACACGCCCGAAACGATCAGAGTCTGGTTTTGATTTCCGACAATTTGACCATCTTTCAGCCACTCAAATGTGAGAACGCCCAAGTTGCACTTTGCAATCTGATACTTCGAGTTGCTATGACAGGAGAGCTCAAGACGACTCCATTCTTTCACCGTTAGAGACGTTTTCGAATTCAAAGATTGACGACAACACATGCACGTTTTTTCTAGATAATTTCAATACAGAAAAATGGTAAGGTGCTACTTCTATTTCATCACCTGCCCCATCATCCGACGTAAGCCAAAGCTCCATATCGACTTGAACAAACGATAAATAATTCATGGCGTAACAGGTAAGAATTCCCGTCTCTTGCAGTGTTGCATTAAAGATTGTCAGCTTACTCGAATTCTCCTCAACAGTCACGCGAAACTTGGAATCGTCGTCTGATCCGACGGCACGTCCGTTGTGCCGCCAAGCAATCAGTGGCCTCGGATGTCCTTCAGCCGTACACGTGACATTCAGGTCGGCATCCGTGGTCGCCGTCACGTTTACGTTCCATTTTCCGACAATTTTTGCAGGGTCTAAAAAAATGAGCAGAATTTACTATAAACACATGTGACATATGCGTATAACTGTACAGTCCACAACGAGAGTTTGATTTCCTGTAAATTTAATCCTATTGGGATTCCACAGGCGATCTATCGTCCAACATTCATACACCCCGGCATGCTCGCGCGTCACGTTGGCAATATCCAGAAACTGGTCCAAGCGGCCACCCAGTTTATATGGATGTCTTGTTCCAAATATTTCAACGCCGGCAAACTTCCACTGAATCAGAGTAGCTAAATCGGTGCTATCGCAGACAAGACGAACGCCGCCAAACTCTTTAGCGGTGAAGACTTTGGAGTAGAGAACGGGTCCCGCTAAAAATAATAACTTAGACATTTATGGTAAGGATCAAATGAGACCGCGCATCTCACATTTTACTTGTAAAGTACCCATTCCTTTCACGTCTTTGCTACCGGCTTTGGCTGAGCAAGAATAGTTTCCACTGTCCGATTTCTGGAGATCTTTGATGTGCAAGTAAAGCGCGTCGCCATAGGACTTGGAAAGGAACCGCTTATTACAATCGTCTTGCCCGATCCATTCATCGCTGTCGTCCTTTGTCCAACCCACCAAAGCAGGTAAAGGATAGCCATGAGGCTCGCAGACGATATCGATCGGATGACCGAGGGGCACTTTCCCGTTTGGCCGCCCCAAGAATCGCACCTTTACGCCTTTGGGAGACAAAACAAGAAACTATACGAAAACGCGCAGAGCTTCTTATAGCCGTTATGGTAAGGCAAGAGAAAAAAAACGTAAACTGACTCTGGAAGCCAGTTAGCGGATACCCTATTGTCCTCCGGCACACCCGCTCGAAGGAAGTGAAAAACAACAGACGTTGCGCAATACCTGGCTCTCCAGCGGCGGAAAGATTGCCGACAGCGGCGACAATCGAAAGCAGCACGATAGCGACGTCAACGCGACGCCAACGCAAACGGAAACGGAACGACATCGCGACGCGAACCCCCGCTGACGTCGGCACCGATGTATCGTTCAGTTGCAGTGAATAACACGAGCGCTATCGTCGTCGTCGCTCAGCGCCGTTCGCTTCGAGGAGAAACGCGGTCAATCCAGCCGAGCCAAGAACAATAGTATACGCGCACCGGCGACAGACACGCCTTATAGCCAAGTAAGGTAGGCGAGAAAACGTCAATCTGGCCAAGTCTTCATTTCTAAATAAATAATCGTAGGAAAGAAATTAACATTACAAAAAAAGGATATTTCTTCACTCTAAGTGAATCTTTTCTATGTTCCGATTTCGTCGTTCGATGGCCGAGACCTGGAGCGGCCACGCGCCGCCAATGATGCCCGCCTGTAGCGCGACGCCCGTCGTCACGGCCAAGTCGGGATTCACGCCGACATTGGGTTCCATTCCGCCGAAAAAATCGCGTATCAGCGCGCGAATTCGCGGCACGCGCGTCGATCCGCCGACGAGAACGACTTCGTCGACGTCGTCCGCCGTTCCCTTGACAACGTCTAATACCCGTCTGACGGGATCGAGAACTTTGAGAAATAAATCCGCGTTAATCGACTCGAATTGTTCTCGCGTGATATTCATCGTTGGAAAATCGTCGATATTAATAAGAGCCCATTGATTATCTGTAAGCTCTAACTTCGCTTTCTCGACGCCCTGATATAATTTCTGCAATCGATCGGGATCACTCACATCCCCGGCTGTCGCGATCACGTGATCGACGAGTCGCTGATTAAAATCCTGCCCGCCCAGGCGATTATTTCCGGCCATCGCCATGGTAACGAACATCCCGCCCTGCACGGAGAGCAAGGAAACGTCGAGCGTCCCGCCCCCCAAATCGACGACCATGACAGTGGAGACGCCCGTTTTGTTGTGAAGTCCGTATGCGAGCGCGGCGGCCGTCGGTTCGTTGATCAGTCGAACGACGTCCAATCCGGCCAATTTCGCCGCGCGAATCGTCGCGTTTCGCTGTTTCTCGTCGAATTCGGCCGGCACGGACATTACGGCTTTCGTAACGCTTACCTTGAGTCGCGATTCGGCGGTTTTTTTCAGCGTTGCGACGATTAGAGCGCCCACGCGTTCGGGATCGATCGCTTCCGTTTCGCTTTCGACGACGAAATGCGGCGATCCCGTCGTCGCGTTCGCTTCGACGACGAACTGATATCGATGCGACGTGTCCGTTCGATTTAGGGACGCGTACGATTTGCCGATGAAGCGTTTCGCGTCGTAGAACGTGTTTTTCGCGTTGTGTTTCGCTTGGGCGACTGCGCTTCGACCGACGAGCCACGTACCGTTTCTGTGACGCGCGACGACGCTGGGAATGATTTCGTAGCCGTCGTTGTCGGCGAGGATTTCGACGCGACCCGTTCCGGCGTGATAGACGCCGATGCAGGAGAAGGTCGTGCCTAAATCGATGCCTACGATGCGCGGAACGGGCGCCGGGAGGCGATTTTGCGCGATGTAGCCGGCGACGAATAGCGCCAGTATCGATCCGCCAAGAATGCTCATCATACCGCTGCCCATGACGAGAGAATTGACGGAGAAATGGGAAAAGATAGGTTTGAACGATGTCCCGGATGGTTACACGTGTACTTGCTACTAGAACAAAATTATATATAAGCTAATAAAAAAAAACCGAGTCTACTGTGCGTCTTTTTTTATGATGAAAGATTTTTGTCCGGACGAAGATGTAAACGGCTTTGCTTCTTCGTTAAAAAAGGGAAATTCTTGGCAAAAAGCGTCTTTCGTGAGGCAGCCGTCAACAGACACCAAAAAGGACAGCTGACAGTCCGGAATTGTAGAACAACATCGCAGCATCCTTCTCGTGTATTTCTGTATAAAGCATTTAGAAATGCAAACCGATTTTAGTAACCTAACAATGACGTACCTCAAGCCCTTTTCGCCTTTTCTCCACAAACTCCGCATTTCTATTTCCAAACCACTTTGCCGGCGGAAAGTCGCGATCTAGATGAAGCATCTGCACACAAAAATCTCGAATGAAGAAAATCCCAAAGCAGTGCACGTCTTGCCTCTGGATAGAGTTCTTTCATGCCATCGTGAAAATGAAGAAATTCGCTGTATCGTCTCTGCACCGTCCAGATGTCAGGACCGATTTTTAACTATAGCAGAAATTAGTGAATTTTTTCATGGCTTGGCTTAGCTGCTGACCTTGATTAGGTACGCGTGATACGACTCTTTCGGTGTTTCATTCCAAAAAGCGGTAGGAATCTCTATCGCGATTAAACTCTCTCTTGGCTTCTTTTCGTTCTTCTGCGGAGAAGTATTTACAATCTAAAATTCACCATTAGCACAGAAAAAGAGTCCAAACAATGTATGACTAACGTCGAACGATTTTCTCTGAGCCTCCATCAAAGACTGCACGTGCCTTTGATCCCTAAACGCCAATAGAACTTATACTGTCATTGATTAATTAAAAAAATCGTCAAACCTTAGGTGCCGTTTTCTCTCCGCAAGTAATTGCTTCTCGAGCTTCATCACAGCCGCATCTTTTTCCAATTCCAACCGTCGACGCTCTTCCTCTCTGGTTTCCTCGAGTTTTCGAAGCTCTTCATCTCGTTCCTTAGCCACCGTGAGCAGCTCGTCCAACGCCTCCGTCTTCTCCTTAATCGTTTCCTTCTCTTTCACGAGCTCCTCCTCGCGAACAATCAGCTCCCGATTGAGCTTCTCGACTTCTTCCGACAGTCGACGATCCTCTCTGGCGAACGCTTCCGTCTCGTCTCGACTATTGACTCGAGAATGTTTCCGAGGACTCTGAGTACTTCGTCTTCGACTGCTCTTCCTTGGCGTCGTTGCTGGCGTCGCCTTTGTATCGACGTCCTCAGACGAAAGACTGCTGTTGTTCGAACTCGATGATATGGCTTTTGCACATTGACTGCGATCGTCAGACGATGATACGTCCGGCGTAGTCGAACTCGACACTCCCGCGGCGGCGGTCACTCTAACATGCTTTCTTTTCTCTGTTTCTATCTCCGCTTCAGTTATATCCGCTTGCATTCTCAACATTTCAAGTTGCCTCCTAGAGATGATAGATGTGTGCACTCAAAAAAAATGTCTCGTACTCTAATAAGACGAACCGAGCATCCTCTAAACGCGTTTCTTCTTCTATTCGTTGCTTCTCCAGCTCAGCTCTAGACGCACAAACTTTATCAGTAAGTCCTCGCAGCAGCATCTCGAAATGCTAACATAGGATTGAGGCCAAACGGTAAGGAGGCCATGGGAGGAGTATCAATTATCCCAGAGTCGTCACCGTCCGTTTCTGTTGGTGATACAGACTACAAGGTAGAAGAATCTTATAGAAGGAGCGTTTCAATTGAGTACGTAAACGCACCCTTCTTCGTTCTCTAAGAACTGCCGCTTGTGCTGGATGATTAAATCGAAATACGTTCGTTTTTCCAAGAATAACGTTGTCACCTAAGAGCAGAAGAATGCACTACACTAAACAGGCAATTGGATCACTAAAAGTGTCGTCACCTTGATGCAAGGAAACCGACTCCATTACGAGCGCGGCGTTGACCAGGCAAGTTCCAGAGACGGGGTGTAGAAGAACGTCTCCGCCTGGACGATGTTCAACGACGCAGTGCTCCGGCTCTATGCCGGGAGCAGTCAAAACTAGACAAAGGAAACGTATATGAAAACGTTTGATACTTTGTGAATCTATTCTTGCCTATGTCCTGTTCGTGTTTTTCACTTCCCCCACAACCAATACGAGTGTTTCCCTCCTAAAATTGAAAAATCAGCTAAAGAAGTCCAGGAGAACCTCTCACCCACCTTAAAGTGGTAAAGAACGACGCCAGAGCTAAGAAGATCGGTTGAGATTTGCATGAAATGAGGCAGTTGCGAATCGACAACGACGCCCACTCCTTCACGTTTCAAAGCCAGTGACTTGTCCTATAATTTGAGACGACTAGTCCGTAGGTGAAACTGACAATCCATGCTAAACCAACCTCCAAAATACGTTGGGTCTCACTCCATCGACTAGCCCATTTTTGAGTCAGCTTTTCAACCTAAAGAAACGCTAGAGTTGGAGTCATTCTATTGCATTCGGTCTCTAATACCAATTCTTCGTTTTCGTGAAGTTTCTCCGCCACTCCCGGCGATGAAGACACCTTCTATTTTACCAATAAAAACGCGTCTGCAACAAATTCTATCATTTCTTACAACGTGACCCGATGCAATCAACGTTTTCAGTCTTTCAATTTCAGCACGAAGCTCTCGAATAAGCTTGACATTAGCATCCTACAAGAAGAAAAGCACTATCTCCACTTAGCCGTTCTACATTAAAAACAAGTTCCCCTACCTCATTTACTGTCGGCCTGTTGACGATATTCTTAGCTCTGTCAGCGTACCTCAACGTGCTCAAAGACTCGGCATAGTTGCAATCAGCGGGAGAAATAGCTACAGAAACGCTATGAAGTCCAATATCTCCATTAAAAAGAGTCTTTTCACCTGCCACCATAATCGTCTTTGCATTCCCTCCCAGACTGTCCTTGAGTAACCAAGTCAAGGACGAGTCCCTGTAAGGAATAAACGGTTTTTTCTGCTTCGCAGACGCAGACGATAGCTCGGCTACGAAAACGAATTAGCATTCGAATGCCACAGCACCTAGGACATCATATCTACCCAGTGCAGATATAACGTTTCCTAAAGTGACGAGCGATCGATTAATATTTCCTCCCTCTTTGAGACGAATTCCTGTCGCTCCCGTCGCACAAGCACGTTCACTAGAAAATAAGAATTAGATTTATTTTATTTGGGATAGTCTTCTACCTTCCAGCCAAGTCGACCAAATTGATGCGACTTGTAGTTTCCGACGGCATTCCCTTGACAAAACGAGCCTAAATCGAATTCCAAAAATGAAATGTTGGTCTATGCAATCTTTTTACCTACCTGAGAATATTTGACTGTAAAAATAGCGTGAGATCTGCTGCTCACATCGTTCATGTTCGTCGAAGCCGTAGTTCTAAAAGAAGACGAATGAGCAAAAAAGGAGTTCTCATTGACAACGATGTATGCTACCTAGTCTCGTTGCCCTTCTCCATTAGAGCCTGAATTCCCTCGTAATCACTGACGAGATGCTGACTTAGTCCTGAGTCAAATGAGTCAATTAATTAATTATTTAATTTTTGGAGTATCCCACCTTCGACATAAGGACCCGTCTTCGGATGTTCCCTAACTCGCAGATTGTGCTCCGCTTTTCCTGCTCTCTTCTTGGGTCGAAGCAAATCTCTCACTTTCTCGTTATATATTTCCATGTAGCTACATGAGAGTTATAGCCTATAAGAGAGAAAGCTTTTTCTTACCTGACTTCCGTTCGAAACGACGAACCGTCGTTCTGATGTTCTAGAATATGGTCATACAAACCCTAGAGAGCAGCAATATATTATGTGAGCCTTCTTTCTCCTTGTCTCTCGCTAACATTGCAAATTCGAGGAATAAGGCCAATATCACCCTAGATCAAAAACATTTGAACCAACCGTTTTCTTTGTGGTGGAGGAAAAAACTCACCGGACTTCCCATCATTGTGTACGTTTTTCCTGAGCCTGTTTGCCCATAAGCAAACACGCAAGAGTTGTATCCTTCAAACGAATTTCTAAGCACGTCTTGTCCAAGATCAGAGAACACCTTGAAAGGAAAAAAAAAACAATTAAGATATACTTCCTTCTTTTACATACTTTTTCCTGCGAATCATAACGTTCGTCTTCCTTTGAAACAGACCAATAGGAATAGTCGTAGGTGAATTCTTTGACACGATCGCGGTCGGTCTGACGAAAAGCGAATTTCTCAATAATTTGGCTACTATTTACCCCTCGCACTCACCTTGACATTTGTTATGCTCGTCTTGGGACCATCCATACCAATAATAAATTGAGACTTGAGATCGATTTCTCTAAAAACGAGAGATGAGGTCAGCACGTGCCGCGTGCAGCCGGTGGGCGGAGCTATTGAGGACTGCTTCTTTTCGCCCTTCGACGATCGTCCGGTTTGCGGATGTGAGCGATAGAGAAACGATTTATGTGAAACGTACACACCTCGCGCATTTAGAATGTTCGTAAAGGCGTTCTATTTCTCGATTGTACGCGTTCGCGCGAGGCTCGCGCGCCCAAAGTTTACCTTTGATTGAGCGGTCTCACTCGAACTGCCACTTTGACGGACGACATTTCGAAATGTCCTCACGAGGAGTCCGATCACAAGACGATGGGAGCGCAATCTCACGTGCGTCGGAACACAAACGTTGATATGAACCCCGCCCACGAACCTGAGTGCGTGCGCTAAATCAGGGAAAATATGGCCGAGCCCGATCCTCCGTTCACGGAGGAGCAGCTGAAAACGGACGCGGTTTCGAAAAAGGAGATATTGCAGTTTGTGCAAGAGCACGCATCGATTAAGGTCGGGGGTCTGTAGATCGGTTTTAGTGTATCATTTCTTTTTGCTACAGTTTCTGCGAGAGCACAAAATCTACGGAAAATTGGCGAGCATTGCTAAATGCACTAAGAAGGATGCTCTCGTCGTTGCATACCAAAAACTATTTGAACTGAAGGTGGATTTAATTTATTTCAAATCGTATAATACATAATTTGGAAGAGATTATTATTAGGCATTTAAAAAAGAAGGGGAAGAGGAGGAGGAGGCAGAGGAAGGGGCGAAAAAGGACGTCAAAAAGGTGACTAAAAAGATGGAAAAAGTCGGGCTTGCAGCCAAAGGAGCAGCCAAAGAAAAAGAAGAGCCTCGCTACACTAAAAAAATCTTGAAAAAAGGAGACGGAAGCACGTTTCCGCGAAAGGGAGACACCGTGGGATGTTTCTATAAAGGGACTCTTTCTGACGGGACCGTATTCGATACAAATATGGGAGGTAATTGCATATATGTATGTGTATTGACGTTGTGTGGGGGTATTGTCTTTCGCTATAGGCTCAAAGAAAAAGAAAGGAGGCGGCGACCCGTTAAAATTTAAAGTTGGAACTGGGAAAGTGATTCGAGGGGTGAGTAGAAAATCACTATAATGTATTTAGACGTTGAAAAATTTTTTGCAGTGGGACGAGGCTCTTTTGACTATGACTCTCGGCGAAAAGGCCGAATTGGTCATCGAGCCTATATGGGCTTATGGGAAGAAGGGATTACCGGAGGGAAAGTGAGGGCCTACATCGAAACGTAGCGTCTACTTCCCGATATTCGTTGTTTTTTTTAGAATTCCCCCCAATTCTACGCTTACGTTTGAAGTCGAATTGGTTTCGATCGACTGAACGATAGATTGTGCCGTGTGAAACATTGCTTCTTGCAAACGTACTTCAAATTGTGTCGCTTTAGGGGTGAAAAAACGAGTAGAAGTACGCACGCGCGTGGCAAACTGCGTCGTAGATCGATTTTCCGCAATTTCCTGTACTTGAACGTGTGTACGAATCCGTTTGCAATTGCCGTGTCTTGTCCGCAAAGCCGCGCGGACGAAGACAAACCGATTAACATCCGAGAACTCGACGAATATGAAGATCCCGGCTAACCTATAATCGGACATAATTAGTTCAACAAATTTAGAAAATGACATTGTCTCATTAGTAGTAGCAGATTGTGAAATTATTCAAAATGGTCATTCATCCTTTCGATAAATCGCCGCGCATACAAATCAACGTCAACAGCCGATATTTCCTCACCGTTCTTGCAAAGACAATTCGCCTTGAGAAAATGCTCCATTTTCTTCGAGCACGTGTACCGCTGCAAAATATCAATCAAACCGAAATAATAGGTTCGTTTACCGTCGACGGACTTGACACCGCCGTCGTCTCGCATAAAAATCGAGACGTAGCTCTCCGTCGAAGCCATCAAATGAGACGGAGCCCGACTCTTCTGAATTGAAGTAGCGGCGGAAGAACGTCGCTGCTGTTGCTGCTGTTTCTTTCGTCTCATGTGACGAGGAACGTTTTGCTCCAAAATGCTCTCGTCGGACGAGACGACGGAACTTGACTCCATCTTTAATGAGTCGCTTCGCGGCGGCGAAAAAACGGCATCCGAAGAATTCGACGTCATTCGACCCTCTGAAATACCAACCAATAGACTATAGTCCATCACGCCTATCTGGGCCAAAAAGGCGACGTCGCTTCTCAACTGAGACATCAATTCGGATTTCTTCTCAGGCCCAATAACGAATGTCTTATTCAAATCGTTATCCTTCAATGTGACGCCGCTGGGCGGCTTGCCTTCGCCACTTCCGGGTTTCAAAACGCGCCGATCGATACTCGATCCTTTCAAATCGTACTTCTCCTTCACTTTGACGCGATCGGACGGCGGAAATATGTTGCCCATGACGGCCAACGAAATGACGACCTGTTCGCGCGCCAAACGCACGCGATGGAGTCCGTAGACGCGCGTTAGAAGCGAATTAGGATTTCTCTCCAAATAATCGACATAGCGTGGAAGTATGCTTCGAAGAAAGAAGAGCTCTCCTTTCGACACCGTCTTGACGATGTATCTCGAATCGAGCGAGAAATAGAAAAAGGAGCCGCTTCTACCGTCGGTAAATTTCTCGAGAAGCTCGCGATCTTCGAGTTTGTCGAGATCCTGAAACGATCGCGAATAGTCGCTCCACTGAATGTTCTGCGCGACGCGCAGACGATGAAAGGCGTCCGGCGCAAAATCGCGAAACTCGAACACGCACGTGTGTCCGCGCGGACGCAATTTCTGTCGTCGAATGACGTCGTAAACGGACTCGTTCAAATCGTCGTTTGCCGCGTTGACGGAAACGGTGTCGAGTATGCCCCAGCTGACGCAACGCATCGCGTCGCGACGGAGACCGGCGCTCACGTCCCGCTGGGCCATCGGACTGACGATGAGCGGCTCGCGCGACGGTTTTCCCTCCACCATCGATTCGATCTCGGAACATGCGCGTTGTCGCGTTGAGATGCGCTCCACGCGACGTCGAATATCCGAGCATTGGATGCGGCCCGTCCACATCCAGACGATGAAGTCGAGAAGGCCGTTGATGCCGAGAACGGCGGAGGCGGCGGTCGCGAGAGTCGTGCTGACGTCGTTTGCGACGTCGTTTACGTTCTGGCGTTGGATGAAGAAGTCGGCGACCCAGAGAGCGAGAAAGATGAACCATTGTATGGCGAAGGCGAGCACGTAGACGGTGCTGTGTTGGAGCACGCGCTGTCGGAGCACGTCGCTGTCTGGAAGGCCTTTGCGTAGGACGGCAAAAGCGAAGACGAGGATTGAGACGGTGATGATGTTGAGAAGAAAGAAGGGACCAAAGTAGAGACCCACGCCGAGGTAAAAATATTTGACTGCCGTATCGTTGACGCTGGCGGGATCGACGAAGCATTGGCCATCGTCAAACCAACACAAACCAAAGTTATTATTACCTAAATAATTAAATTGATCATTTGATGACTATAGTTTGTTTATTGGAAACTTGCCCTGGTACTGTCCAATCACCAGTACGCCTGCTGTCAGTATGCTTGTAGTCCACACGAGAAAATGATAATATCGGTTATACTCCTTGTGAGCACTAGACAAACTTCGTATCTATCTATCTATGTCTTTCTATCTGTATCTACCTGAATGGGTTTCGTATTGCGAGTAGAAGGTCGATGGCCAGTATGACGTACCAGGCACTCGACGCAAACGTGGAAAATTGAAATATCATGCTCGGCACGAGACAGTCGCTGCAGCGTTCCGTTTTCACAAGACGCCACACCGACATGCCAATGCCCAAACCGGCTAGAAGAAAGTCGCAAACGGTTCTAAAAAGAGTATGAGAAAAAGCACAATTCGCATTAGAGGCCTCTTCGACCGAAAAAAGAGCAGTTGAGACGGATGGCGTCGCAGTCTCGGCAAAAGAGCGTACGTCACCATGACGAACGTGCAGCAGACAAGCGATAGCGAGCTGACGCTCAAAACAACGATGTGAAGGTTCGTCAAAGCCTTGGTGTTCATCTCCGGCCCCAGTGTAGCCATGATCTCGCTTGAGCGCAAGGAGATCGTGACTCTGATCACGTGCTTGCGCTTTCGATGGAAGGCGTGTCGTCGCGTCGACGCTCCGTCGTCGCTTGGCTGCTCCTTTTCGGGTTTGCGCGCGTCGTCGACGGCATGCACAGCTCGGGAAAGTGGTCGAGCCTGCGCTTCGCCGACGAGGTGACCCAATTCGGGTTCGCCGGCTCGAGCGGCCAATGGATGTACGGCAACGTGACGAATTTGAATCCAAAGCAATTCCTCGCCCACCAGCTCACTCTCGTATTCGCAAACGAAGACTATTATCGCAAAGGAACGGCGCTGTACGAAGCGGTAAAGGGAAACGTAAAAAAACCCAACTGTTCGGCCATTATGGAACCGTTTTCTCGCGTCGCTCGAATGCCCGTCGACGAATGCGACCGCGACGGGCCAAACGCGACCGATTTCCTTCGCTACGTACCGTGCAAAGAGGACGCAACGTGTCCCACCCAGCCCCACAACGTCACATTGGTGACGGCGTCTCAATTGACGTTTTCCGTCGACGCGGGGGCGTGGCCGTCTAATTGGTACGTCATACTGATCGCCTGCAGTCTCGGTACGAACTACACGAATTGGCGTCCGTGCCAATGGGAACGCATTTCGCTGGGATCTCGGTATCAAATCGACGTCGAATACGACATGTGGCTAGTGAACGGAAATCCTTTCGGTCCCAATCGCGACTACTTCACCTATCAGTTCTCGTTCGAGACGCAGGGCATTTTGCAGATGTACATCGCTTTTCTCTTCGCGCTAACCCTTCTCGCCATAATCCACGTGTGTCAGCGAACGCGCAAGGGAGCTCAACAACACACGCTCATTCATCTCTATAGCACGTGTCTCGCCTGCACGTGGGTCTCGGTCTTTTTCGAATTCGTTCACTATATGGTGTACGGGCAGAATGGGAAGGGGGTGCCTGTTCTGCTTACTCTAGGCGACTTCTTTTCGGGCGCCGGTCAGTCTTTTCTCATGTTGCTTCTGTTACTTATAGCCAAAGGCTGGACCATCACCACGACTATATTAACACGAAAGCGAGCTTTGTTTCTTATCTGGGGCGTATACGTTTTTCTATATCTCATACTTCTCATCATAGTAACGGTACGAGGATACACATACGCATTGATCTATTGCTAACTGTTCTCTTTTCTCTCTCTCTCTCGCTTAGGTTCAACATGATGATTTGACGGGAAAGATTCCCTATGAAACCGTTCCCGGTGGAATTATTTTGGCTCTGCGTTGCGTCTTTTGGTTTTGGTTTCTCTACGAATTGCGCGTGAGTTATCTCCAAGAGAACGTGCAAAAGAAGTTGGTCTTCTATCGCCTATTTTCTCTGCTCTATTCGATCTGGTTTCTCTGTTTGCCTATCGCGATTGCGATCATCTCTGGTGCCGTTAGTAGCATGTACAAATTCAAAGTAACAGTCGGCGTTTTGCTCTCTCTCAACGTTCTCTCGCTCGTCGTCATGGCCTCGCTACTGTGGCCGTCTCGATCGAAATACTATTTCAAACTAACGACGCCCGTTCCAGATCAGAAGAAATTAGTCGAAAAAATATGAGACGTTTTTTAGATAAATTTTAACTGGTGTCTCGACTTTCTATTTCTAGTTCTAAAAATCCCGTCGACGCGTCCATGGCCCGTTTGAACGCGAGCCCGCTACACTCGCCGATAACAATCTCGGCCGTCGTGAATATGATCATATTTCCCATCACGTGACCTCCCACGACTTTACCTTCCTTATCGCTCAGACTTGCGTGGAGATGACCGCCTTCGTTTAGAGTTCCGACCAGAGAAACGATTTCGTGACGATCGCTCAATTCCATGATCTAAGGTGGAGACACTCGCTGCAACCACTTCCGGGAAGAATCTTTGATTAATTTATTTTTTTAATTTGATTTAAAGTTTTCTCGTTATTTTATCTAATTCTGCTGTGTGAATCGACTGACTTTGTTTGCTTTTCCTGCCTCTGCGTCTGCCAGGCGAAGGGTTGCGCGTGTTACGCTTCCGACGCATGTTAGGATGAAGGCGGCTTTGAGCTCGTTTTCGACCACAAAGCGCTGCAGCGAACTGCAGATCTCGTCTCCTGGTCGCAGTCGAAGGGCGTGGCACTAAATAGAATGCTGTATGAACGCCTGGGAGGTGAAGCACGTCGGGAAAAACCTGCAACGAACCGGCGGCCATACTGTACTCGAGAGTTGGGCCCGGATTAGGATTGTGCACGTATAAATACTACCGGTACATTTATAAGCGTTACGTCTATAATAATTAGGATTGTAGGTGTCTAATCTACAGCGCTTTCTTGTTGGCTCTCACACACTACTTTCGTACACTGGTAAGGGGCGGCCTCTTGACTTGTCGAGAGCTGTTTTCTGAGAATGAGTTTTGACATGAAATGCTAATGCGTCGTCTGTTTCCTCCTTGTTCACAATTCCTTTGAGTTTCAAGGGCGGCCTGGAAATTTCATTGCCTGCTGCTTCCGAGTTATTACTAAGAGTAGACTTCAAGTTTCGATGAAAACGATATGATTTGCGCCTTTTTCCTTTCTTCCATCCTGACTCGTTTCCCTCCGACTCTATTTTTTGTTGCTCAAGATATGAAATGGCAGATTTGATGGCTTTCGTGACATTGTGGACAAGATGATCGCTCACCATCTTAGGAGAAATTGCAATTTTCTGAAAGTCTTCTGTTCTAGTCCAAGCGGCTCGAAAACAGCGACTAAAACAAGTCAAAGTTAAATTCTTCTATCTATCCTATATTGCGTACCCGAGGTGCAGCAGATGAATTATTCTTCCAGGCAAATACATTCTTTCTTCCGCCATTTTCTGACATTCTTGCCTCTGCAAATGATAAAAGGCAGACCTCAGCTTGACTATATTTTCTTCCGTTTCAGGCGAATAGAGAATTTCGTCGCTGACCACTTCTTCACCGGGGCAACAGCAGTGGCATCCACAGACGTAGTACGCACCACAGCAGGCACCGGGACAAGATCGACAAATGATTGACCACTAGAAAAATACGCTGCAGTGGCAATGCTTAAAATGTGGCTAATACAATCAATACCTTGGTAGTTTTACTGGCTGCAATCATCCTCACCAAATTTTCTTTTAGATCTTCCATTGTAGCCAAACTGAGTCTGAATTCAAACTTAGTTAATCGGTTTGCTGTGTATACATTACACACCTTGGCACGACGTCTAGACCAACTACACAAGTCAAGATGAAATTCCGCGAAAATTTGGCAAGTTCTAGGCTAAGACTTATATAGTAAAAGGTATCTACCAAAATAAATTCGTGCTTACTTCATCAATGCTCCAGGTGGGCAATAGGCGTAACACTTTGTATTAGGATGCGTTTCTCTAAACTGCAAAGCCAATAAAGAAGCAACGCCGGCACCAAGCGAGTGACCAACGGTCACAAGTTGATAACCCTGCCAAAGTATAGATCTAATTAAATAAAAAAGAGCTGCACTCCTCTTACCGGATACTTTTCTTTTGCTCTTTCCAGCACATTATTGGATGCCATCGTCATTTTCACGTAGGAGGCAGCCTGATACATTCCCTAGCATGTAAAGAGTCAAATTTTGCTCAAACGTACTGCAGATAGACGCTTACTTTGTGAACTTTTGCATTGTCGACTCCTTTGACGTGAATTCGTATGTAATCGGCACAGAGATCGGTCAACGCATCCTTTAGACAATTAATTGAAATATATTCCATTATTGCCACAGGCGTATTAATTACAGTAAACGATCGAGTTCCTCTCACAGAAATAATGATTTTTCTTCTTTCGTGGTCCGCTGCCACGTAGAAAGGCGTCTGAAAAACCTTATAAAAAATTCATGATTAATTAAGCACAAGCATATAATAACTGTTGGCTCACTTATCATACCTGGGAGTTCCAGTTGGAATAAAGCACCTCTGCATCGTCGTCTTTATCGACAATCTCCGTCACGGCAGCTAAATTACATTGACAGCACGTGTCCTGAATGTTCCACTCATAACCCGAACAACACCTGATAAAGACCTCCTAAATTAATTTAGCACTGAGCGTGAAGCCAGTGGATTCTTACTTGAATCCGCAGTTTCTATTGACAGCTGCTTTGCACAACCAACTGCACATTGGATTCATTTGCTGAAACATGGACCAGCCATAGGCGGCGGCCATGTACTTGGAATAATAACTAAGATCTTGCAACGCTATCTCGTCGTTCTCCAACGTTCCGTGAAGAGGAATAGGTAACCTTTGAAAACTGCAACCAAGAGCATTCTAAGATGAAACAAAGACGTTACTTCTAAACTCCACGTGATCATATTATTACCACAGTAATTCCACTTTTTGACTGTATCTTTCTCTTAGCTATTGCATACGTGCGTCTCAAGAGTATCAATCCCGCTGCTATGTCCGTTGGCACTAAATCAAAGTCGCCAAAGTATCTCACTAAGAGCTGGCTAATTTCCGTAAAAGCGAAATTATTCTCCAACGAATTTTTGTCTGAGCAACGAAAACAACGACAGCTGAGAAGTTGACAACGCCGTTCCCAGGTCTTTGTCCAGATTTCGCTTGTCTGCCGATAGATTGACATTCGGCGACGACTGTCCGCCCCTCTTCGACGACCACGTTCGTCTCCGTACACATTCCCAACGCGGGAGTAGATGCAGTAGAGCAAAGTGAAAAGAACAGCTATCATGAACCACTGGCCAACTACGGCGACTATGAGAAGAGAAACGATGCGCTTGTGTGACTCAAGAGCGTCGGCACATTCCGGCTGCAATCCAAAGCCGAACGTCCACACCGAGCCGAGTATGGCCCACAAGAATCATTAGGATGATGGTGAGCATCCAGAGTGGAACGACACGTCGTCGCTTGTGCATTTGCATCATGCTGCCTCGAAAGCTCAGTACGAGTATTGCCATCAGGACAAAGATGGTCAAAAGCACGAGAACAATTTCCAAGGAAACGTAGGCCTTCAGGAGGCCGACCTTCTTGCAAGTGTTCCCGCCGTTGCTGTGAAAATGACGTCTGTTCGCAATATCGACCACTCCCACGAGAATGGAAAAAACGCACAGCCTAAAATAACCGCGTCGCTCGAGTTAGTTGATTTTATAGTTGATACAGCCGTTTGGCTTGAATCAAAACTCGATCTAACTCCCGCGAAACAAAAAGCGGATGCGTAGGAACTGACTCTAACGTTCGTAGGACGCTATAAGTCGAGGACTCAAAAACTGCCGCGTTTCTGCGAAAAAAGAGTGCGTAGGAAGGAAAATCCTTCGAACGGTTTAGATTACAATCTGTCATATCTTAGCGACTCTGCGCGCAGGGGGCCCACGATGTGATCCTACCCTTCGCTATGGATTGCTTTAGGTACAGAACGACAGCAAACGTTCGTTTCTTCGCCTATTCGCACAGCCGCCGCGGATGCCATGGCACGAGCCATAGCATCCTCATCTGCATGCGCGCGATGGATCCTAAGCGGCTGAGCTTACCAGGCAACACGTACGGCTAGAAAGCAGCCGGCAACGATAGCGCTGTCGTCGGATCCGATAGACCACGCGCGCTTGAATGCGACCAAATGCGGCATTACTCGTCGAGCAGCACCAAACGAATGGAGTCGCAACGTCAATACTATCGGATACGACGATAGCCTCGATTTCAAACACCTCGACGTAATCCGTTTATCAACAGGAAATGGAAATTAGAGAATAAACTAAGTGACTCTAAAAATGGAGACCCCTAAATCGCGCTTTCGCGCCTCAGAGTTAGCCGCCTTGATTCTAAGCTACCGGGGATAGTGCGAGCGTCGGCGTCGGCGTCGTCAGTAATAATCGTCGTCGCTGTCGCCGTGGAGGAAAATGATCCGCTCTGGATCGGTTTAATCGGCGATCGAATTTCGGTGTCGTATCCGGCTTCGATACTCGATATTTTACGGAAACGAAACGATTTTCGTCTCGTTCCGGTTCTGCTGCTTCCGTCTGTCTCGGTTTTTTGCTGTTCGAAATCGTGAACAACGGAATCGATGGCGTTCATGACGTTGTGCACCAAATGATCGCTGACCATCTTTGGAGATATGACGACTTTCTGAAAGTCGCCAGTTTGCGCCCAAACGGCTCGGAAACCACGACTAATAAATAATTAATTAGGACCAATATATTCCACGTGGGGACCACTACCTTCCTGGTTCCGAGATGACGTGGAGGAAGTGAACTATTCTTCCCGGCAAATACATCCTCTCGCCTCCTGCACTTCCTTTATCGTTCTGTCTCTGCAAATGATAGAAATCAGATCTAAGGTTGACAATATTCTCTTCCGTTTGATCCGAATAGAAAATCTCGTCGCTGACTACTTCGTCGCCAGGACAACAGAAATGACATCCGCAGGCGTAGTAAATACCACAGCAAGCGCCGGGGCAAGATCGACAGATGATTGACCACTAAAAATACATTTAGCTATCAAACATCACTACTGTATAGTATGTATGTACCTTTGGCGTTCTACTGGCTGCAACCATTCTCACGACATCCTCTTTCAGATCTTCCATCGTGGCAAAACTTAGTCTAAATCCCTATTATAGATACACGGTTGTGTGGAGTGAGGCGCGGACGCACCTTGGCACAACGTCTAGACCAACTAAACACGTCAAGACAAACTTTCTCGAAAAAGTAGCGAGTTCATAGCTAAACAATGTTAATTAATTGCTTTCTGTTTGGGTAACAAAGAGACACGACGGAAGACCTACTTCATCAACGCTCCAGGTGGACAATAGGCATAACACTTCGTATTAGGATGCGTTTCTCTGAACTGCAAAGCCAATAAAGAAGCAACGCCGGCACCAAGCGAGTGACCAACAGTCACAAATTGATAACCCTAATAATTTATCTAACATTCATCGGGGTAGCCAGTCAGTCGATCGAACAGGTTACCGGATACTTTTCTTTGGCAGTCTCTAATACATTGTTAGATGCCATTGCTAGTCTCACGTAAGATGCAGCTTGATACATTCCCTAGAGAGCCCATGCGCAAATTGTGTCTGAGACAGAGAACGGCTGCTCTTACTTTGTGAACTTTTGCAACGCCTACTCCGTCGACGTTGATTCTTATAAAATCGGCGCAGAGATCCGTTAACGCATCCTTCAGATAAATATATATCAAGCATTAGATTATGCTATAGAGAACTTGGCGTTTTTCGTACCGTAAAAGATCGAGTTCCTCTCACAGCGATGATTATTTTGCGTCTTCCGTGATCAGCTGCCACGTAAAAAGGCGTCTGAAAAACCTAGACAACCAAAAATCATTAAAAAAAACCCGTGTGAGAATAAACAAACCTGAGCGTGCCAGTTCGAATAAAGAACTTCAGCGCCGTCGTCCTCATCTACGATCTCCGTCACGGCCGCTAGATTACATTGACAGCACGTGTCCTGAAGGTTCCACTCATAACCAGAACCGCCACAACAACTAAGAATAATATATGTGTTGCTAAAGACAATATACAGTACAGTATGACTTATCTCATTACCTAGGCCCACAATTCATATTGGCAACTGCCTTGCACGGCCAACTGCACGTGGTGTTCATCTGTCGAAACATGGACCAGCCGTAGGCGGCGGCCATGTACTTGGAATAGTACTTCAAATCCTGCAGAGCTACCACGTCATTTTCCGCCGTTTCCTGCAGAGGAATAGGCATGCTTCCGAGACTACAACCAAGAGCATTCTAAAGAGAGAAAACGTCCAATGATTAATTAACCGCCGCATGTTAAGATAACTATGTATTACCGCTGTGAGACCACTTGGTGATTTCGCCTTTTTCTTTTTGGCTTCGTACATGCGTCTCAGGAGTATTAGTCCCGCTGCTATGTCGGTTGGCACCAGATCAAAGTCGCCGAAATATCTCACTAAGAGCTGGCTGATTTCCGTGAAAGCAAAATTGTTCTCCAACGAATTCTTCTTTGAGCAGCTAAAGCAACGACAGCTGAGAAACTGACAACGTTGTTCCCAGACTCGCTTTTGTATTTCGCTCGCCTGCCGATAGATCGACATGCGTCGAGACGCGCGACGATGCACCTTGGGTCCTTTCGCAGAAAGTTCGTACACGTTTCCAACGCGAGTATAGATACAGTAGAGCAAGGTGAGAAGAACGAATAGCATGAACCACTGGCCAACAACGGCGGTTATGAGAAGCGATATGAGGAGTTTGTGCGACTGGGGCTCTCGACACTCGGGCTGCAATCCGTAGCCAAATGTCCACACGGAACCCAGAATGACCCATATGAAATCGAGACCCATGAGAATCATGTTTACGACCCAGAGCGGAACGACGTGTCGTCGCTTGTCGATTTGAATCATGCTGCCGCGAAAGCTTAGCACCAGTATCGCGATGAGGACGAAGACGGTGAAGAGCACGATAACGATTTCCACGGATATGTACGCTTGCAGAAGACCGACCTGCTGGCACGTGTACGTTCCGTCTTCGTGCACGTGCAAGTTCCTTTGAATGTCAACGACGCCGACAATTGCGGAGAAGATGCATAGCCTAAAATAGCAACGCAGGCGTTACCACTCGTCTACGCAAACCGGAAGCGGACAGAGACATCTGTCCCATGCCCAGAGGGAAGACTGTCTGGAACGTCTCCATGTATGTGCTGTGCAACGCTCTCCGCTCCAAAGCGCTGAACAAGCCGAGACGCTGTACGTGTCTCGTGTCTCTTCCCCCCCTCGCTCACGCGCAGAGCAGCGGACCCGAATTAGCATTTCCTCCGCGAGCGATCTTACCAGGCGACGCGCACGGCGAGAAAACAGGCGGCGATAATCGCACTATCGTCCGATCCGACGGACCACGAACGCTTGAATGCGGCCAGATGCGGCATTAGTAGAACTCCGACGAAGAAAGGAAGAAAGAACCTATAGAGATGCACTTGATATCAAATGCATCCTACGCATTACTCGGATTCCATAGAAAAAGTATACAAAATTTGCATGTGCATTAGGTTACTTCCTTCGTTAGGTCGTATACGAGTCCGGTGGCTGCGAGTCGGTTCGTTTGTGGAAGTGGTTGTCTTATGATTCCCTTACTTGTCACCCTTTCGCCGACTTTGAAAAGGCGAGGATTCTTCTCTTCGCTACGATGCAATTCGACGAGAGTCAATTTGAGTTGGGATTGAAGAGAGCGAATTTGGCCTTCCAATCGAGCGTTCTCACTCGCCAATTCTTCGTACTGCAGCAAGGAATTTTTTAATTAATTAAAAAAAACACGAGAAATTCTAATACTTACGTCGGGTCGCAAGGATTCGAGTTGTCTCGCTTTTTCCGCATTATCCGCCACCGTCGCCTTATAGCGCTTTCTCAACCTGCTCCTCTCCTTTCTCGCGTTATTGAGAGGCAACTGCAGTCTGAAAAGAAACAGAGGCTCCACGCGAAAAGAACTCACGTTGACCAAAGAGGCAAACCTTTGAACTAACAACGTTTTCTGTCTGTCAATCTCAGCTGCCGTTGACAATCGTCGTTCCTTATAATGGGCTTCGTCGCCGTCGACTGTCTGCAGGGCGAGAGAAGCGAGATGAAGAGTCGTACATACGCTATGTTTTTTTTCTATTTACTTGTTCGAGTAAGGTCAATCTTTCTCTTAATCGCGTACAGCTGTCCTCGCGTTGTCGTACGGAGTCCGTTATGCTTGCCACCTATATGTGACTACATCTTCTTGACTTCTTTGCATTAAGTATTTAGTACGTACGTCCTGCTGTTTTCCTTCCAATGCAACTGATAGTTTGCTCAGCTCATTTTTTTCCTCCTCCAGCATTGTCTAACCCCGGGACTATCTATCTATTTAATAAGAGGAACTGAGGTTCTTACTGCTATGCTATTGTATTCCGCCGTGTCAAGATCAAGCATTTTTTCCTCCCAAAGAGATTTTTCCTTTTCGAATGATTTTCTTAGCTGTCCATCTTCGGAACGCATATCGTCGATTCGTTTCTGTAGCGACTCCCTATCAGCCGATATCTTTGCTTCCAATTCCTCAGCCTGAGATACCTTCTACTACAAATATCTATATTTTTAAAAAATCTTTTCCAACCTTTTGTCTATGCGCGAGCTTCTCCTCTTCAAATTGTCGCTTTCTCTCTTCGATTTCTCTCTCGATATCGGCTCTTTGTTTCTCGAATTCCTCCGCTCTACTCCTCAGCTAGAAATCAGACATAGGCTACCCAGATAAAACCCCCCACATCAGACGTCACACCTTCAATAGACTTTCATTAGTATTAGACGAAAGTTGTGTTTGCTCAGCTTCCGTCATCGCTCTTCCATCCTTCTCCTCCTCCTCCTCTCCCTCCGTCTCTAGTGGACCCTCGCTCTCCAAAAGGGATGGCGTAGAGCCATCGGACTCTCGTCTTCGACTCCTATTGATTTCATTTCCAATGCAACTTGTACTCTTGCTAACAAGTCCAACGTTCGATTCTCCTTTTCCTTTTCGCTCGTCCACGTGATAACTCTGCGATACCATGTGATTTTCATTCGCCGCCGCTTTCTCCTCCTCCTCTTCCTTGATCATGTCCAATTGACTCGCACTTCCCTGACTAAGTCGATGAGATCGCGATAGAGATCGCGAGCGAAGCGCGGCGGAATCGCGCGAAAATTGATCATAATCATGATGCTCATTATCGACGTCGATCCACTGCAACAAATCGGTATCGCCGGGAGCGGCGATGATTCCATAGCGACGAAAAGGCGGCGGAGAAGGAGAAAGCGACGAATCGGGTAGAGGAGGAGGAGAAGAAGCGTTTTCCTCCTCCTCCTCCTCGTCCGAAACGAAAGCGGAAGTGGAACTAGCATCGGCATCGGCATCGGCATCTTTATATTCCTCGTTCGTCGCTCCCCAGCGTCGCGCGAGAAAGTGAGGTCGCGAACGCGTTCTATTATCGACTGCTACGGGAGAATAGGACGAATAGGGATGCTGGCGCCAATTTTCGTATTGGATAGGATGCGGGGGAAAGGTTGACGACGCTTCCGGCGCCGTGACGCTGACGCCCGAGTCGCTGCGATCCGAATCGGCGCACCGGGCGATGATTTCAGTCAGCATCGTGCTCAATCCGGGACTGGTTGATTGCGATTGAGCGGCAAAGTATTTAGCCAATGGCGAATTGGGCTGGGGAAAGTGCCCGGTTCGCGGTCGGTGAAACAGAAACGGTGTGCCACCTACCTTGATTTCGGTCTTGAGACGCGTCTTTCCCGCCTCGAGACTGACGACGAGGCGAGGCGGCTTCGGCGGATTAGTGAAGACGTCGCCGCCGCCCGGTTCTTCGATTAGGAACGACATTATCGGCGAAAAAGCCTTTTTAGCGAAGTAGCGTCCGAGCAGACGAAGAGTTCCACGCCTCGAACGAACGCAAACGAGGAAAAAGGAGCTAATTAGGATCGCCGCCTTCTAAAACAATATCGATTAGTGTCTTTCTCTCTTCGGGTCGATTCTAGAACATTTTTACCTCGTGTACACAGCTCTCGTTCCTTTTTCGAAGCGATACGCGTCTTTGTTGTTCACTTCGACATGGCAACTTCACGCGTGCGCAGCGCGATGCAAATGACGCGCGAATAGAAAACCCTATTTTATTCCGTCGCGCCTCGGACGCACCCATCCGACGGCAACAACCAAGTAGACAGTCACAACCAATAGACAAGTATTCATGAGTACGATCGTTAACCAATACAAGCTGATTGGGGTCGCTTCGAGCTGATTGTCAAGTCTTCCGTACACGCCCACTCGATAAGCACCGCTCACAGGACACGAAGCCCGATGGGCGTGACAAACTGAATAGCGACAAGCGGAAGACGTTCCGCATGCGTCATCTGCAACATATGCATACATATAAAATATATAATATTAGTGCTCATTGTACCTTCGGAGACGAGAAATCGAACTGATATCTCTTTCCTGTTCACGCTGACATCAATTGTAGGAAATACGATGACTAAGGCTTGAGCGTTTGTCCACATTGCCACTTGCTTGGCGTTGGTCAGTGACGTTGGCGTGAGTTTGAGAAGACGACGCAGGTCGGCTCGCCTTCCAACAGGCGGTCGATTGACCTCTTGAGAGAATTCAATGCTCACGTAAGAACTGCGTCGAGATGACGTCAAGATGCTGAACGCTGATCCAAACACTTGGACGCGATTGACGTCAGGAGCCTACGTGCACATATGTGCAACGACGAGTCATTTAACGGCTGTCTTACTCTCGTTATCACGACCGTTCCACCGTCTTCGTCTTTGGCCTCGTCGACGTTTGAGCTGCTATTTTCCTTTTCGCAGTATTGGCTTTTGGAATTTGAAGAGCACGGGCACTCTTTTGCTCGAATTGTTATAATAAATCGAGAAGTTGCTGAGGGATCTTCAACATCGCCGCCCTCGTCGGTCAAAATTAATTCAATCTAGGATTCTCGTTAGAAGAGTTTTGTTCGTATCTGTCTAGCCGGTTTTACCTGTCGACGGAATTTCGGTATGTCGTCTCCGGTATGAGCGTAGTAAATCTCTCGTAGTGCGATAACAAAATCCTAACACATCAATGTAGGTCATGAGAAAGATTGATCTTTATACAGACAATACAGAAATATCAGCTGGACCGTCGATCTTTAAACTTTTCCCATCTGGAGCACAAGACAACTAGACCAAACGAAAATGATCCATTAGACTCTCGTGATCTAATTCCCATCCAACCGTAAGACTTGGTGGTAAATGACTAAATAAAAAGACAAATTCGTCGTCATCATTTCTTTCTCTGAAAAAAGATAATACATAGCAAAACGCGTGTCTGCGATATGGCGCATTACGATTTCAGCTCGACAATCACACTGGTAAGCGTGCTCGAGTCCGGGTCCACGACTTCAAACCTGTCCGGATTTTGCACCAGTTTGACGACGCGAGCATGCTCGTCATTCAAATCAATGAAGACGTTTTCATCGACGCCGAATCCCGAGCCGAAATTCAACTGCGGCGGACTCCTAGGCGATTGAACGTCCACGTGCACGATCACCGGCAAGCTCGCCGACTTGGCGCTGTCCGTTCCAATAACGGTGACGGTGCGACGACCGGGAGAACGATTGCCTCCGTTGTGAATGTACTGAGCAGTTAGAAGAACCTGAATAAAAATTTAATAGATTTTGCCAATAACTCGTATGCAGTGTACCTCTGTAAAAACTTCGTAGAAGTTCTGACCACTAATTGTTAGTTCATACGTCGTGTCGTTAATCCACGCGTGATTCTGATCCAAATCGAATTCGGTCAGTAGATCGATGTCAACGGAAAGTTCTTCAGCTAGGCCATCTACTGCGCGGTCGAGTCGAAGTTGCACGTTGAGTGCCATTCGACTGTCAATATCGGAAAAGACGAGCGTGGAAGGAAACAAATAGGTCGGTTTCATGTGACGATTGGCCGATATCGTGCGACTGCGACTGTCGAATAGTTTCGCTAGGGAGTCGCCGCCTCGAAGGGAACGGCCAAAATTCATGACGGGCGGATCGTTAATTGTACGTAGTAAAATCTAAACAAGGTCTTTATAGAGTCTGAAGAAGAGGTGCTGAAGACCTCACGTGGACGTGAACTGGATTGCTTTCAGAAGAAGAATTATCAGCCACCGTTAGAACGAGTCGCCTTAATTAATATTATTATTGATTTGAAGCAAAAAAGCGACGACTTAACTCAACTCACTTTTGAACGACGGTCACGTTTGAAAATGGATTTGAAAACGAAACGGACGACAGTACATCGTCGTAGACAGTTGTATTAGCCGCGCCTGTGATCACCTATAGTAGCACATAAGCAAAAAATTGAACAACCAATTTGAATGCGTACCAATTCCCACAAGTTTGGACGACTAACGGAAAGTCCGCGTTCACCGGTTAACGTTTCGTTAACACTTGCTAAGTCACCATACTGCGGTCCTTCAATAACAACCTTTGCTCTATATAGAGAGAAAATGATTTCCACCCCTGATCATCAGTTGGTGGCTTACTGTCTGAGAACGTCTCCATCAGGATCAGACGACTCAACGCGATTTGATAAGAAGACAGGTGGACTTGCCTCGAGGTAGGCGATGACTATGCTATCACACTCTTCCGAAAACTGTAGCCTTGGTGGATTATTGACGTTGACTAATGTCACACTGCATACAGAGGGAGAGAACAGCTAACTAAGTCAAGCTTCTACATACTGCCACTTACGTTGTTAACGTTTTGCCGATGAAACTTCCGTCAAATACGCGGAAGAGAACGGGTCGAGGCAGAGCCCCTGAAAACTCGTCAGCTCTTCGAAGACGCTCGTATGTAATACCTCAACGTTGACGGTGCCGGTTATTTACCCGCTAAAATAGAGAACGTTGCGAAGAAGGTTTTCATAGTGTTCGACCGTGGACGATCCGTTCAAGAAGAGGATGAGACGTTGCGAGTCAAACTGCAAACGTCGTCAGTTTCACACACACACACACAAAAAAAATAATAATCAAATCTTATTACCGTGATATTGACTACTTCTGAAGTGGCATTAACGGAGAGCACTTCTTTTAAATGTAGATCTTTTTTACGCGTAATTGACACGGTTGCCCATCGAATGGCATAACTAAACAAATAAAAAAGAATTGTCTTTCATTTTTTTAAACCGTGGTTACTATTCATAGTCGGGGTCACGGAGCGTCAGATTGCCGCCTCCAATAGCAACAGGTTCCTTTGAACCTTCTGTTAAACTCGTACCTCCTTAGAGACGCGAATCAATAAGATCCATTAATTGTCGTTGAGAGGTACCTGATATGACGACGCGGGGAGCGTGTAGATTTTCACCGACGTAAAAGAGAACAATATTGGACGAAGGCGTCCACTGTCCATTAGTCAATTTCACGACAACGGACACGATTCTTTAGCAACGTTATTCAATACTAAAGCCGATGCACTTAAATTCTCTAACCGTTTGTCGTGATCAGGCCAGTCGGCATCATTATAATAGGCAACCGATGCTAGTACGGCTTCCAGGCTAGTAGCCTTGTTCTTTTCGCGATGCAAAATCAAACTGACACTGCAAGAAACCATATACAAAAAATCTTTAGCAGTAATAGGATTCTTTTTACCTCTTTGGCTGTTTTTTACTGTAGGGCAAGTATTCGCGGTTAATAGAATGATCAAGTCGTCGCGCTTCGTGTTCGGACAACTTGACTCTCTTATAGATTTGAGCTCTTTCAGGGACAAACCTCAGCTAAGATTGTAATATTATGCTACGTAGAGAAGAAGAACGTTTTTCGTTTTTCAACCTCTTCAACCCATGCCTTCCTCAATTCGTTGGCCTGGACTCTCACTGTTTCCCAACCCTAAGACCTCGATCAGGTTCTCTATGTTTTCACATCATCTCCACCTTACCTCGTCCGAAATGTTTCCAGTGTCTAGATCAGCTGCATCGATCAAGAATACATGCGACTGAGTCCAATTGTAAGCGATAATTCGATCACTGCTATTAGAATTCGACTTGCTGAAATCAAGTCCTTCCATAGAACAGAGACTCGTTCCACTGCCGTTGTCACTTTGCTGGCACGACCACAATCTCTCCACGGTGCAGTTTGAAGAGCATCCGTCTCGAGATCTCGAATTTCCGTCGTCGCACTCTTCCCATTCGTCCACAATTCCATTGCCACAGGAACCTGGAGAAGAAAATTAGACAGAATCTCTCTGCAATGATTAACGTCTACTTTTCTTGCATTGCTTTCCACCGAAACCTTCTACACAAACGCAACTGAAGACGCCAACGCCATCAACGCAGCTCCCTCCGTTTTGACAAGGATTCGATTCGCATTCATCGACGTCTTACGAGAGCCCAAGGGAAATAAGTTATAAATATTCATTAATTAAATCGTCTCACTTTTCTCACAGCACTTGCCCTCCACTCCTTTAGGACATCGACAGGAGTAGTGGCCTACTCCGTTCGAGGAACAGATGCCTCCGTTTAGGCACGGATTCAAACCGCACTCATCAATATCTAATAGCAATGAAGCTCTTTTGTACTCTTAATACTGTCTAAGTCTTCTCACCTCGCAGCTGAGGCTTGCTCACGTTGTCTGCGTCGACTCGGTACATCCAGACGCCCGGTATTTCAACGTTTGACTCGACAGTTAAATTCTTTACCTGTGCCGTCCCCGATGCAGGAACTTTCTGATGCCGTATCCCATCTGCATCGTTCACACCCGCCAAGGGAAAGAGGGGATAGGATCCGCCCAAGCGCCGTCGACCATCTGGCACCTGCCAGTGAAGCCGATTGGGCGGATAAATGAAAAAAACATATGAAGACTTGGAATCAGATGCAATTACACACTGAAACGTGCTAGTCAAACCCTACCAATAGAAAATAAATAAATAAATAAATAATTAATTATTTTGGTTTAAAAATAGTTTGACTAATTCAATATACATTCCTAATTAAATCAGAAGACACGTAATACATTCCTAATTATATCAGAAGACACGTGTCAAATGCTTGCTTGCCCTTGGGGCATATAAGAAACCTTTTCGTTTCGTTTGTTGTATGATACGACTTTGTCCCACGTCGCCACGGCCATCCACGTCGCATTAAACCCCTTTCCGGATCTCCGCGACGACGAAAAGGCGCGTTGAACGGCGCGCGTCGCTCGAAGGAGTTCGTTGGGACGCCGATCGATTCGCGCCGATACGCGACCGTTCTTCGACAGATCGAGCTCCGTCCAGAAGGCGGCGACGAACGACGCGCCGTCGTGGGGAAAGCCGACCGTTCGAACGACCGGAACGGTCCCGTTTAGAACGACGTAACCGTCGCCGTGAACCTGAAACGCGAAGAGGCGCTGCGTCACATCCTGTTCTCGCTTTTCCCCGGTCGCCCGGCTTACCGTGAGCGTTTTGTGACGGGTCGCGTAGAAGGGAAACGATTCCCTTTTTTTGAGTTTGAGCGCGATAGACGCTCGTTCGGCGTTTGGCGTTTGTATCTCGTCGCCTTCGGCGATTCCGAATGGATAGAGAGAGGATTGCTCGGAAACGAGAACGCACGTCGTCGATGCAGTTGCTGTGGACGTTTGGACGAGAGAGATCACCACTGCGAGACAGTAGACGATACGAACTGCCATGCCTAGTGAACGGAAGTTGACCAAACAATCCGGGAAATAAAGAGAGGTAATATATTATTTCTTATATAGGCAGCTGCAATTTATATACATTCAGCACTGCAAGCTGTAGTAGCAGCATGCTATGAAACTACGAAGCAGCAAGGCACCGTCGATGTTCTATCGATCAGCAGCTCTTCTTCTAGCAGCAGGCAGAAAGTTTATCATCATGTGCCAGCAATCCATCCAGAGGATGATGAAAATTCCCTTTCATCATCTTCTTCATCTGGATACAGTGCGGTACTACCCGTGTGTGATTCAGCTTCTTCGAACAGTTGTTGCCAGTGACCAAGCCAAACCAACATTCTAATTCTCACAGCAGCAACGTACCGGTTGAGATTACTGATCATCGTTGACAGAAGCAAGAAAATCTCCTGAAGACTCTGCAACAAGATAAACGGCATTGACAACCAGTACAAGTGAGCAATGTCTCCAAGACAACCCAACCAAGTGGCCAGTCCCAGAGCGGAAAACGCTCTCGCGTTTACCCACATTTCTTTCCAAAAAGGGCACAAATTTTTTCGTCCGGCGGAACGCAGCATATAAGCGAGATACAGAAAACAAAATATGTTGAACAGCATCACAACAGTGACGGGAACGAGAAACGCTCTTCTCATTTCGTATCTGTCCACAATAAAGCAATTCTTGCCTCCATACACGTCGTGTTCATTGTCCTGCATCTCCAACATCAAGCAATCGGCAACGATCAAAAAAGGAAGGATCCACGCGTAGAGGCAATATCTCGTGTATAGACGAATCGTTTGTTCTGGTGTCAGTCCAAAAGTCTGACCAAAAGTCCATCTCCACGCCATCACACCAGACCAGGCGAAACTGCACAAGGAAAAATAATGCAAACTCGCCCCCACCGCCTTACACCAATTCGCGTCGTTTCCGGCAATTATTTGACCGCTAATCAACACCAGATGCTTGAATCCGGACGAAATGAAAAGATTCAGGTAGCACTGCTCTGTTAAGGAGAATTGCTGAAGTCCAACAGTGTAGTAGACCACTATGATGACGATACCGATTGCAGCTGAAAAGAAACAAGCCGCCCACGATATCAGTTGGAGGATAGGATGATTGGGCCCGTGTGTGATGAACCACGTCCAGTCGACGTGAACGTTGTGCTCTCGCTCTTCGGCGTTCAACGAGTATCGCACTTGCTTCGATAGCACAAATGCGGAAACTAGAACAAATGGAGGAAGAAACGTCGACAAGCGTCGCTTCCACGACGGCACCTCGCGAGCCAAGCGGAGCCAACACGCTGTGACAGATGTGGGAGCAATGAGGAAACAACCGAGGACGGCGAGCGGAGCCAGGTACGATTGACCGCCGCTGTTGAAATCAAACGTGGAGTAGAATGACGATTTATTATTGCCTGCAGAGGAGGAGGAGAGCAACAGATTCGCCTAAAAGAAACGCAGCCGTATACGGTTATCAGATGACGTCAAGAAAAAGCAATCTCATTACATCGTGATAAGGATAGCAAGCGATCTGAAGGCGTCCGGGTGAGGAATCGCACCAGATGAACCGTTTTCTTGCCGCTGTAACGATTCTTGCTGCCACTGGCAGTGACGTAGTGACGTCCATCGAATAATTCGGAAGGGAAGTGATGACGTTTTCGGCGTCTTGACGTCTGGAGAACTGAAACGGATTGGAGTAGAGCAGGAAATAGATACAAAAGACAACGACAGATGTGAACATCATCGAACAAAAACAGACCGTTTTTTTTCTCGTCACAGGACGTGCTTGGTACTGGCAGAGTTTCCTCTCGCCGGACCAAATATACCAGCACTCAATGCAATTACAGTTCCTTTCAATGATGTCATGGGGACTTCACATTATACCTTCAAAAAAATAGACCCCCCCCCCCCCCCCCCCCCTGCGTCTTTGTTTTCCGGTCAAAATGTTTCCAAGTCACGTACGCGTTCAATCTCCAAAATGCTTGCAACAAGAGTACTTTACTGGGAGACGTTATTGTCACGCCATCATCTATGGGAGTATCACGCCACATCACGCCACTACTTTAATTAACCAATTCATTTTATTTAATTAAAAAGATGATAATAAAAAAGGTGATAAGAATTATGTTCGCTCGTCTTTTTTATCTTTCTTACGCTTTCTAGTGTCTGACGATTTTTCGCTACGAGTGCTGTGTCTTCGTTTACGATCTTCTCGCTTACACTCGTCCATAGACGTTTTCAGTCGACTTTCGGACTCCGAAGTTGACTGCGTTACCTTATCTTCCCTTTTTTCGTCTCTTTGCTTGGGTTTGTTTGCTCTCGCGCGATCCGACGCGGCACTTAGGACAAGATTGCCTAGGAACCGTTTGTTGGCTTTGCCAATGGGGCACTTTCGCCAGCCTAGCGATCCCGCAACTTCGGCGCGAATCTTTCCGCGTTTCGTTTCCTCCAAA
Organism: Oscarella lobularis; assembly: GCF_947507565.1. Lineage (NCBI taxonomy): Eukaryota > Metazoa > Porifera > Homoscleromorpha > Homosclerophorida > Oscarellidae > Oscarella > Oscarella lobularis. Next base: position 3,293,881 of record NC_089181.1, read on the forward strand.
ATCTCCTGAACAGCCAAGGCGTGCAACTCTTCGTCGTCCATTTGTTTTCGTTAGTACCGCGCGCTGGCTAAGCTTCATTGGCATCCGGGATAGAACTAGGCTCCAGCCGTTGCTTCGCCTAACGCGCGCGACGCGTTAGTCTCTTGTGGACAGGGTAACGCGTCGCGCGCGTTAGGCGAAGCAACGGGCTGGATCCTCGAGGCCTAGGATAGAACACGCACGCTTGTAACTACGAATCTGGATAATGCCGTGTCCGGCCGTTTTTCCCGACGCTAAAGGAGCTTTCACCTTTTTTCTATACACACTCCTTGGAACCAATCACGGTAAGATTGCTTTTCGAAGCCCGCAAGGGCACACTTTTCGGTCGCCACAATCCCGCAGCAAAACGTTCCGGGATAAAATACCGGTCAATACCATTCATTTTAATATTTCTGTTTCCTTGCACTATGCAGGAATTCTCGTCGCGCTGTCGCGAAAGGAAAGCGGATCGTTTTTGTACAATCCCACGACGGTCGTTCTAGTCGTAGAGTGCGTAAAACTCGTTGCAGCGACCGCGTTGTATGCGAAAAGGTCAGAAAGAGAGCGCTTTCGACAATCGTTCATATGACTTCCGGTCTCGTGGGCTTTTAGTTCCTCTGTAGGAGAACTCGTCCAAGAAGTTGTGAAACATAGAAAGTGTACGTTATTATAATGGATCGATCGCGTCTATTGTCAATAATTAATCTCAGTGGGTGCCTTGTACTTTGTTCCCGCGCTTCTCTACTGCTTGTTCAACAATTTGTCCTTCATCAATTTGGCGAATTACGACCCGACGACGTATTTCGTTCTACTTCAATTGCGCGTTGTTATGATGGGCTTTGTCTATCAGGTTGTACTCTCTTGGCTTTTAGTTAATTATTTAATTAATTGACATTGTTTGACCTTTTAGTGTTTATTTAGAAAACGACTGACTATGATGCAGTGGTCGTCTCTTGTTTTGCTGACAATTGGATGTATTATCAAAGAAATTGGCTATCAAAAATGGGTCAAAAAAGACACCTCTTTACACAATGGCAAGGACAATGAGGATAAGGATGATAATAAGGATGGTACTTTGCATCCTCTACTCACTCCAAACATTGCTACTGCTTTTCTATTGATGGCAGTTCAAGGCTTATGCTCCTGCTTTGCCTCAGTTTATAATGAATATTTACTGAAGGGGAAAGCTAGCACAGCCAATCAGTCAGCTCCATTAATGGTGCAGAATGTGTTTATGTATTTGAATTCGATTCTGTGCAACCTGCTCTTTCTCGTTTTCAAAGGCGATTTTGTTAGCGTTTTTCAATGGAAGAGCATTCAATCTATAGGTCATCCAATCGTCATTGGTATTATTGTCAATAGTGCTACGACTGGCCTTGTCACAAGTGTTTTTCTCAAGTCGTTGAATTCAATTTTGAAGTCGTTTGCAAATGCTATTGAAATTTTGCTAACTACGTTTGTTTCTTACATTTTATTCAACTCGCCTTTGGACCTGTTTACTGCATTGGCTGTATTGGTTGTAGTTTGTGCATCATTTGTGTACAATCTTAATCCGGTGAAAAATGAAGATCTAAGAAGGGAAAGTGGACAAAAGGAAGAAGAAGAAAATTAAAAAAAAAACCGACATAAAAAGCAAGCTGAGTTGGTGTTTATGACAGAAAAAAAAGCAAGCTAGCTGGTGTTTATAACGTATACCGGTATGTCTTTTTTCTATGCATCACATCCGGGGGTCAATTTTGCGCCGCCACGTGCTCCAAACGGCGAACACTGTTTTTTCCGCGTGTTTGAGTTGTTTCGTCCGTCTCCAAGGAGTCAGGACATTCGAAGTCACCTAATTAGCGGCGGCGGAAACGCGCGAGCTCGATGCTAAGGCGAATCAACGCGTCCGACGTGATTCGCTTCGGCGCGTTCGCCGCGACCAACGTCGCTCTCTTCTACAGCCTCCGATGGTTCCTCCGTTATCTCGATCCAGCTCGAAGAGGCCGAGCGACGGCGGAACGGCAAGCGAAGACGATTCTCGACAAACTGGGCATCAAGAACGTGCGCGCGCTCACCGAATACGAACTCGCCGTCGCCTCCGATCTGATCGACACGTCGCTCATCGCGACGACGTGGACAGAAATTGGTGGACTCGATGACGTCATCGAAGCGCTAAAAGATGACGTCATACTGCCACTATCTCACCACCGTTTATTCGAAGGATCGACCCTATTGGCTCCTCCGCGGGGCGTCCTTCTCTACGGGCCGCCTGGGTGTGGAAAAACGATGCTGGCTAAAGCGCTGGCAAAGGAAATCGGTTGTCATTTCCTAAATTTGCAGCTGTCTTCTCTCGGCGACAAATGGTACGGGGAATCGCAAAAACTCGTCTCCGCCGTCTTTTCCCTGGCAAATATCATTCAACCTGTCGTGATATTTGTGGACGAGATCGACGCCTTTCTGCGCTATCGACAGCACTCGGATCACGAAACCACGGCGATGATGAAAGCAATTTTCATGAGCCTCTGGGACGGATTGGAATCGGATCCAGCCGCCCGGATAGTCATCCTCGGCGCAACGAATCGTCCAGAGGACGTCGATCCGGCGATTTTACGTCGCATGCCTTTGCGATTTCAAGTCGGACTTCCCGACTCCCAACAGCGACTTGCCATTCTCAAAGTGATTCTTGCGAAGGAAAAATGCGACGATGACGTCGATTTGAAGCGCTTGTCGCTCGTGACGGACGGCTATTCCGGTAGCGATTTGCGCGAAATATGTCGCGTTGCCGCGCTCGCGTGCGTGCGTGAAAGCATCCGGGACGGCACGGAAGCGACGACACGTGATCAGGTTCGAGGCATCCGAATGGACGATTTGGAAGGCGCGTGTCGTCGTCATCGCAAAACCGGCGACAAGACTCCGTTTCAAGATTTTGGTACAGTTTCGTAACTAATAAGTGGGCGTGAATGTGTTCGTGGGCGTGCATTGTTATGATCTACGTTTTCTCGCGGAATCGTTACGTATGACATCATCTTCCGCCTCCTCACTCGTTTCGGTCTCCTTGAACGCCGACGGAAGCGCGTCATCGCTAAGAGGCGTAACCTGATACATCTTGCTCGTTTATTTATTCGATTAGGGCGGAGCAAACAAATCTCGTGCAGACAGACGAATGAGCGCATACATATACGCGCAGGTTATATAAAGCGCAGGTGGTTCTCCTCCCCCCGCTGGGCTCTCACAGTCGATTTGAATAACCGTCGCGTCGCGTTCGATGTGCGTCAGTTTGGTTCGCGCTCCCGATGCGCTCGCAACGTAGAATCCTCGTCGTCTACCAAGCGATTGGCGGCAGTTCGTCGCCGCTGCGACTGTCGCTTCAAACGGACGGGCGCGGATGGTTTACAATCGGAAACGACAGTGGGCGCGATCTGCCGATCGTCGGCGCCGAATCGTGGAAACGAGTCACGGTTCGTTGGTTTCCCGCACAATTTGCCATACGGTAGACGAGCGTGGCTAATCGCCGTGTTTGACTCTATAGGAGGAAATTGGGCGCGCCTGTGGGCTAAGTGGGGAGACGGATCATTTGACGTTGGTCAGTCTCGACCGACCCCTTCTGGCGTTCAAGTGCGTGCAGGACCTGCTCGACGTCGTCGACGGACCGACCGTTCGAATTGCCTTGAAACAGCGCGCGCCTCTCGCCGAGAAACGAGCGCGCGACGTGAAACGCGGCAAGAAGCGCGAAATCGAATTGCGTCGCGCCCGCGAAGGTCTGGCACGAGTCAGCGGTTTGCTCGACGCACGCGAGCGTGAGAAAAGTTCTTGTTCGAATTCGACTCGTCGTACCGGCAGCTGCCAAGACGATATTCATGATATGAACTCACTTTGCATGTCGTCGGATGCGAAGGTCGTAGGCAGCAATTTCCGTGCGGAACAGTCCGTAGCGACAACCGCAACGATTACAGTTCCGACATTTCCTTCGAGTTCGCCAAAACGACAAAAGTCGTCGAGCATCCTTACGTCCAGGGAGCCGGATCGACTTACACGAGCACGCGCGGGTAATTAGCCTAATTACATCCTATACCCAATCACGACGCCCCCCCCTCTCGCGCGCAAATGGGGCGCCCTAATGTGCAAATTACGCACGTCACATTTTCGACGTCGCGGCGCGTTGGCCGAAGTTTGTTTCGATCGTTACTCCTAACAACACGATCATTTATCTGCTATTCGTCCCGTTTAGGCGGCGTCCTGCCGACTTCCGGGCCCGACGCGCCAGCGAACGTCGTCGTATCGGGCGCCTTTGGAAACGGCGTTTACGTTCTGTGGACACCCGTCAGGTAGGTCGTCGAGCAGATTGCGGGCGGGAGCTACGCGCCCGATTGGCGCTTTTCTGTAATTGGGGGTCCCTTGATTGTATTGACTCTAGAACACGGTCTCCCGTGTTTGACTCCCTGGGATACGAGACCGAGTCGAAATGAACTTAGGGTTCCCGTTTCGTAGTAGCGTGGGAAAGGATCCAAAGGCTTTATTTAGTTTGCGCGAGACATGTCTCCCCCGTTTTTGGCCCAACCTTTCTCCTCTACTTCTTCTCTCTATGAATAAATGAATGAATGAATAGGCAGGAACTGCGCCGGCGGGATATTTACGATATTTAAATTCTCTGCTCATCGTCTTGTGTCCGCGTGGTTAGGTTGGATTCCGGAGATTGTAACAATGGTTTCAAGGTGCTCGGCTACAAGGTGTTCCTCAATGGCCAATTGGAAGCGCTAGTCGAAGGTCCATTCGTCTCGCACGTCGTCCTATTCGAAGTCGAACCCGATCGAGACAACGAAATAGTCGTCAGGTAAGCGTGCATCGCACGAGCAGGCATGCGAAGCACGAACGGCTGGCGGTTTTTTTGGGGGGTCCCCGTTATTAAATCTGGCTAAATTTCGTGCACTCCGTGCTTCGCTAGGGATGCCACGCATTTTAGTAGTAGCGTTGGGCGCGTGGCGTCAGTTCCCATTCATTGCCCGAGAGCAGACTTTCTAAATAGTTCCGTCGAGACCCCTCCGAAACGACTTTGAAAACAATATAGGCTAAAATGCTTAAAGCCAGACATCTGCACGGAAAGCGCTAAAGGCCGAATGATTGCCGTTTCCGCAGATAAAGGCCAGGCGACGTTAGCCGCGCTGCCGCTGCTTTGACTGCCACCCGGCCTTTTCAGAGAGTCTCCCCACACCTAATGTCTTTAGCCAAGTCCTGTTGTGATTCCTAATAGATGTTTCTATAGAACCCGCTGCAAAACAATTGACTCGGAACCGTCCGTCCCCGTCAAGTACAGGTTCGAAATAGTGCAAAGCGTATGCATGACCCCCGTCAACAATTCCGGTTCCCACAGGAGCGATTGCCCGCCAGTGGGGGGAAACGCGTTGCCGCGTCGCTTGGTCGAAGCCTTGAACAAATTGACGAACACTGGTGGTGGTGGTGATGGTGGTGGTGTGTCATCTATAACAACGGCGCGACTGGGGGCGGAAACCTCGGCGGTCGACGCGGTTGACATTGACAAGCAGAGCAGCGTTACCTCCAGCAGTGGAATCGAGACGGACGACGGCGGGGAGAATCATCGCATGCCTACGTTTAGTGCCCCACCGTCTCCTGTGCGAACTCCCGGCGCCACCTGTCCGCCGGATAGTCCGCTCGACGTCAAATTGACCGAAGATGCGGACTCTCTGTTGGTCGAGTGGAAACCTGTCGAGTAAGTTCCGACCGCCGACGGGCGTATTTCGTTCAATTATTGGTCGATGTTGAGGTTGGACGCAAAGGGCTTGAACAATGGACATCGAATTCTCGGTTATAAGATTTATGCCAACGGGAAGTTGATGACGCGGGCGAGAGGACCAAAGGCGAGCAGCGCCTGTTTGCAGATCAGTCAATTTCCCGTGTCTTTGAATCCTCTGGCTTTGGCTGTCAAGTCAGTTTGATAACGCTGTGAAGTGAGAATAAAATTGCATCTATTTTTTTCCTCCCTCCCCCCCTAGGACTCAAGCTATATATCTTGATTCGAAGCCTTCGAATAAGTGCCTCTTTGCGAAGGCGCGATTTCTCTCGCGAAAGTCGCTCAGTAGTAGTCGCGATTCAATCTATTCCTCTGATGCTGATCGAAGCCGGCACGCGTCGGAGGCGGGGAAGATTGCGGCGGCTCGCCCCTTTCAGATGAACAAAGACGACTCTGGAATCTTTGAGCAATTGCAGGGGCCAGGCGACTCGTCGCAGATAGCCACGTTCACTTCAACTGCCATGGCTCGATTGCCATCTGCAGAAGCCCGTAATCAGAAAACTGAGAAGACAAGTATGGAATGAAAGAGGCTTTGCTAGGCTGGCTTGTCTAATGACTCGTTTTTAGGAGCTTGTATTGAGACAGCTCTATGAAATGGATAGCTGAATTTACTACTAGAAATATGCATGACCGCCATTCAGTTGTCGCAATGGTTGAACTTACTAGATGGGAAGTTTATACTGTAGATTTATTACGAGGAGTCTAATAATTTGTAAGGAATTGTTTCTAGTTGGATTTATATGATAGGTTCTCTATACTTTTTTTTGTCAGATACAGGACGTTTGCATTGGGCTAATAACATTGACGTAACAGTTCGAATAAACATAGCAACAACAAACCACTGGAGCACATTTCGCGGTTTATTTATCAGCGGTGTATAATAGCTTCCGTTGCGGCTACGCACTGACGCTTTTGGCAGAGGGGCTCCTGTTTATTTGTACAGACTGTTGGAAAACAACCAACCAGACGCGAAACCACAATGTGCCAACAGATAGATAAGCTAGCGTTCAGCTACTCGATTTCTCCGGACAATCTAGATCACGCCAGACTGCACCAGAAAGCAATTACAGCAGGTGTGCTGGCAGCGTGTGCGTGTGCACGAGAGCGTGCACGTGCGCTGAATAAAGCAACCTTTAGCGTGCTTAACCTACATGACGTCATTCTCTCGCGACGACGATTTCGTCGTGTTCGCAGTCAGCACACTTGCTCTAGCCCTATTCATCTGCACGGCAATTTACTCCAAGACAATATTAAAACGATTCTTCGCATCGATGTCATCAGACGACGCTCGTCCTTCGAACGGCGCCGCCGATTCGGTGCCGTCTAGCCTCGGATCGCTCTCTCTGCAAGCCGGCGGCGGCACCAGTCTTCATCCAGCCGTAAAACAGAGAATGAAACATCACAAGACCGCCTTCAAGTACGTGGACGAAGCCCTGAAATTGGAAGAGCAAGCGAGCAAGGAATCGCATGGGCATTGGAGAGAAAGAGCCGTTCGCTTGTATCAAGCTGGAATGGACGAATTGATTAAGGGAATTGGAATCGACGTTCCCAAAGAAGGTACAGTACTAAAATGTCTACGTCATAAATCATCTCTTTTAGTGACGGGAAGCGAGAGAGAAAAAACGGAGTCATTGTGTGAGAAGATGATGGGGAATTTGGAAAACGTCCACGAACGCATAGCAGAACTCAGTCAGTGCATATCCCTACAGGAAGCACTTAGATCATCGTGTCTTTGTTTAGAGAAAGAAATGTCTACTAGTACTCCGGTGGATGTACTTCCACCACCGTCATTGCGTCCCAGAAAAAGTCCCAAGTACGTCGTCCAGGCGAAGGTACCTCGCGCTCATCCTCCCCCAAGCAAAGAGCCTTTGCATGTGCATCCACCCACCAAGCGTTCCAACTCAACGGTGAGTAGGAAGGCATAGGAGTTCTTCTTCTATTTTTGGACTGATTGTAGTCGCAGTCATCTCCTAAGAATGATTTTGCTGTGCCTGGAGTTGACCCTAAGCTAGTTGACTTACTCAAAAACGAAATTATTGACAGGTACGTAAGCAATTCTTCTTTTTCGATATTTCATCTGATTAAATAATTAATGAACAGATCGCTGGCTGTCAGCTGGGATGACATAGGTATAGTGCTGCGTGTGAATATTGATTGTTTGAGGATATATTTTGAGGTCTTTAGCTGGCCTTCATTTGGCCAAAGAAAGTCTTCAGGAAATGGTCATTTTGCCTGCTCAACGACCGGAAGTATAACGAGCGGACACATTGAGACAATCAACAAAGATTTCTTTTTCTAGCTTTTTACGGGTCTCCGTTCTCCTGCACGTGGAATTCTTCTTTTTGGTCCTCCAGGAAATGGAAAAACCATGCTGGTACACATGTGCATTGTCAGAGAAACCTTTCTTTTTTTATTTGATTCCAGGCTAAAGCCGTTGCCACGGAGTCAACAGCTACTTTCTTTAACATCAGTGCTTCTACCATAACGTCAAAATGGGTAACAGGAGCGGTAGCAAATTATCTATCACACGTGTAAAGAAAACGTTTTGCTCAGCTTGGAGAAGGAGAAAAACTTGTAAAGGCTCTCTTCATAATGGCACAAAGGCTCCAACCAAGCGTTATATTTATTGGTAAAATTATTTCCGTGATGACTATTGGCTCTAATGCGCAATGCGAGCGTTTTAGACGAAATAGACTCGCTGTTGTCAGAGAGAAAGGAAAACGAGCACGAAGCAATGCGAAGAGTTAAAACGGAATTTCTCATTAGTTTTGATGGAGTAAGAATTTGCACGTGCTTTGGTTAATTAATTAATTAAAACGATGGTCCTTTTTAGTTGAGTTCTACTCATCAAGATCGCGTTATATTGATGGGAGCAACAAACAGGCCCCAAGACATAGACGATGCAGCTCTAAGGTAATCAGCAAAACTAATAATTGTCAATGTCAATGTATTTTTAGGCGTCTAGTCAAAAGGGTATACATTCCACTTCCAGACTACGCAGTTGGTTAAACAACAGCAATTTGTTCTGTGTATTATTATAACGCAATGTAGACGAGAAAACTTCTTTTGGAGAAACTGCTCAGAGAGGGATCAGATTTGACGGAAAGAGACTTTGCCGCTCTTGCGAGGTAGAATGTCCCTTCTTTTATTGATTCTTATTGTTGTTTCAAAGGCTTACGGATGGGTATTCCGGTAGCGACATGAACGCCTTAGCACGAGACGCAGCCATGGGTCCGCTACGAGGTGAGTCAACGTTGAAACGTCAGAATAACAGAGTCACGTGTTTTCTACTAGGTTTAGATTCGAACATGATTCGTCACGTGCCGGCCAACGAGGTCAGACAGAACAAGAATATCTTACGATGAAATTTTTGACTTGAATAACAGGTGAGAAAAATCAATTTTAGCGACTTTCAGACTTCTCTCAAGCGGATCCGACCAAGCGTAAGCGGAAGCACTTTAAAAGCGTACCAGGACTGGAATCAAAAGTATGGGAGCACTGCCTAGCTAATGCCAAGAACCCCTTTTTTGTACGTACTAATGATAATTAATCGAGGGTAAATATTCTCGAAGCTATGTCGTCTATAATCCAGTCTATGCCGGTCAGCAAATTCTCTCCTGTCACTGCACTACATCGCTCTATATTCCAATGGTGAGCCCTAATTGAATTCAAATCGAGTGCCGCGCAAATTTCGTCTCCAGTCAAAGCGCCGGGGAGATCCTGTTTGTTGGCAAAAACGAGAAGAGTGGCGCCGAGAAGACGCTAAAGGTATAGCGCGCGTTAAAAAAGCCGGAAATTCGACTTTCGTCTTCTCGCAACTCGCCTCTTCCTTGAGAAGACCGTGAAGTTCTCGCTTGCAGTCGTCCAATCGACGTTTATCGGCGCTATCGACGACCCAAACGATGCCGTCGGTCGATTCGAAGTAGTTTCTCCAGTAGGAACGAAGCGATTTCTGTCCTCCGACGTCCCATACGTTCAATTTGAAGCTGAAACGAGTCGATCGAACGCTAGCGTCGTTCGGGAATCGACTTACTTTTTATGCTCGAACGTCTTGATGTTGAATCCGAGCGTCGGAGATATCGTGTTGATGTCTTCGCCGTTGAATCGTTTGAGAATCGTCGTTTTTCCCGCGTTGTCGAGCCCTCTACGTCATTTGCGCGATGGCGAATGCTGCGAGATTAATCGGAGTGTCGTCTTACAGCATGAGAAGACGCACTTCTTTCTCTTTCTGTCGCATTTTTTTCAGAATCGTTAGCAGTCCCATGTTGTTATTCGGGATCTGTTGTAACGTCGCGGACGCGCGCGTTAAAGAGTATAAGAATGTCGGAAAGCGGCGACACCGTTCGCTTATTTGACGTCACAGATCCCACACACGCTCCAGAAGGTCATACGGCATACAAAATTACGCTAAGAGTGAGTGAGGCCCCTTTTCGAATGAATGACACATAGAATGTGCGCCTTCTAAAAGGTCTTTTCGAAGAACAGCGGAACGAATTTGACCGATTCGGAAGTAAGCCGCCCGTTCGCGCAGAATCCAGACTAAAGATCTCGCCTCGAAGCAGATAATCGTGTGGAAACGCTTCAGCAATTTCCAACAACTTCGCAAGCAGCTCGTCGACGTCTACAAAAAACGCAGCGAAGATCCGCGCGACTTTCCGCCATTCGTGAAAGCTCGCTACTTCGGTGAGAAAAGCCGCACGACGAACGCGCGCTAAAACCAACTCTGCCCTCCTTCTAGATCGCTTCGACGAACGCGTAATCGAAGAACGACGCGTCGCCGCTCTTCAACTGCTCCAATTCGCCGCCAGTCAATCGATTCTAAGCGAAAGCGAACCGCTTCTCAAGTTCTTAGAGGTGATGACCACGCCCACTATCGTGCTCCCTTACGAATTCTTCTCCCTCAAGGGCGGAAAGGTAGTGAAACGCGGCGGTTCCGAATCGCTGACGTCAATCGAGTCCGGAATGGAGGAGATTGGAAGGCGAGACGTCGACGAAGTCTCTCTACCCGAATTGCCTCGAATTGATCTCAATGATGCCCCTGGTAGTGATAGTAACAACGACGATTTGATTCCCACCCATCCGCGAACGTTGACTGACGCTAGTATATTGTCATCAGTCACTACAGGTAGTATTGACACGGTGGAAAGGCGTGATAATAGTGCAAGCGATGCAAGCAAACAGAATCTCTTCTTGAGTGATTCTATGGATTCTCTTCAGCGGGAGACGGTGCCGCTGGCTGTGGGCGGCGGCGATGACGTCGACATTGATATGCCGTCTCTGCCGTCCTTATTGATTAATGAGGCGGGTGATGTGACGGTGTGGGGGTCTCCAAAGGGGAGTGGGACACCAGGACGCATTGTTAGTCCGCTCGGTGGCACGTGGCTTCACAAGCAACCGTCCGAAGTCACTTCCCTCGCGTCAGACAACGAAGGAAATGAAGGCGAAGAGGAGGAGAGAGCCGGAAGCGCGAGTCCCGTCGAAGAAGATACCGGTAGTCGTCTCAGTCCAGTAGAAACTCCACTTCTAACGTCAGATATTGTTGACGTTTCTTCTGAACCTCCTGCTGCGACGACGGCAGAGTCACGTGATGTGACTGGGCTTGATGCCGGAGATAGTTGGTGGCAGAAAGCGTTGAGTACGACCGATCACGAACTGACGGACGTTCTGGATGAAATGGAGAAAAACGAAGAATCGGACGCTTGCAAAGAGACGGAGACGATCGAAGGGGATCATCCTCAGAGTAGCGACAGTCCGAAAAAAGACGAGGAAGTAGACGGAGGAGCTAATTTATTATTTGACGATTTGACGGCCAATAGTAAAGGTGAGAAGATGGATCCAAAGATTACTCCTCTTCAATTGCCCAAAGTTGACTATGTCACGCAATCGAGTCAATTAATTCGCGACGCTATCGATAGCGAAATGCAGCAGGATTTTCGTCGAGCATTTGACTTGTACAAACAGGGAGTGGACATGCTACTTGGCGGCGTTCAAGGTAACGTTAGAACGAATCATCCAACCCCTTCTTATAGCGTCTTTGCTCTCAGAGGATCCGAGCGACATTCGACGACAGATGGTAAAACGAAAAACGAATCAATATCTAAAAAGAGCCGAAGTTATTCAACGTCACTTTCTCTTGAACGAGAGCGAGGTAGAACGCGATTGAGATTTGAGTGTATTTTCAATAGCAATGAAGGCCCCTTAGGTGTCGCTTGACGACGATAGCGACGCCAAGATCATTGCCTCCGTTGACGAACTCGATTCTTCGTCGTCGACTGTGAAAACGCCGCCGAAATATTCCGCTTCGTTGCGTCTACATGACTTTAAAGTTTTGGGGCTTATTGATAAGGTATGCTCCGCGCGAATAGTTCATCTCGAATCGATTCTTGTTTCTTCTAAGGTTCAACTTGTGCAGAATAAACGCACTGATGATGTTTACGTAATCAAAGTAACAGAGAGCACGGACGATTTTTTAAATATTCCCCAGTCTCTACGTCATATTCTAGGGCCTACATAAATTGTACAATCCGACGGCTTCCTTGCGTCGTCAAAAACGAAATCCGAAAGAAACGCGAAGAAGCAGAAACAGAGCGGCAGTGAGTAGAAGAGAAAAACAAAACAAAAAGCTAGTTTTCTTTGTCTCAGTTTCAGTGTCCTCACATGGTAAAAGTCTTCGGTCACTGCGAAACGTCAGGCGCCGTCTACGTCCTACTGGAGCACGTGACCAACGGCCGACTCACTGATCATCTTAAGTCGGTGAGAGAGGAGGCGAAGAGTAGAGCAGTCGAGCCGCCGGCTACGGCAACGAAAGACGGAGACGGCACGGATACGCGCTACTGTCCTGGAATCGCTGGAATAAATCCAAACGAGAAATTGAAGCCGCCTCCTCCGCAAGGAATAAGTGATGAACAGATCGCTCGATGGGTGGCACAGGTTGTCGTTTGTCTGACTCAGCTACATATGAATGGATTAGTATGGAGGTGCGAGAGCCAGTTCGTTTGACTGTCTAATGAACGCGCTTTCGTAGGGATCTTCATCCAGGCAATCTTCTCTTGAATGATCGAGGTTTTTTTTTCGTAGTAGAGGTGTGCACGAAATCGCTCCTAGTACATCCCTTGTAGGAGACGTCGTTTTGACGCACTTTGGGTCGTGGGATAATATAGATAGAACGATACAGGAGACGGCTGTGGAAAATTTGTACGTGGCACCCGGTGAGTGAGCTACAGTCGATAGTTAACTATTGAGACTAGGCTCGGCGCGTTTTTTGTTTGTAGAATTGATAGGGATGCCTGTGGCTACACCTGCGGCTGACTGGTGGAGCGTTGGCGTCATTTTATTTGAACTTCTTACTGGCGCGGTGCGGAATATCAAAAGTGTTATCTATGAATGGTCACTCGTATTTTTTACGTGCAGCGCTTCAAGGATTGTCATCCAGATGGCGTTCATTCTCATCTGCCTCTTAGCATACCCGTAGAACTGTCGCCAGCAGCGAAATCGTTAATTGAAGAGGTAAGAAAGACATCTCTTTGAATTAGTTCATCTGTGCAGGGAAATTTTTTCTAGTTAATCCAACTAAATGCACAAGAAAGGCTAGGTGAGTGTTTTGTTGCTAAAAACTCCTGATTGATGCATCTGTGCTACCCGGGGGGGGATACAGGCAGTCGTTGTGCTGGCGTAGAAGAGATCATGTCTCATGCGTTTTTCACGTCTGTTGAGTGGGACGATCTATAGGGGACAACTTTTGTAGATGATGATGATTTATTTATATCACGTTTTCTATCGTTATTTTCCGGAATTGAAGTTGGTTCAAACACTCCTTAATTAGTGTACTAAACACTGCAGCTACTGGCGTCGCTCACCCTCACCAACAGAAAAACCTCTTAGGCGGAAGCTGTTGCAAAAGAAATGGAATCAGCGAACTTGACGAGTTTAGTTTCCCTTGTACAGCATGTGTAGAGATATCAATAGTCGTACATTTCGCTGCTGTTTGTTCGTCGCTGTAATCGCTTCAAAAACGGTTAGAATAGAACGAAATGAGAATGGCAGGACCCAACACGATCTAGTCTAAGACGCTCTTCGAGTCTGTGAGCTCAATCCTTGCGCAGAGAACCGACTTCAAGTGACGTCTTCGTCGATTCGACCGTGCGTAGGTCTCTCGCGCGCGTTTTGCAAATAGGAAAAATCCAGGGACAAATTCTGCATTTATTAGAGTTTAAAAATTACACGGCTACAGTACAGTAAAAATAGTCTTGCGAGTACGGGCGAACTCTTCGATTGTCTAGACCCTGCAAAATACGAATTAGTTACTGCCAAATCATCGTTGTACGTACCTTTTTGTTGCGTCCGTATTCGCGTTACCCAGGCTACACCGCGGGGAGGTTCGGACGCGTCGTAGCCCAGGGAAGTCTTCGCAAAGCGATGACCCCCTTCCAAAAAGTGTCGGGCGAGTTGCGGGTCCTCGGCCACTCCGATCAGTACCGCCTGGACGAGAGTCGGCCCCTAAAACCGAGTCCCCCGGCTCGTTGGTACCAAAGCCTTCGGTATGTCTTCCTGAGAAGAACCGGGCCTTGCGGAAGTGGAGAACGGCCGACCTTGTAGAGTCGACAGGGAAGGCAGTGCAATGCCCCAAGCCGAAGTCTCCTGGGCCAGGTCATCCTCCGTCTAATCGTGCCAATGGTGAGATAAGTGCCGGCAACCAGACCGCTTGCGACACCCCCTCCAAGTGGGTGATCGCTTGGGTCCTCATGACACTGACATTCGATTTTTCTCTGATTAATATATTGATTCTATGCATGCATCCCCCTTCCCCTGTCTATTCCCGTCCCCTTCACTATCTCTTTTCTGCTTTCTGTCGGTTCTTTCTTTGTGTTTAACTAAATACAGTACAGTCGTGCCCGCTCGAGCCTAGCGCGGGCCGTACTTGTTTGGCAACAATAAGACATCGGCGACCTTTCCGCCCAGTGCGTAAACCGAGGCCGAAGCCCCCCATCGCCCTGCCTACGGGCTCCGGCACGGATTATCCGTGGGCCACGCTGAAACAACAACCCAGAACTTGCCTTTTGTCTTCCCCCTGCCGGTCCGATCAAGGAAGAGACGCAGCGAACCGCGTCGCATCCACCCTCAGCCGCAACTGAAGGAAGATCGGTGTGCGCTTCGCTTTTGAACCGCGTAGCTCCGCCCCAGCGCGCTGATTGGTCCGTGGCGGTCACGTGGGACTGACCTAGCGCTGTGATTGGTCCGAAACATAGAGGCGCAAAAAGCAAACCGGTTTGGAAACCGGTTTGACTTGTTGCTCTGTCGGCCGCGAGAGTCAGCAGTTTATTTTTGGCGTCATATGATGTAAGACTGCACGTGCGTGACGCATGACTGCGCGCGCGACTTCAAGATGGCGGAGAACGAAGCCAACGCGACGACGGACGGGCGACGACAAAGATAAGCCGCAAGGACCTTGCCGCGAGATTTAAAGAACATAGGTTAGCATGCTAGTTGATCGGCTGGCGCTGCTCTTGGCGTTTTTCGCTGGCGCTGTCGACTTCGCGAAGCGAACTGGGCGTATATTGCAGCGGTTCTCATCGTCTCTTTCAGGAATGGAAAGGCAGGAAGTACTACAATACCCGTAGAACTGTCGTCAGCAGCAAAATCGTCAATTGAAGAGGTAAGAAAGCATTCTCGTCTATATCTGATGATTTATTCATATCACGTTTTCTACAATTGAAGCCGATTCAAAAAGCACTTGATCAACATCTTTCGTCATTTATTATTGTGTGGGAAATGAAGCCGGAAGTCCGAAGAACGGCGGAAGATACGGGCTACTACACTTCACACAACCTGACGCCTGACCTTCGCGTGCTGTTCACTGTTTCCTCCTGATCATGACGAGCAAGAAGAAAAAGATTCCCTACAACGTCGTCGTCAACACGATGGACACGGGCGGAGCCGGCTACGATGGCGGCATCTTCATCACTATCATGGGAAGTGCGGGAACTTCAGGCGAACTCGCCTTATGGAAAGTCAAGTGGCTTCGAGAGGATTTCGCTGAGGGAAAGAGCGAATCGGCATCGCTGGAGGTAAGCAATCAGCGCGTTGGGGCTGATGATTTTTTGGAATGTCGTGACGTTACGCGCAGGGTTCCGACGTGGGCGATTTGTACGCGATCAAACTTCGAATCGACAATCCGAACGATCCGTGGAAGCCGGGAATGGTGACCGTCACGAAAGAGGACGGCACCGTCGGTTACTTTCCGTGTTATCAGTGGATCACGACGGAAATAACTGTTCGGGAAGCGAAAGGTGCATAAATTAATTACGTGCACATGCATCACGCCTTTCCACTGCTATGCCCGCTTCAGAGGACCGCCTTTACCACACGTCTACGTGACATGGGGGGGTTAATTAAATAGAGTAGAATCATGCATACATTATTTCGAGGATGCGATATTTTTTTCTTGTACTGTAGGGGCCTACGTGACACGGGGGTTAATTAAATAGATAGCATACTATTTCGAGAGTAGGATTCTGGATTTTTAAGACAATGCTGATTAATTAATTAAATAGATAGCGTACTATTTCGAGGGTGGGATTCTGGATTTTTAGGGACGCTCGCGTTTCAAGACAATGCCGAGTTGCTTGCTCTGAGACAGGAGGAGATCAAGAAGTGGAATGATCTGCTTCCTTGGCACGGCTGGGCGAGCATGCCCTCCTATCCCAACTATTCGACGCACGACGATCTTCCGCGCGATTTGCAGTTTGAGAGCGAAAAGCGACGCGACATGAACGACTATCGCACGGAGGGCACCTATAATTTCTTGCTCCAGAAAGTCTGCGGTTTATTCAGCAAAATTGAGCACTTTTTTCACTATACCGAATTTTTCAAAATGGGGGTCAGAATTCAAAAAAAACGAGAAGAGTTTAAAAGAAGAATCTCTGTGTTTAGGTCGGCGACGGCAAAGTTCCTTCCGTTTCTCACAGATGGTACACTGATCGAGAATTCGGTCGCCAGTTCTTACAGGGCGTTCATCCCACCGCTATATTTCGCGTTGACAAAGCCTTGCCCTCGAAATTTCCCGTCACTGACGATCACGTCAAAGGCTCGTTGGGCCGAGGCGTCACTCTCCAGCAGGCGATAGACGTAAGAAATGAATTTATTTCTTTATTTGAATAGTGACTCTTTTTTTTTCTAGGCTGGTCACATTTATATGGTGGATTGTCAACTGTTGGTTGGCATTCCCGTTCCTGAGGACCGCTATGTGACTCCGGCTATGGCGCTCTTCTACGTGACCGCTTCGGACACTCTAATGCCTATTGCCATTCAGTTTCACCAGGAACCGGGTCCTGGGAATCCAATCTGGACGCCAGATGACTCGCACGCCGATTGGCTGTGCGCCAAACTCTTTCTAAAATGTGCCGACGCTCAGGTTTGATATTTAACAAATATTTACCATCACCAGTTCGATAATGTTTTTATTAAAGATTCATGAAATTCTTGGTCATCTGTTGCGCACTCATTTGGTCATGGAACCGGTTATGACGTCGATGCTTCGCAACGTGGCTCGCTGTCATCCGCTCTTCAAGCTTCTCATTCCCCACATGCGCTACACGATTGCCATCAACACTCTCGGACGCGTCACTCTCGTCGGCGCCGGCGGTTTCGTCGACAAAGGAATGGCCATCGGCGGAGGCGGTCATCTCGATTTAATCAGACGTAAGAAAAAGTCAATATATTAGCGTATCATTATTTTTTCTTTTTTTTTGTAGTGGGCTACAGAAAATTCGACTGGCGTCTCCTCAACGTGCCTCACGCTTTAGCTCAACGTGGAGTCGAAAAGCTTCCGCGCTACTATTACCGCGACGACGCGCTGAAGCTGTGGAACGCCATGGAAGCGTTCGTCAAGGAAGCGATTGCCGTCTACTACAGCGGCGGCGACGACGACGTGAAGAAAGACAAGGAGCTTCAGAATTGGATTGGCGACTTGCACGCCGACGGATTGCCGCAGCACGGTCTCGACGGCGAAGTCGATCACCACGTGCCCAAGAGCGTCGACTCCGTCAAGGAGTTGATTGACTTTCTCACGCGCATCGTCTTCTGCTGCTCGGCGCAGCACGCCGCTGAGAATTTCGGTCAATTTGACTATTACGCTTACAATCCGAATGCGCCTATGATTATGCGTCGACCGGCGCCGACGAAGAAAGGTGAAATGACGCTGGAGAAGGTCGTGGCGAGCTGCGGAACGGCAGACGATGCGTCTGTTCAAATTGCTGCGACGTGGACGTTGGCGGCTTTTAGTGAGGATGAAGTGAGTGTGCCTCTCTCTACGGCGTTTAATTATAATTATTGTTTTTTTAGGTTTTTCTGGGCAACTACCCAGAGCGTCATTTCAAAGAGGAGAAGACTCTCAAAGCCGTTGCCGGATTTCAAGCTGAACTGAAGAGAATCGAAGCGGAAATCGATGAGAGGAACAAGGAGGCCGAAGTTCCGTATATCTACCTGAAGCCAAGTAGAGTTCCCAACAGCATTGCCGTTTGAACTCGTGATTAAACTTGACGTTCTGTGGACTCAACGTTTTTCATGTTTTTTTTTGTTTTCTCGTTCGTTTGTTGTACGTCGTAGGGGTCAAAGAGATCTCGCATGGGAAGTCTAGAGGCGCCCTAGGGGAGGTACAGGTACAGACAATGGAGGACTCCGCGACGACATTTTATTCAAGTATGCGCATAGACTCTTTATTTTTTATACACAATATCGATTATTTCTTCAGCAGTTCTCTTGGAATCTCACTCTCTTACAAGTTTGGGACGTCGACTGACCGCGCTTTCTACGTCGCACTTGAGCCGGCCCCTCGTCTTGAACGTCATCAGAAGGACGTTGACTCGACTGAGAGCAAATTACGCCCGTCATCGAAGCCGAACTAAATCCCGGCGGCGGCGAGACGACATCCGACTTGCGACGACGGTATCGAATCCGTCTCGAATCGCTTTGAAAATATTCCTTTTCGCCTTCCTTTTCATCATTTCGACGCCGCGCTTCCTCCAACGATTTCAATTCTTTTCGTAGGGTATCGCACGTCGTCTCGATTCGCTTTTCGTCGTCGCCGCACCGTCCCCATTCGAAGCGAAGCCGACGCATCGATTCGTCGTCTCTGTCGCCGCGTTCCAGCGCGATCGTTTCTCTCTCCAATGCAGAATTCAATTTTCGCTGCTGACGCAAATTTCCGTCAATATTGATCGATTTCCATTTGAGATCGGCTATTTCCGCGTCGGTTGTCGCCGCTATGTCCGTCGCGTTGGCTAGACGATTTTCGCGCGTTTTTCTCTCCTCTAATTCGTCTTCGACTTTTTTCAATTTCGACGCGGATTTTTCGATTTTCCGCTTTCGTTCCGCGTTGCGTTCGTCGCGACCGCTGCCCGACAAGCCGTGCGTCGTCTCGAAGCGCGTCGTTTCGACGAGAAAATCGGATTGGGCAATTTTTCGGCGTTTTTTGACGTCGACGACTTCGGCGTCGATTCTCGTCTTTTCCTTCGTCGTTTTCTCCAAAGCTGCGGCGAGGATTTCGACTCGACTTCGACGCGACTTTAGCTCGACGTTTTGAGCGTCGATTCGTCGACGTATTGCATCGATGTCCGCGTTTGCGCGTCGCGTTTCGCTGCGTTGGACTTGATGTTGGATCCGTTTCTTCTGCAGCTGCTCGTTCAGGGCTCGAATTTGCACGGCGCGATCATGAAAGGCCTTTTCTGACAGTTGAATGCGTTGAAACAGCCCGTTCAGAGACGAGCCCTCCATCTGAATGAGATAGTTTCGAAGCGGATCATTGGTGGAGCGCTGACACGTGACTCGACCTCATAGCAACGGCAAGATGGACGCTTTCGATCCGACGGTGCTCCCACAGTTCGTAGAGCGCAAAGGATCGCTCTCTCTGCGCTCCGATCACATGAAATACGGACGAGCAACGCTGATATCAAACTGGCAAGTGAAAAAGCAGACCGTTTAGTAGAGACGGGAATTTTCTCTTTCTTCTTAGGCATCAGGATCGCGAATCGGAGCCAAAAGACTACGATATAGGAGCCAATTTCGACGATCGAAATCTTCACAAAGCCACCTATCATCATTTAGCCACGGACAAAGTATTTTCATCCGTTTTTTTTGACAAAGCAGAATACTGAAATTTTTTTCCTGTAAACAGGTGAAGTTCGAGACGACAACTCAGGCATCGATGGACGAAATAAAATTAAAAAAAGACTTCGAGACGAGAGACACGACGAGGAAAATGATAACAGCAGAAAACGCTCTAACCAACACACAAAGGTAAAATCATAGGATAGGGTCTATCTCTACGTCACATAGCTTTTGTATAGAGACACCGGGGCGCCTGTGCGAGGCCACGGAAGTGTTCTTCCGCGGCATCATCCTGATCACGACAAAAGGCATAGAATAGATACATATTATGATAATATAGAAGAGGTAGTTTTTATTTTTTTGTCTATGTTAGACGACTTTATACGACGCATAAGGTCGACTATAAAAATCCTTGGCCGAATTGGTCTCCTTCTTCGGAGGTTCGAGCTCTACTGTCAATAAAATCTTCTGATTGTAACAATAAGTACAGAGTCAATCTGGAAATGATGAGGAGACTTCGAAAGCGGACACTGCAAATCAACGTACATTGTCAGAATTCACGGATACAGCCAATCATCGACGTGGCGGATGGAACACGTGGCAGGACGACATTGGACAGTAATATTAGTAAGAGAAACATACATGTAATATGGAGTAAAGAGCTTGTTGTGTGTATTGAGACTTTTGCATCTCACGTGCGCGGTGCCAGGATACGCAGGCGTTGTTGTCCAACGACATCATCGAAGAGGGGGCGGTATCTTTAGTAGGGTGAGCTCACTCGCGGAGAGCTTCATATTTGCTGAACACGGACTAGGCGTGGTTTTCCTTCCTCTCGGACCGCGACGACGAATCTCCTCCCCCCGATGAGTTTTCTTCTCTTTCTCGTCGTCGCCCTCGCGACGACGGCAACGAAAGGGGGCGTCAACGCTCAAGGTCTCTTTCCAGCTCAAGTCGACTTCGCCAAAGGGAAAACGATCGTCGCGACGTCGACGTGCGGCCAACCGACGGCCGATTCGTTTTGCGAATTCTTCGCCGATTTCGCCGCTTCGTACGACAAGTGCCAAACGGCCGTCTGCAACGACACGTGCCCGTACGGCGACGACGCGCCCGTGCCGATCGATTTGATGCGAAGCGCGACGCTCGGCGCCGGCGTTCTTCGATCGAACAAACGACCGTCGTCGCCGACTTCCGTCGCGCACGCCTACTTTTTCAACGGTTCCAACGTCGCGCACGCGACGCCGTCGTCGACGCTGGGACCCTTTCGACCCGATCCGGGATTCACGTTCTCCGCTTGGATTTTCCCGCTCGGAAGTAGTCGCGGGTAAAAACGGCAGTCTCCACCCAGTTTCGGGGGTCACGTGAGGTCGCGCGAATTTTCTTTCTTTTTTTTTCTAGTGACGTCATTAGTAAGTCGAGTAGTGACGGAAAGACGCGTTTCTATGCGTGGCGCGTCTTGACGTCATCTCTGTCGTTGGATTATCGGCCGAGTGGCGTATCGTCCGGATATCGGACGGCGACTCTAGCCACGTCGGCCGTTCGAAATAATCGATGGAGTCACGTCGCCGTCACCGTCTACGAATCGAACGCCGCTTTTTTTGTGAACGGCGGATTTGTCGGCACCGTTTCGCTTCAGAACGCTATCCTTGACGGCACGGGAAATGCGC
Source organism: Oscarella lobularis (assembly GCF_947507565.1). NCBI lineage: Eukaryota > Metazoa > Porifera > Homoscleromorpha > Homosclerophorida > Oscarellidae > Oscarella > Oscarella lobularis. The sequence goes on from NC_089181.1 coordinate 3,315,451, forward strand.
TAATAGGCCAAGTTACAAAAGGTAGGGGAGATCAGAAAAAGAGTCACAATTTTAATAACTATTATTTTATAGGAACCCGTTCGTTTTATGGGCAAATGCAGGAAGTCTACGCTTTCAATTCGGCGCTTTCTGAAAGGTTTTCCTCTCTCCCTCCGTTTGTTTTCTACGTGTGATTGACTACAGGAGTATTCAAGAGCTTTACTCCGGCTCCCTAATGGCTCTTCCGCGCTATTCGTCGTGCCGATGTCCGCCGTCTCATCCGCGCGTCGATTCGACGGACACGCTACGCTGCACGGTGTTGCCCGGGCAGACGTCGCGCCTGCCGACGTCGCGACTCAACGTCGACGCGCATCCCGTCGAATACGCCGTCGATCCGAGCGTTCAAACGCGCTGGCAATCGAAAGCGGGCACGCGAGAAGTGAACGTAACAATCGATCTGGGATTTTCAGTCCTGGTAAGAGAAAACGGCACATAATGTAAAATTTTCTTATTTTTATTATAGGTTCCATACCTGATTTTGCAGTTCTATACGCCCCGTCCTAAGGCTATGGTCTACGAAAAGTCGCTCGATGGAATTAATTTCGTTCCGCTTCAATACTACGCTGACGACTGTCAGAATTACTTCAAAATGCCTGATAACGGGCTTCTCACATCGTACTCAGCGGTCAACTGTTTGACGTCGAATTCAGCGTACGTACAAACCGATTACGTAAACTCATAAATATAAATTTTCCGTTTTTTATTTAGGCAAAGTCCCACTTCACTGGGTCTTGTGTCGTTTCGCTATCAGGATCTCGCTCGACCTCGAGCAACCGACTATGACGACGACCCAGCAGTGCGTCAGCCCGTCTACGCTTCGTACGTTCGATTTCGAATGATTGACTATTTCACGAATCAACCGGCGACAAACGAGCACCTTTTCTACGGCATAGCGTCGGCGAGAGTACTAGGAAGGCAAGAAGAGAGAGAGAAAAGGGGAATCGCGTTGCTATGAACGTTGAATTCTAGGTGCGAATGCTACGGCCATTCGTCGGAATGCTCCGAATCGGGCACGTGCATTTGCCGCCATCACACCAGCGGGAAACAGGTCAGCTGTCCCGCCATAAAATTGCGCATGCCCGAGAATCCGTCCTCCCCTCTTTAGTGCGACCAATGCGAGCCTCTTTACAACGACAAGCCGTGGACGCACGGCACGATAACCGACGCGAATCCGTGCGTCGCCTGCGAGTGCAACAATCACGCGACGACCTGCCACTACGACGCATCGATCGATTCGGCGCCGTCGAGCCGAATTCAAGGCAGCGGCGGCGTTTGCGACAATTGCCGTCACAATACGGCCGGTCCCAAGTGCGATCGATGTGCGACGACCTATTATCGACCGTCGGGGCGCCCCGTAAACGCGACTAACGCCTGCGAACCGTGCGATTGCGATTCGGCCGGCACGCTTGGCGGCGGCGACTCCGATTGCGCGAAAGACGATTCGACGCCGAACATGCTCGCCGGACAATGTTCGTGCAAGGCGTTCGTCGTCGGACGAAAGTGCGACGTTTGTCGCGACGGCTATTACGATTTGTCGTCGATACGAAGCGGCGGTTGTCGCTCTTGCGATTGTGACGTCAGCGGAACGGTGGGCGGAGCGATCACGTGTCATTCGACCACCGGGCAGTGTCCGTGTAAGACGAACGTCATGGGACTCCGATGCAATGAATGCGCGCGCGGAACTCACTCTCTTTCCGCCGCCGCGGGATCCGGATGTTTGCCGTGCGCCTGTCATTCGCTCGGTTCTTTCGCCGGCGTCGATTGCAATTCGACGACGGGGCAGTGTTCTTGCAAGACGGGCGTCGACGGAATCAATTGCGATCGTTGCGCGCCGGGATTTTTTAATTTGACGTCGTCCGGCTGCGAGCCGTGCAATTGCAATAGCGGATCCATCGATTCCGTCGCGTGCAACGCGACTACGGGACAGTGTTTATGTAAACCGAACGTCGTCGGAGTGAAGTGCGACGCGTGTCGCGACGGTTTCTATGACTTCGTCTCGGGATGCCGTTCGTGCGACTGCAACGTCGACGGCACGGCGAACGGATCCGCGTCATGCGCGTCCGTCGACGGTAAATGCACGTGCAAGAAACACGTGACCGGAGCGAAGTGCGACGCTTGCGTCGCCGATTATTATAATTTGTCGGCGTCGAATCCGGACGGGTGTCGTTCGTGCGCGTGTTCGTCGCGCGGAACGGTGACGGGGACGACGTGCGATTCGGTGACGGGTCGGTGCAAGTGCGTGGCGAATGTGATTGGGCGCGCGTGCGACGCTTGCGCCACTGGCTTCTATTTGAC